>NC_090436.1:613617655-613920686 GCF_031143425.1 Pleurodeles waltl | reverse complement strand
TTGGAGAATGGTCGGAGAGGCCACCTTCCAGTATGCTGTTATCTTGGGCGTGAGCCACAAGGCTGTCGGATAGGAGGAAGTAGTCTAGTCGGGATTGGGTGCCATGTACCGGCGAGATGAAGGTAAATTCTCGTTCCGTCGGGTGGGTCAGCCTCCAATGGTCCACGAGACCGTTGTCTGAAAGGACATCAGTTTGTAGGGCTCTATCTGCGTTATTACTTACGTCTAAGGGTCCCGTTCTATCCATAACTGCATCCCTAGCTATGTTGCAGTCCCCTCCTATTACATAGCGAGATGCTCCTACCTCCGTCAGAAGCCGATTAATTTGTAGGAAGAAGAGGCATTTGGGACCCGTTGGTGCGTAGACGGAACCCACACATAGTGAGGAATCGCCAATCTTTAGTTTGGCAAATACGTATCGGCCCTCGGGGTCGGTCCAAGATTTGGTGATCCTATAGGGAAGGGTTTTACGTAGCAGTAATGCCACCCCACATTTTCTCGGGGTATTCTCCGTGATGGGCGAGGGTGGGCTGCAGCTAAATAGGGCAGTGCCAACCCAGTCACGTCGTAGATTATCGGATTCTAGTCTGTCTAGGTGTGTCTCTTGTAAGAGGGCGATATCGGCCCGTTTGTCATTGAGGTAGGTCAGGATTTTTTTCCGTTTTATGAAATGGGTGAGGCCGTTTATGTTCCATGATATGATCCGTAGGGGTGCTACCGGTGTCTTGTTCGGGTTAGGCATCCCGGCCCTATGGGGGAGCTTGCCCGGGGGAGGGTGGGTGGGCGGCAAGTATTGGGCAAAAGGGAACTGGGGAAAGTGGAGGGGGAGGGGGGGAGTAGGAGCTTGCCACTAAAAGCAGGGGAGAAGATGGTGAGATGGGGACGGGAGAAACTATAGATGTTTAAAATAGTGAAGGGCAGAAGGGGGGGGGAAGAAAATAAAAGAGCGGGACACGGGTCCCGGTAGTTCTCGAACTGTAACCTGCGGGACTAAAACCCAGGTCATTCGGGCTCTACTGCCCGTCCGGCGGGCTGCGCGACCAGGGAGGCAGCGTGCGTTCGGCACCCCAGCACCCGTCACGCTCAATTTTCTGTACGCAAGAAGGGTATGAGGGGTAGGCCCGGCTGCCAGGGGGGGGAGGGGTTGCTTAGGATTTGCATGGGGGGCATTTGCGCGGTTCCCATAATGGCTTAATTCCAGGATCGCTGTGCTATTGCGCCTTTGAGAGAAAGAAGGGGGGGGTAAGAAACAATAAAGAAAGAAGGGAAGAGAGAGGAAAGAGGGGGAAGGGGGGTGGGAAGTGTGGATCCACGAGGTTTGTGAGTGACAGGATACCTGGGTAGGCTGTTTCTGCTAGATTTATCTTATCCAGAGCCCTGCATTGCGTCGCTGCCCAATCTCCGCTACTAATCTACTGTCCTCGGTGGGTCTTTCACTGCCCTCCCTGTAGGACAAGGAAAAACCAACGAGCAAACAACCTGCCATACACTCAAACAAACAAACAGGCAGGCAGACAAGCAAGCGGACAAATTGTCAGATAAACGAACGAACCCCCTTCGAGACAGGTTGGCGGGAAGAGGGGGCCTTGTAGCGGTTCTAGCCGCTCCAAAAGAGAGGGAAGGGGATGAACACTTTCGGTTGCTAGGTAAGCCTAGTCATAGGGGTATGTTGCTGAGGGAGAGGAGAGAAAGGAAAGGGGGGAGGGAGGGAGGGCAGGGGGCGGGCCTCCTGGGGAGAGGAAGCCCTTGGAAGGTTGGTGGTATGAGGTAGGTACGATCCCACTCCAGCCAATCGGGCCGTCCGGAGGGAGGGAGAGAGAGAGAAACAGAGGAAAGGGAAAAGGAAGAGAGAAAGAGGGGCAGACTCAAACAACAGTGACGCTGCGGCGTCGGGCAGAGTCAGACTGGGACAAAGGCCCATAGGATTAGGATAACTCAAGGGTTCACAAGATCCGGTACTCATCTCTCCGCTTGTTCTCCTCCGACACAGGATCTCTTTGATTCAGTCACGTTAGTCCAGGGACAATTATGGCAGGATCTCTGGGGGCTCCGAAGGGGGAAGTGGGGGTGCTGATGCCCGGTCGTCCTCAGGAGGGGGCCACCGCGGGATTCAGGGGGGAGCGGGATTTGTCCCTGTCTGACAGCTGGGTGTACATCGCCACCGCCTGAAGTACTTGACCCCTGTCGTCGTGGCTTTTTGTGAGTCTCTCCAAGTCTCTTCCCCTGGAGTGGGGATCCATGACTGCTCCCCCCTCTGAGTTAGAGGCAGATTCTGGGTGGTTGGTTCCCGAGGATACACCTCGTATGTCTTGGAATGTCAGAGTGGTCGTTTCCATTACTTGTGCCTGTTCCTGGAGTCTGTCTAGGAATGTTCTCAAGTCCTCTGGGTCAAAGAAAGTCCGTGATTCGCCGTTCTGGGTGATCCACATCCTGGCCGGTTCGAACAGGCCAAATTTCACATCCAGGTGACGAAGGCGAGGGCGGAGGGAAAGGAAAGCTCTCCTGCGGTCTACAGTCTCTTTGGAGAAATCGGCTGAGAGTCGGATTTCCAGGGTACCCAGTCGTAGTGGACCTTGCGCCCGGGCTATCTGCAGTATTTGGCGAGCCTGGCCATGGCGTAGTAGACAGGCTATGATTGAGCGAGGGCGTCCCTTCCCTTCCTGCCTCTTTGGGCCAAGTCTGTGCACTCTTTCGAACTCCAGAGGAGGGTCAAACGTTATGCCTGTCAGCTTGGGGAGTATGTCCCGAAGGTAGGTGATCAAGTCTGTACCCTCTATACCCTCCGGGAGTCCTGACAGACGGATATTGTTTCTGCGACTTCTATCCTCCAGGTCCGTCATTTTGCTGTGAAGGTACATGAGTTCTTGGCCGCTGTCGGTCCAGGAAGCTACCTGGGTTTCCACTGTTGTCATTCGTTGGTCCAGTCCCGATATTTGTGACTGGAAGCCCGCTATCTCCAAGCGTATGGATCTTGTCTCTGCTGTCAGTGCCACCATGGCGCTGTCCATACCTTCTAGTTTGCGTCCCACCGCCGATATCTCCTGTAGTATACGGTCCATGGACGCTCCTTGCGAGCCCTCTGCCATGTTGTCGGAGGCGTTGTGAGGGTGGGGCGGAGGGTCCTGTGTCAGGGAGTGCTTCTGCTGGCACAGGGCCTCGGAGAAGAGTAGTTGGCGGGCTGGTTTGCCCATCCCTTTGCCTCTGGGCATGGCAGGCTCCCCCACAATGATGGGTATTTATTTCTTCTTGGCTCGGCAGCGTGGCAGGTTAGGTTTTGAAGGATTTGGAGGTTATGAAGGTTTTGGAGGTTTGGAGGTTTTGGAGGTGTGGAGGCTGGGGGGGGAGGGCTCTGGATAGCAAGTGAGGTCAGGTAGATGCTTCTTTGCTTGTTCCCCAAGACGACATCGGGAAATTATTTTTCGTGCGTTAGAGCAGAGTATGGGATCAATTTTTAGGTGCCAACTCGGACAGTCTTTGATGGGGTCTCCTGTTTATTGATCACTCCTGCTCCCCCCTCTCCCTCCTTCTGTCTGTCATTCCCTCCTCTCCATCTGTTCCGCCTCTCCCTCCACTCCTCTCCGTTCCAGTCAATGCCTCTCTGCTAGCCTTTTTCTTGAGAGGAAGAGAGAAAAAAAAAAAGGAAGAAAGTGGTTGCTGTGAGGCTCGCGGCACCGGTCACCTCCTCGTTCCCTTCCAGTCTGCTGTAAGGGCGCGTGCCCATCCGAGGTCCTTAGCGAGGGGGGGGGAGCCACCAGCTGACCCCCCGCGGGCGAGAGACCTGAAGGTCTAGCTGGTCATTGAGCATTGAACTCGGGGGTAGGTGGGCCCTCCGTGGATCGGAGCCGCGCACCCCGCTCACCTCCTCCTCCCTTGAGGGGGCTCGCGTCTTCTGGCCTGGTCCGTCTTTGTGCACCAGACCGCAAGGGTGAGCGGGGGGGTGGGGGGGATCCCCCAGGTACACGCTCAGGGGAGGGTTGAGGCGCCTCCCCCGGATCAAGCCGGGCCCTCCTGTATTTAGGGCCGCAGCATACCGGCCCGTCGTAGGCCTTGGTGTAGTCCTCCTCCCTGCCCGGTCATGCCAGGCAGAACGCGCGTCTTTGTTTCCGCCCCGCGGCCCGTTCTGCCTCGGTCCGCGGTGCGCCTTGGCATCAGGCGGGGTGGGGGAGGGTATGGGAGCGCCGGATGCGCCTCGGTTTGTCGGTTGCGGGGGGAAGCGCGTCCCTCAGGGTGAGTCCATTTATACTCGAGGCCCCGGCTTATTTCCACACTGCGGGCCTCGTCTTTGTCCTCAGCTCACCCCGATTCAGTTCGGGAGAGCGCGGGTCCTCTGTTGGATCTTGTAGCTCTCCCACGTCGCCGACCCCCTATGCTTGGGTTAGCGATGGTTGGAGGGTCCTCGGGGCGCCTCCGGCTCCGCCACCCTCGCCGTGCGGCCTGCAGTCCTGCGGAGCTCGTCTTCTAGGCGGCCATCGCTAGTCGTGGCCAGACCAAGCCCCCTCCAAAATATGACCTTCCTGCTCCTTTCAGATCAGCAGCTGCCACTTCAACAATGTATGAGGGCAGCCCCAATGTTAGCCTATGAAGGGAGCAGGCCTCACAGTAGTGTAAAAACGAATTTAGGAGTTTTACACTACCAGGACATATAACTACACAGGTATATGTCCTGCCTTTTACCCACACAGCACCCTGCTCTAGGGGTTACCTAGGGCACACACTAGGGGTGACTTATATGTAGAAAAAGGGGAGTTCTAGGCTTGGCAAGTACTTTTAAATTCCAAGTCGAAGTGGCAGTGAAACTGCACACACAGGCCTTGCAATGGCAAGCCTGAGACAAAGTTAAGGGGGCTACTTAAGTGGGGGGCACAACCAGTGCTGCAGGCCCACTAGTAGCATTTAATCTACAGGCTCTAGGCACATATAGCGCACATTACTAGGGACTTATAAGTAAATTAAATAGTCCAATCAGGTATGATCCAAAGTTACCATGTTTAAAAAGGGAGAGAGCATATGCACTTTAGCACTGGTTAGCAGTGGTAAAGTGCGCAGAGTCTAAAAGCCAGCAAAACAGGGTCCAAAAAGTGGAGGGAGGCAGGCAACAAGTTAGGGGTGACCACCCTAAGGCATGTCAGGTCTAACAGATGTCAAGTATCTTCTACTGAAAAAAGAGGGCTTGGTTATTATTACATTCACTAGAGGCTTTCAGGGCTCCATTGGGGATTTTTGGTTCCATGATATCTTTTAAGATTTGAAAAATCTCCTTTGAAGAGTTTGTGGACTGCTCAATTTTAGAGGAATAGTAGACTGATTAAGAAGCTCTAATTTCAGTGTGGTAGCACCTGACCGCAGTCCTATATTTGGCCTAACTGGCTGCATCGTAAGTCTGCTTCCAAATCCTCTCTAAGTGCTTGGACTTCTTTTTCAGATTAAATAGGTGGGAATTAAACCAAGGAGATTTTTTACCTGGTTGAGAGTATTCTTGAGTTGCTTTACCAGGAGAACCACATCAATAGAGTGGGTAATCCAGTTATTAAAGCAACTCAAAAAGGAGACAACTTGATTACACTGAATAGGCCTTGTGGCATCCAGAACCCTTAACGAGTCCCCCGTGTTCAGCTTGGACCAGCAGCGCTCCCTCTGAGCAGTAGTTGCAGGGGGCAACACAAAGAAGGCATTGGACGCAGTAAAATGGAGCAAGCAATGATCAGTCCTGGATTGAGGTAGAGTCCTATGTACCTCTACATGAGTTCAATTGGTAAAAATCAAGTTGATAGTGTGACCTTTATAATGAGTGGGACCTATTACTCTTTGGGATAGTTGAAGTGGTGCTAAGTCACATAAAAGAGTCTTAGCTGCGCTGTCGGTTATGTCTTCAGAGTGTATATTGAAATTCCCAAGCAAGGTGAAATTTGGTCTTTCCACTACTGGGCTCACAACCAAGTCATGGAGATCCTGTAGAAACTGGGAAGGAGGACCTGGGAGTCTGTAGACCAGAGCACCGGAAAAATTAAAAGTAGGACTGGAGGGAAGCGGAAACAAGAGACTCTCACAGTTAGGTATCTGAACAGGGGCAAACATACCCTTCAAAGTTTCTTTGTAAACAATTGCTACCCATCTACCTGCTTTGCCTGTGTGGTCTAGCCTATAGATGCAAAATCCAGGGGGGATGGCTTGAACCACGTCAGGACCTGAGCCACTAAACAACCATGTTTCTGGAAGAAAAAGTGCCTCAGGTTCCTAATTCATTAGGAGGTCATAAATATCCAACTTGGGCGTGGCTAAAGAGTGACAGTTTACCAGAAGAACACGCCAAGGTGTAGATATATAGGTGGGGCGTGGCTTATTGCAGGTTGACTGAGGATACCAGCTACAACTTTCACAATGCAGGGAGGAAAGCTGTGAGGTTAATCAATGGACGGCAAAGACACGGGTCAGGGTTTTGTAATGCTCGCAATTAGGTCCGGAATGCACCAATTCCACATGTAATCGATGTGTTCTTTTGGGGTGAGCGGGGAATACTCAGATCAGGATGTATTTACCATCCAAAGTAAACATTGTACCCCAGAATAGCATTTCCGTTCTTGGGATTATGTAATTGGGGCCAAGAGTGGGATTTGAGTCAATACCTTCGACGATTGCTTATTTGGATCATCTTCTTTTAACTATTGACTTGAAGCATTGTTAATTACATCTTACACCAGCCCCTAGGAGCATGTATCTCACAGGCATTTTGGTGTATAAAATTACAGCCTATGCAGTGCTTACATTACAATACATGAGAGAATATTTCACATATAAAAGTGTTGTCACTTTTTGTCACATTCAATTATTTATTTGTACAAGGTATTCCATGCTCAAAACCTTTTTTATACTGTAGCAGTGTTAATGTTTTCTCCATGAGTGTGAGCCTGACCCTAGCATTGCCTCCTAATTGCTTGTCGTTCATCATATTAGGAGGCCATTTTGGCATCAGTCCTTCTTCACATGATATACTAATTGCAATATTATGCTTTTGCCTAACATAAACAAAAGCAATTAGCTAGTGTGTGTGTGAGATATTCACTTTAAAATGTGAGTAGTTGATCAGGACCACCTGTATTCACAACCAGCAGTACCATTCCAAGAATATCAATGACAGTACAGTCACAATACTACCACCACCAATAGTACCAATGCCACTTTCACCAATCCCACACTAATAACATCATCTATATCACCTGCACTAATACCACTACAAAGACCACCATGAGAAAAACCACCACTTAAACACACCAGTGCTACCAATACCATGTGTACTAATGCCACCAACACCACCACAGCAATAACAACACCACCACCAATACTACAACACATCATCCAGTAACACTAGTCCCACCAATACTAATACCACCACTACCAATACAAAAACTACCAGCTTCACCACCGCCACCACCAATACCGCCATCACTACACCACCAGCACTACTACCTCATTTACCGCAAAAAGGCATTTACAAAACCAATAGCCTGGCTTTATTGTGCTATCACATGGGAACATCATTTTACATGCCTGTTTTTGCATGCGTTTCCTCATTAAACCTGAGTCTAAAGACTTTGGGGGTCATTCTGACCTCGGCGGTAAAAGTCGCATACCGCCGGCCAGAAGACCGCCATAACACCGCCGCGGCCGCGGTAAACCGCCACGGTCATTCTGACCCGCAACTGCAAACCGCCAAAAACCCGACATCCACAAAAGTCCGCCACACCAAAGGTCAGCGGGAAACTGGCGATGACCAAACCTCCACCGTCACGCCAACAGAAATACGCCCATACCATTCCGACCCACAAATCCCTGCAGTGGTCTTTCAATCGCGGTATTCCATTGGCGGTACACACCGCCGCGGTCAAAATACACACACCTTTACAAAACACTACCACATTGGATAATTCAAAATACACACACCTGAGACACATACACACACCACTCCCACACACCCAATTAACTATAAAACACACACCCACATCACCCACAAACCCCTACGACCACAATTGCGAGTGAAGGACAGAGAGAGAGAGCACAGCATAGAGTACACCATCACACAGAGGCAAATCACAACATCACCCACACAATTTCCACGCACAAAACACTATACACCACCACACTCACCACACTCTACAACACATACACCACCCCTCACCTCATCCACACCACCCCATGGCACCCCAAAGACACCCCAGGTTCTCTGACGCAGAACTCAGGGTCATGGTGGAGGAAATAGTTCGTGTAGAGCCCCAGCTCTTCGGTGCACAGGTGCAGCACACCACCATTGCCAGGAAGATGGAGCTATGGAGCAGAATAGTGGACAGGGTCAACGCTGTGGGACAGCATCCACGCAATCGGGACGACATCAGGAAGCGGTGGAACGACCTACGGGGGAAGGTGCGTTCCATGGTATCAAGGCACAACATCGCGGTACAGCGGACTGGCGGCGGACCCCCACCTACTCCCCCAGAATTCACAGCGTGGGAGGAGGAAGTCTTGCATATCCTGCATCCTGAGGGCCTCGCAGGAGTAGGCGGAGGAATGGACTCTGGTAAGTCAAATCTCCACTACTTCATTCCCCCCACCCCACCTGCATGCCAAATCATACCCCCACCCTCACCCCCATCACACCAACTCCTTGCAAATGGCTCACCATCACATCCCACCCATCCCAAAACCTAGCCCTGCGTGCGTCCCCAAAGCATGGACACCCATCCCCAAAGCATGCCCACTGCACACACCCATCACTCCCACAAGCCACCGTCACAAAAGCCCCCACAAGGGAATGCCAGTACTGGGGGACACGGCCACCCACCCATTACACGAAATGCCACACACAGAAGCAATAACCATACTCTTATACTCCTGCAGGACCAGAACGCCACCACACCGCCCAGGAGGGTCCAGGGATGTCCATCCCACCCCCAGAAGAGGCCCCCAGTGATGACAGCAGCTCTGTCTCCCTGGACCCTGATGACCATCCCGGCCCATCGGGGACCTCAGGACAGTCGGTTCCCCACAGACAGCCACAGGCTACACCAGACCTAACCCCCTCTGGGAACACCAGCACAGCTCCCACCCAGCAGGCCCATGCCTCTGTCTCCAGGACACGTCAATCAGCGGTGTGTCCACCACTACAGGGCACCCAGGTTGACCCACCACCCCAACAACAACAGGGACCTGGGGGCAGTGGTAGTGGGTACACCGTCCAGGGGACAGAGGCCCATGGAAACAGGGGAACTGGGAGGGCTGCTGTGCGACAGGGGGGGGACAGGCCCAGGGAACCGACTCTCCAAGAGGCCCTCTCCTCCATCATGGGAGCATACCACCACTCCCAGGAGACGATGGCTACGGTACTGGCCAGGTTCCAGGAGATCCAGGTCATGCAGGAGCAACAGTACATGGGGTTCAGAGAGGAACTGAGGAACATAAGTTCCGCAATGGGGACCATCGTCATGGCCCTCACCCAGATAGTCACCACATTGCGGGACCATGTGGCACCACAAAGGGCCCCTGTCACTAGCCTGGACCAGGAACAGCCTACCACCTCTGCCGTCGCTAGTGGACAGGAGGCCCCCACACAACGACGTGCCACCAGAACCCCACCTCCTGCAGAAGAAGAACCACCCCGCAAGCGGAACCTGAGATCTCACAAGAAGACAGAGTAGAATTGCAAGACCCCGCCAGCAAACGATACCCCCTGATGTCATCCCACTGTCCCACATTGTCACCCTGTCCAACCTTGAACTGCCCCTGCTCCATCCTTCCACAGGCATATGGACAATGCACCTGTGCGACTGAGAACTGGACTCTGCCATGGACATTACTCCACCATCACCCATCCCCGTTTTACAATCATGTTCCTTAAATTTAGCACTTGAATTAAATCACTTCTTGCACCCAAAAAATCTGGAGTCTGCTTGTATTTTTAACAAATGTATTAAACATAACAGTGCCAAAATGTTCAGTTACATTGTGATGACAACATACCACTGTCACACAGCTGTAGTCCATGGGCAAACAAAGCAGAGGTCACGCAGTGGGGCCCACAGCTCTGAAAACGGAAGGGAAAGTCACAACTCAGTTAACAGGAACTGGGGGGGAACTCAGACAGTAGAGAGGCAGGAGACTTTAAGTAAATGTAAAATGGCGTGGTTGATTCGTACCTGTGTGCTACTGAAAATACTGTTGTATCACTGTGTCCCTGTTGTCTGTGTCGTCCCCGTCGTCTTCCTCCTCTTCACTCTCCACAGGCTCCACAGCTGCTACAACACCACCATCTGGACCATCCTCCTGCAGGAAAGGCACCTGGCGTCGCAAAGCCAGGTTGTGAAGCATACAGCAGGCCACGATGATATGGCACACCTTCTTTGGTGAGTACATTAGGGATCCACCTGTTATATGCAGGCACCTAAACCTGGCCTTCAGGAGGCCGAAGGTTCTTTCTATAACCCTCCTAGTTCGCCCATGGGCCTCATTGTAGCGTTCCTCTGCCCTTGTCCTGGGATTCCTCACTGGGGTATGTAGCCACGACAGGTTGGGGTAACCAGAGTCACCTATTAGCCACACACGGTGTCTCTGTAGCTGTTCCATCACATAAGGGATGCTGCTATTTCGCATGATGTACGCGTCATGCACAGACCCAGGGAACTTGGCATTTACATGGGAGATGTACTGGTCAGCCAAACAGACCACCTGGACATTCATCGAATGATAACTTTTTCTGTTCCTGTACACATGCTCACTTCCACTGGGGGGAACCAAAGCCACATGGGTCCCATCAATGGCACCAATGATGTTGGGGATATGTCCAAGGGCATAGAAATCACCCTTCACTGTAGCCAAATCGCCCACCTCAGGGAAAACAATGTAGCTCCGCATGTATTTCATCAGGGCAGACAACACTCTGGACAAAACCTTAGAAAACATAGGCTGAGACATCCCTGATGATATGGCCACTGTTGTTTGGAATGAGCCACTTGCCAAAAAATGGAGTACTGACAGCACCTGCACCAGAGGGGGAATCCCTGTGGGTTGGCGAATGGGGGACATCAGGTCTGGCTCCAGCTGGGCACACAGTTCCTGTATAGTGGCTCGGTCAAGTCTGTATGTCAGTATGACATGTCGTTCTTCCATTGTCGACAGGTCCACCAGCGGTCTGTACACGGGAGGATTCCTCCATCTCCTCGCAAGTCCCAGCGGACGGTGCCTAGGAAGGACAACATGGAGCACAGAGTCAAGCAACCCACAGGTACGTAACCACAGCTTGCACAAACCACGATTCACTATGCATTGAATGGCTTGTATGAGTGGCAATGCAAGGCCTAGGCCTGTGTGACGCAGTAGAAATTAAGCCATGTGGGCCCTTGAAATGGCGGCTGCCTGACCTGTGAAGTGTGACAATGGGATGTGAGGTCAATGCGCTGGCGTGGCACACCGTGGCGGTAGGCGGTCGAAGACCGCGGCGCAAAGCAGCATTGGTTAACATTGAACCCTATGGGTCTCAGGAGCCAATGACGATGTGCGCCGGCGGTCGCGGTACGCACCGCCGTGGTACGCACCGCCGCGGGCGTGACCGCCATTTTCTAACTGCTTAATCACTCGAGACCTGATCATCCACAGGAGAGGACCTATACTGCAAGTGCTGCTGTGACCTCGGTCTGGGAGATACAATGGCTGCTGCGACTGGGGAAAGGGCCCCTGCTTTCACATCTGAGGAATTGGAGAAACTTGTGGATGGGGTCCTCCCCCAGTATGTGCTACTCTACGGTCCTCCAGACCAACAGGTAACTACACAGGGAGTACGTAGTATGGGCTATGCCTGTGTTGAGTGGGGTGGGTGTAAGATGGTGGGGAGGGGTGCGAATGGGGAGTGCAACGCACGACAGATGAGAGCATGTGCCACATGGCAAGGTTGGGGAGGGGGGGCCACTCACATCGACCATGCAGGAAAGTGATGATATTTCTTGTTCCATCCTGTCCATGTCACATAGGTCAGCGCCCATCAGAAGATCGACATTTGGCGTGCCATCGCCAAGGACGTCCGAGCCCTGGGGGTCCACAACAGACGGGGCACCCACTGCCGCAAGAGGTGGGAGGACATCCGCCGCGGGAGCAGAAAGACCGCCGAGGCTCTGCTGGGGATGGCCTCCCAACCTAGGAGGGGTGCCACGCGGCAATTGACCCCCCTGATGTCCCGGATCCTGGCGGTGGCCTACCCAGATTTGGATGGGCGCGTGAGGACATCACAGCAGACACAAGGGGGTGAGTATCAGCACATTCTGCTATATTAGCGCACAGTGGAGGTGTCTGGGTGGGGGAGGAGGGCTGTGGCTATCTCTAGGCCAGGGCGGTTTCTGTAGGCTAGGCCACTCCGTTAGGCATGGCCCTGTGCCCCGCCCCCCACCTCTGTAGGGTGCTAAGTACAGATATCCATGGTTGGGCATCACCTATGTGTGCATTTGTCGTCCATTGACTTGTAGGCCAAGTCACAATAATTGAGTAGTGTACCCCGAGTGCGCGGCGTAGTGCAGGGGGCTTCTGTGTCTGTCCTCTCCGCCAACGGTGCCGCCAATGCATGCACTCAACATGTCTTTCTTTCTTCTCCCCCCCCTTTTTTTGGTTTTCCTGTTCATGTGTGCATTAGCATCATCAGGCGGAGGAGAAGTGGCATCGGCGCACGAGGGAGCTGCATCTCACATGGCCCCGGAGGGCCATGCAACTGACTCAGAGTACACCAGTTAGACGGAGGGCGAGGGGGGCTCCACAACGGGGACCCGTGGAGACGTCAGCGACACTGACACATCCTCGGAAGGGAGCTCCCTTGTGGTGGCGGCACCACCAGTGCCCACCGCAACAACAGGTACAGCCGCCACCCAGCGCACCAGCCCCGCCCTCCCAGAAGCCCCTCAGCGTTCGCCCCGTGCCCGCTCGGCCAGGAAGCCGGGCATCTCCTTCGCCCCTGGCACCTCAGTTCTTGCCCCAGTTACCCCTGCTGCCCTCAGTGCGGAGATCATTGACCTCCTCCAGACGCTCATTGTTGGGCAGTCTACCCTTTTGAATGCCATCCAGGGGGTAGAAAGGGAGGTGCATCGGAGCAATGCATACCTGGAGGGCATTCATTCGGGTCAGGCTGCCCATCAGCGATCGTTCAACGCTCTGGCCTCAGCACTGACGGCAGCAATAGTCCCTGTGTCTAGCCTCCCCCCTCCAACTTCCTCAACCCAGTCCCACTCCCCTGTTCCTCTGCCTATCCCAGACACACCTACAGACCAGCCCGCACACACCCAAGGCCAGCTCATCCAGACATAAGCACCACAGATCACACAAGCATTCACCCAAGCAACATCCACATGCAGACATGCCAACAGCCACTGCCTCCTCTGTGTCCCCCTCCTCCTCGTCTCCCTCCTCCCTCCCTGTGACGTCTCCACTCACACCTGCATGCACACAACCATCAGCCAGTACGTCCATCACCACCACACCCACAAGAACAGTCCGCATACGTGCAGTCACCACCCCCACTGCCATTTACACGTCCCCTGTGTCCTCTCCCACTGTGTCTGTCACCCCCTCTTCCAAACCACACAAACGCAGGCAGTCACCCACCCAACAGCCATCCACCTCACGACAGCCTCCAGCACAAGCACCTGCACCCAAAGACAGCACACTTGACTCTCCTACAACCACATCCTCTCCCTCCACTCCCATACCTACTGCACCTACCCTTCCCATTGCTCCTAAAAAGTTGTTCCTCTCCAAAATTAACCTCTTTGCATCACCTGACCCACCCCCTCCATCTCGTAAGAGTCCAAACAGCACCCTTGCACCGTCACCTGGCCCATCCACAAAGGGAGGCAAGGGCCCCAGAGATTCCGCCAAGGGGGGCAAGGGCAGCAGGGCGGACAAGTCCGGCAGCAGGCGAGCTGCCCAGGAGGGCCCCACCAGCCCCATTTGGGGTGTGACGGAGGTCACCCAGGGGCCCAGGAGTCCAGCACAGGAGGGCCCCGCAAGCGATAGGTCGGATGGCGACTGAGCGGGAATGATTGCCCACATCTGGTTCCCTAGGAACACAAGACAAGCACCGCTGAACAGGGCCCGCCGTGAGAAGCACAGCTGAACAGGGCCCCGCCGTGAGAAGCACCGCTGAACAGGGCCCCGCCGTGAGAAGCACCGCTGAACAGGGCCCCGCCGTCTCTGCACGGGCCCTTCATCTCAAGCACCGCTCCGCTGGGCCCTTCATCTCAAGCACCGCTCCGCTGGGCCCCGCCGTCTCTGCACCGCTCCGCTTGGCCCTTCAAGTCAAGCACTGCTCCGCTGGGACCTTCCTCTCAAGCACCGCTCCACTGGGCCCTTCCTCTCAGGCACCGCTCCGCTGGGCCCTTCCTCTCAGGCACCGCTCCGCTGGGCCCTTCCTCTCAAGCACCGCTCCGCTGGGCCCTTCCTCTCAGGCACTGCTCCGCTGGGCCCTTCCTCTCAGGCACCGCTCCGCTGGGCCCCTCATCTCAAGCACCGCTCCGCTGGGACCCGCCGTCTCTGCACCGCTCCGCTGGGCCCTTCAAGTCAAGCACCGCTCCGCTGGGCCCTTCCTCTCAAGCACCGCTCCGCTGGGCCCTTCCTCTCAAGCACCGCTCCGCTGGGCCCTTCCTCTCAGGCACCGCTCCGCTGGGCCCTTCATCTCAAGCACCGCTCTGCTGGGCCCTTCATCTCAAGCACCGCTCCGCTGGGCCCCGCCGTCTCTGCACCGCTCCACTGGGCCCTTCCTCTCAACCACCGCTCTGCTGGGCCCTTCATCTCAAACACCGCTGGCCCATTGGCAGGGCCGGATCTGTGTCGGGCAGGGCTTTACGAAGCACTCTGGGCACCATGCCTCCTCCATAACCAGTGGAGTCTGTAATCCACCAGATGGACTGTGGCTTTGCACTCCCCAGGATGGTACAGTGGGCAACCCACCCACTGTAGAGACTTGAGAGACTCTGGCTTTGCACTCCCCAGGATGGTACAGTGGGCAAGCCACCCACTGTAGAGACTTGAGAGACTGTGGCTTTGCACTCCCCAGGATGGGTACAGTGGGCATGGAGGCCCCTCGTGGATCTGGCGTCGTGGACTCATGTGGCTGAGGTGCCCCCCTTCCCCCTGAGGTGCCTGTGGTTTTATTATCTGATGCCCCAGCAGTGTTCTCTCCAATGGAATCGGGTCTCGTGTGTGGGCTTTGCCCATGTGTTAATGCACATTGGCCCACGAACAATGGCATGTACCCAATATGTGCCGGACTTTTGGACTATGTATACATTGTTCATGTTGTGATTTATTTATTTTAAATATCTCATATTTCACTTCAGTTCAAATCTGCTTTAATATACTTCGATTTTAATGATCATTTTATTGTGTCTTTGAATTATTCCGGAGGGTTTGGGGTATAAATCTGAGTTGTTGCTCTGCTTTGGTGTGTGGGGATTTGGGGGGGGGTGGGTGTGTCGCGTATGTGTGTGCCCGTTACCTTTTCTCCTCCCCCCTCTCCTGTGTCGTAGGTGCAGTACTCACTGTTGTCTCCTGCGGCGGCGTTCGTGCTCCTGGTAGAGGAGCAGGTAGACAATCGCTGGTAGGATGTTTAATTCGGGTTCCATGCTGTCCAGATTGCTCGTGGAGTGTATAAAGGTGAGCGTTTTCCCGTTCGTGGTCTGTTTCCGCCGTGTTTTTATCGGCGGGGCTCCTGCCCCGGAAAAGGTGGCGGATTGGTGGGTCGTGATAGGGTGGGCGGTACATTGTCTGCCGCCTGTCTGTTGGCGGTGACCGCCGCGCTGTTTGTTTGCCCCGCCGTGGCGGTCGGAATGTTAAAGTGGCGGGCTGTGTTGGCGGTTCCCGCCAGGGTCAGAATTCCAGTTTTTGGACCGCCTGCCTGTTGGTGGGTTGGCCGCCGCTTTAACACCAACCGCCAGGGTCAGAATGACCGCCTTTGTAACAGCATTTAACAATATCTCTCCTTACCTGAATGTTTAACACGTTTCATCTAATCTTTCATCCACTGTTGTGCCCAGTCTTGCATTCGGTAGCCTTTTCAATCTTTCAAACTTTCTCTTATACTTCCTCAATTCTTGATCACCCTGCTCTCTCAGATTATTTCTGTTTTTTTCGGTGAGCAGAACATCACAGGGAAGCAACCCTTGACGAAAGTGAGACTACAGGGTCAACGCCCCTTTAACACCCTATGGGCCCTAAAGTTACCACGGAAATTCATAAGTGAGGGAAGTTCCCTGTGTATGGTTGTATAGGCATGCAATACATATAGCATGAGGAAGAATCACTGATGACTGGCCTGCACAAAAAACACTTGGTCCGTAAAATTAAAAAATATTTACTAATCTTTAACCTCAGACCTGAAGAAAACTAAACAACCTTTTTAGGCAACTCTTAATGGCTGAAACATGTCGACCTTAGATTTTGGAGCACTGTCCGTATTTAAGGACATCATTCTTTGTTTTAACTTTGCCAAAGGTATCCTAAATAAAAAACAGTCTTCCAAACAAAAAGGGAGAACCTGTAGGCAATTTTAATTCATGATACAGCTGTACTCCAATAAAAAGAGCTCCACTAATCAGCAGCGTAGAACCCATTCAAACAAATTAGGTGTTTTGGTTGAGGCCCCGGGGATGAAGCATGCCACTACTGGAAATGTTGGGTGTGAGTCCTTTTTATAAACTAATCAGGTACCCCATCCCTATTCAGACCCCACCAGAGGAACTGGTGTTGTTACGTCATAAGAGTTCTTTCTCCAGTAATATGGGTTGTTACAGTCTTGGAAGCTGAGAAAACTCACTACCCATGCTTCTCACTCCCTTCTTTCCTTTGATATGAGATTAATCTCTAAATCTCCACTTTCTCACAACTATGCACTACAAACACTATGTAAAACTACTGCCACACTATAAGCATCACACTTGCCCCCCACCTTCTGCTAATTTACCTCATTTAATCAATTATTTAGTCATCTCTCTTCTGCCTTATCAGGCCCCTCTTCTTCTCCCTAACTGTTACTTCTGAACTTAATCTCCAGGGTTTTGCTTCTTGCAGCTTGATGTCATCTTTTTGTTGCTACTAGTTACATGCTATGTTGTGTTAATGTTATTTTAAGTTTTGGTATCTTATCTTATCTTGTTATGTTATGTGTAGTTGCATGCCACACGTATCGCCCAGAGGTATATTCTGGTGCCTTAGGAAGGAGGGAGCTGCCGTGACTGAGGTCTGTCAGAATAGCCAGGATTTACGTTTCTTGCAGAATTCTATGATAGAGCAGTAGCTCTGATGTGGAGGAGGAGGCTGTTCCAGCATGTATGAAAAGGCAAGGCCACCCGTTCACACTGTTTCAGATGTGGGGGTATGGGCAAACAGGAGGCCAGTTAGCAGAGGTATCTGGTTGGTGTGTGGAAGTTGATGGGGCTGTTCAAGTGTGCCGAGCCTTGCTTATGTAATGCTTTATATGAGTGTGTGAGGAGCTCGAAGAGGCCCACCTGTGTATTGGTAGCTAGTGGAGGTATTTGAGTAGTTTGGGTTTGTGAGTGTAGAGTGGTTGTTTTAGAGTGAGTCTGGCTACTGTGTTTTGAATGATGTGGAGTCTCTTGGTGAGCTGTTCTGTGATACTGATGTAAAGTACATTTGCATAGTCCAGTTTTCTGGTGAGCTGGGCTTGGACATCCTCTTTCTTATTTTCTCCCTTTTTTGATCCTGAGCTCACTGTGTTTCTGAAACATACCAGCACAGTATTATTGAATTGAGATTCTGACTGTTTTATTTCCCTGCTGTACCCAGTCGTACCCCTATTCTGGCTTAGTTGGTTAGTCCTTTGACCTGGAATGGTGGCTCAGTGGTCTAAGGCATCCACTGCAAAAATCTGTGTTTGACTCCATGGCCACAAGGTCAAATCCTGATTGGTCCGCTCAGCCTTTTGTCCTTTTGAGGTAAATGAAAAGAGTACAATTGATTTGGGTAACAATAAACACCTGTTATTCAGTGCCAAATTGCCACTAGGGGTGAGTGTGTGCTTTACAAAGACTAGCGTTATGTTGTGTTTCAATTCTGTGTGCGTAATTCCTTTGCTCTTTCAAGCATGGCATTGTTGTATCTCTTCCTAAAAGTTACTCTTTTTGATGCTTTCATCCCAGCTGCTCTGGTGCAAGGATCTTCAGAGCTCTACGAAAAATGACATTGTCCCATGCGGGAATTCACACTCCTCCATCAAGGACACTTTTGCAATCTGGCACCCCCTTGTAACCTCTTGGGGTGACACCATAAGACTTGATTGCAGTCTGTAATGGCACAGATACATTTAAATTAAAGTAATGTAAGAACACATCCTGAGTAATTACAAGTGTAGATTGTTGAAGCTATTTCCATCCATCACCTTTATGTTTGTTTGCAAGTATTTCCTTTGCATGCAATTATTGTACATCCTCCAAAATAACACTCCCATCGCAACAAATTACTACGCCCTGAAAGTTTTTCAAGAAGGTAAAAGAGCAGACAGAAAAAAAGCTCTGGACGTTTTGGACTGCTGATATAAATCTTTAAAATAATGACAGATGTGCTCAACCCCCTCATGGTTTTCAGTGACTATGGCGGTCATTCTGACCCTGGCGGTCAAAGGACCGCGGGAGCACCGCCGACAGGCCGGCGGTGCTTCAATGGGGATTCCGACCGCGGCGGTAAAGCCGCGGTCGGACCGGCACCACTGGCGGGCTCCCGCCAGTGTACCGCCGCCCCATTGAATCCTCCACGGCGGTGCAGCTTGCTGCACCGCCGCGGGGATTCCGACCCCCCCCTACCGCCATCCAGATCCCGCCGGGATCCGGATGGCGGTAGGGGGGGTCGCGGGGCCCCTGGGGGCCCCTGCAGTGCCCATGCCACTGGCATGGGCATTGCAGGGGCCCCCGTAAGAGGGCCCCTACATGTATTTCACTGTCTGCTGCGCAGACAGTGAAATACGCGACGGGTGCAACTGCACCCGTCGCACAGCTTCCACTCCGCCGGCTCGATTCCGAGCCGGCTTCATCGTGGAAGCCTCTTTCCCGCTGGGCTGGCGGGCGGTCTGAAGGCGACCGCCCGCCAGCCCAGCGGGAAAGTCAGAATTACCGCCGCGGTCTTTCGACCGCGGAACGGTAATCTGACGGCGGGACTTTGGCGGGCGGCCTCCGCCGCCCGCCAAGGTCAGAATGAGGGCCTATGTTTTTAGTTATTGTCTGTTTTCAAGTGTACTTTCAAATTTCTTCTTTAAAAATTGCAGCTCATGGCTTCTATCTCATTTGTATCAAGCTGGCTTCATTTTCACCTTCAATTCCATTTCTTCTTCGCAATCGCTAATTGTATTCATAATCTCCCTGGCGTCTATTTTTATCACCTCTGATAGCGCCAGTCCCTCTAACCATTTCAAATCAGTTGCCTTAAATGCCCAGAAACAATAAAATTCCATCTTCTCTCATTCAATCATTCTTGCTTACTCCCAACCTTGAAAATATCCTTCACACTCTCTAGTTCCTGGTAAATGTCGGTCATTGTATTATGTTCCCATTTTGAGTCTGACATTGGCATAATTTGCTTAATTTGTGTTTGAAATGGCCCTTTCTGCAGGGTCATCCCCAGACTTTTTGCCGTTTACGTCCACTTTTTGCCAAATTTATTTTTGTTGGCTCAAGCACACTGGGCACTTAACCACTGCGAACCGGTTGTAAAGTACATGTGCTCTCTGCTTAAAACATGGTAACATTGGCTTAACCACAACTGGCACATTTAATTTACTTGTATGTCCCTAGTAAAGAGCACTACATGTGCCCAGGGCCTGTACATTAAATGCTACTAGGAGGCCTACAACACTGATTGTACTACCCACTACTGTAGCATTTTAAACGTCTCAGGCCTGCCACTGCAGGGCCTGTGTGTGCAGTTTTAAACTGCTATTTCTACCTGGCAAGTGCACCCATTTGCCAGGCCTAAACCTTCCTTTTTATTACATGTAAGTCACCCCTAAGGTAGGTCCCAGTTAGCCCCAAGGGCAGGGTGCAGTGTATTTAAAACGTTGGACACGTACTTTTAGGTTTAACATTTCCAGGTAGTTAAAACTGCTAAATTTATTTTTCACTATTTGCAAGGCCTGTCTCTCCCATAGGAGAACATTGGATCACCTTAAAATATATTTTAAGTGTAAGTTCCAATTGAGAAAACATAAAAATGTGGAGTTTGTTGTCTCTGGACTCACAATTTCAAATCACAACTTATTGTAAAGTTGGATTTTAAATTGTGAGTCTGAAAATTCTGCTTTCAGAAAGTAGCCATGTTCTTACTTTAACCATTCTGTGCATCTGTCTGGTTCTGAGTAAACATCTGGGTTGGGTGACAGTTGGGCTTTGTGCAGTCCCTCTAGACAGCCACACACAATGGGAGTTTAGGTGTGACTTGATGGGCCTTAATGGACCATTATGTTAATTGATGGGGGGGCGGAGCTTCGCATTGCCTCACTTACACATGAATAGACTTGTCCTGTGCACCCACAATAGGGCTTAAGAACCTTGTATTGTCACTCCAGCCAGCTTGGAGCCAGAAAAGGCGAGGCAGGGCATCTGTGCATTGCGAAGGAAGGCCTAGAAGTTTCTCCCACCTTCCAGCACCAGGGCACCAAAGTATACATACTGGACCTCAAATCCTAGCAAATCAGATATCTACTGGAACCAAGGACACTCTGCCAGGAAGAAGGACTGTAGTGCTGCCAGGGAGGAACTACCACTCTGCAACTGCATTGCTGTGTTGGCCTACTGCTTGCTGTCAGAGGGGTTGTCACTTTGCTACTTGCTTTGCAGTGTTGGCCTGCTGCCTGCTACTTCGGTCCTGCAGTGAGAGGGACTGGACTCTCTCTCCACATCCTTTTACCCATGAAGCTCCAAGGAATTGTTGGATTGCCCCCTGTTCTTATGCAGTCTCAGGGACATTAAGACTGCTGTAACTCACCTGCTACAGGACCTAGACTCTGCTTAGAAGAGTCTACCCTGCCAAGTGGTGCCACCCCCCTGCCTAGACCATTGCAAGTGGGCCTAAGGTTCTCTGCCTTCATTGGTTTTCCTGAGAAACTCTGCAAAGCAACGCAAAGCCCCTCAAAGCCTTGTAGTGCAGCTGCCAGCTTCACTGGAATCAACACCAGACAGTGCAAAGCACAGCAAAGCCTTGTTGCGCAGCTGCAATGCCATCGGAAGCGTCGCCGGACCACGCAAAGCCTTGCAAAATAACACCGCGCATACCATGCACCAGGATTTAAGGTACTGTGCTCAGCAGGCCCAAGTAGGTCCCTGTAGCTGGCCTGTGCTCCATTACGGTTGGCCTGAACTTGTGACTTTGTCCCTGTTCAGTGTGACCAGACAACTACCATTTGCGCTTTGTGCTTCTATGTGCTCTTTTCAACTAAATCTTTAAAATTGCATATCCCAGGATCTACTGATTGGATATTTGTCGTTTTGGTCTTGCTCTAATCAGATAGTTTCTATTTTTTTAACCTGGTGTCTTTTTGTGTTGTCTATCACGGTGTTACTGTAGTTGAAGTGTTGCACAAATACTTTACACATTGCCTCTTAGGTTAAGCCTGACTGCTCTGTGCCAAGATACCAGGGGGCAAACACAGGTTCACTTAGGGAGTGTAACTGGCCTCACCTAATTGGTGAAGGTGCAAACCTCTGCCAACTAGAGACCCAATTTCTAATATTTCATATTTATATTCATGATTGTTGCGAACTTTTTGATCTGTGTTAGTGCTTTAGCAAAAAAACTGAAACAGACAAAGATGTATTGTGTCTGTTTATTTCCCCGATAGGGAAGCCCTTCAATTGTCGATCATTATAAAATTTATGAGGATGCAATTCAAACAGTCGCTGTGGTTGTTTAGGGTAAGACAAGATTCACTCCTCTTGGCATAGATTTGGGGAACTACAGAATACTGCATACGGACAATTCCGAAGGGAAGGATTCCCAAATGATTTTCTGTGTCTAATTGAGGAATCAGAAAATGAGATTCACATATTATTCAGTTACTGAATATGTGCAAAAAGGCCTTATGCAAATTACTAGTTCCCAGGACTTGTAGACAAGTAGGTGCGTAACAAATATGGCTCGCATCATTTTCTGAAAACAAGGACAGTCTCACTCTGTAAATTTAAAATGATGGTACCTTTGATATTTTTTCGGAGATACTTATTTTGTGCATGATTCAAACAAGTATATCCAGATTAAATACGGGACATATCCTTTGCTGACAAGAATCAAGCAGCTTTGTCTATGTATTGAGGCACATTTCTTAAATTATTCTTTTTGTATAATATGAGAATTTAAGCTGAGCGCAGAGATGTCCCCCATCCTCACTCTAAAGGAGTTTGAAAATGCATGTTATGTTTACTTCATTAAGTTGTGACAAAGAGTAGGGCCTCCAAACTCTCAATGTAGGATTTGACCACCAGTCACGCCATGTATTCAGTGACGTAACAAAACTTGAGGGGGCCACCCTTGAATGTGTATGGAGCGGCTCCCCGCCCTCAGGACCCAGTCAGTAGCTATCAGGGCAGGGGCCTGCTGCAGTGGCATAACAAAAGCCCTGCAGCCCACGCGGTGTGAGGGGCCCCGGAGCTCCAGGGGGCACGTCAGCACAGTACATTGTGCGTGCGAGGCAGGTACCTGACTGGGTCCGGGGGAGAGGGGCCCCCTCGAGATACTCTGCAAGGGGGGGCTCAACTTTCACTATGCCACTGTCCTTCCACCTGTGCACTCTGCCAGAGCGGGCCTCTTGGAGCACAACCCCCCTCACACAGCGGGGGCTATTGCTATGCCACTTGTGTATTACTCATGTGCGCTGCACCAAGATGTATATCTCTGAAGTTTACTTCCTGTAAAGCAGCATTATTGTTTGACAAGCAGGAGAGCTAATGTCCTCTAGGGACAAACGGCCTGATCATATTCTAGATTCAGCAAGCACGTTGTTTCCTTAGCCAACAACACTCTGCATTCTATGAGGGCTAGATTTGCTTTATGGTTGAGCCTAGACAGCGCACATGCGCTGTCTGCAAGACCTGTTGCAATAAGTAAAGGACTGTGCTCCCACCTGCTGCTGCCTGCAGCTTAACATTGGCTTAAGGCAGTGTCGCTCTTGTTTTGCTGCCTTCTATCTGGTTTGGCAGCCGATACGTCACTTCCTGCTCTTGGCTGTGGAGCACCGGCCAAGTACAGTTTACTTAAGCCTGGATTGTTTTTCTGTTGTTTCGGCTGACTATTTTTTTTTGTTTCTTGCCTCTGTGGCGCTTTCAAGTTTTTTACAACAGGACTGCTGATAAAACTTTAAAGCGTGACTGAAAAACAAAACAAACATTGACAAGTAACTATTACTTGTCATTGTTTGTTGTGTTTTTTAGTCATGCTCATGGCGCTTTAAAGTTTTTTACAGCGGGACTGCTTATCGAGTTTCCGCTTTATTAACCCCTTGGGTGCCCAGGACGTAACGGTTACGTCCTCAGCTACAGTGCTGCTGTGCCGAAGAGGTAACCGTTACGTCCTATACCCAGCCCATGGGTACTCCCCCGTGGGCCTCCCACCCTCAGTCCCCTGGGCAGAAATAGCAGTGGAAGTGCTTCCCCTGCCCCCCACCAATCCCCAACCCCCGTGACATCTAATGACGTCAGCGTGCGATCACGTGCTGACCTCATCAGATGTCGCCCCATCATGTCTGAGAGAGAAACTGATTAGTTTCTCCTCGGGACAAGGGAAGGGGAGGTCGGAGAGGCATGAAAAGGAAAGAAAAGGGTTTTCCTTTCCTTTTCATGTCTCTCTGAGCATTTCTGCAGCACGATTGCATAGTGATTGTGCTGCAGGAATGTCCACTAGCACCAGGGACTTTGTTTACATTTAGTAAACAAATAAGGAGAGTGGCCCCTTAAGCAAGGGTCGCTCCCCAAAGGGGGCATTTTTTTAAGGCCATTTCTGTCCCACTTGGGGGAAGATTGGACTATTTTAATTAGGCACCAGGGATAATTCTTTTTTTTTTTTACAGCGGGGGCGGTCCCTTAGGCAAGGATCGTTCTTCTGGGGGCCAAATTTATTTTTATATATTTATAGAGCTAATCTCAAGGGAGGCAGTAACCACTAGACAACAGGGCTTTTTTTTTTACTTATAATTTCAGAAGGGAAACAACCTCTTAGGCAAGGGTCGAACCCCAGTGGGGACGTATTCTATTAGGGCATTTATACACCCCTTGGGGGAAGATCAACCTACTTTTATTAGGCCAATCTGCCCCCAAGGGCAGAAACCACTTAGGCACCAGGGATTGTTGTGTGTGTGTTTTGTTTGGGGGGTTGCCCCTTGGGCAAGAGTTGCTCCCCATGGGGGCACATTACTGTTGGCCATTTCTGCCCCCCTTGGGGGCAGATCAGCCTATTTTTATTAGGCCCTTCTGCCTCAAAGGGGAGCAGAAACCACTTAGGCACTAGGGATCGGGTGTGTGTGTTTTGTTTGGTGGGGGCGACCCGCTGGGCAAGGGGCGCTCTCCATGGGGGCACATTAATGTTGTCCATTTCCTGCCCCCCTTGGTGGCAGATCATCTTATTTTTATTAGGCCCATCTGCCCCCAAGGGGGGCAGAAAACACTTAGGCACCAGGGATCGGTGTGTGTGTGTTTTGTTTAGGGGGGACAGTCCCTTGGGCAAGGGTTGCTCCCTATGGGTCACATTATTGATGGCCTGGGGGCAGATCAGCCTACTTTTGTGAAGCCCATCTGATAGAAAGTCCACTAGACACCCAGGGAAGATTTTTTTTAAAAGAGTTTGGGGTTATGGCCTTACCCCCAACCCAAATAAATGGGGACAAAGTTGTTCTGCCCACTGGTGGGCAGATGGGTAATTACCCCTGATCCACTCCCGGGGGGCAGAAAGCCTACCAGATGCCAAGGAATAAAAAAGAAAATGAAGAAATGGGGGTTGCCAACCAGTATGGGCTTGGTTATGCCCCCACCCCAATTGAAGGGGGTAATGGTCTTTCCGATCCCCCTGCAAGCTGAAGGATCTTATCCCAACGACAAGCAAGAGGACATTTGATTATTTTGGGGTTTGATTTTACATTTGGGCCAAGAGAGCTGACTAACTCTCAATATCGTCCCACTTGGAATGGCGAGCAGCTGCACTTTTTGGACTTTGGGACACTGCCACCTAGAAAAATCCACCAGACCTAGACACATTTGAAATTGATGAGTGTGGGCGGAGGCTGCCAGGAGCATGCATCATAGGAAATGCTGCTCATTTCCACGACCTCCTTCTGGACCTCCTTTTGCAAGGCTTTGCGTGGTCCGGCGACGCTTCCGATGGCATTGCAGCTGCGCAACAAGGCTTTGCTGTGCTTTGCACTGTCTGGTGTTGATTCCAGTGAAGCTGGCAGCTGCACTACAAGGCTTTGACCTCCTTCTGGACAGCCAGTAAGGGAGCTGGGCTTCTCCCGGAGGGAAAGCTTGTTTGGAACCAGGGCACAGGTTTGGGGAAAGCACCGAAGATAAACCGTGTATGACACCAGTCAGACACTGCCCCAGATGCCCCCAGGCTGCATTTAATGTACCGGGGGACATATGGAAAGGTAAGCCCGGCTCCTTGGATTCGGACCTTGTAACCCCTCTTTTATTAATCCCTAGTAAGAGAAAAGGGGGAGAAAGTAGTGGGAAGGGTGGTAGTAAGGGGGCAGAGAGGTTGCGATCTGGGACAAAAAGAACTCCCCTGGAGACAGGCAATTTCATGGAGGGTCACTATATCAGCATAAAGCTTAAAAAAGAATTGCCTCGCAAAGGAGGATCCTCACACGCTCTGACAAAAGGTGCTTCTACTGCAAAATATCCATTGAAAGATTATAGAAGGGCTGCACCACTTTTGTCTTTCTTTAAACCTTCTCGGGGGTGAAGGCGGTAATGCCCCCACAAGACGTAGTTGGCACCGCCTCGGCTTTAGGGGGTTTCGGATTGAAGACCCAAGAGTTGGGGAAGGGCGATAATAACTTGTCTCAAGTGACTCAAGTGCTTTCTTCAGGGTCAATGGAGGCTTCACTTCTATCAACCTCTGTTCCCCACCCCAAGCTTAGCCCTTCAGTTTCCCCCATGCCTCATGGTCCAGCAGTAAAGGATCTTCTAATCTCCCTAAGAAAGGTGATCAGAGAGAAGTTCGAGATTTCCGATCATAGTCAATCCAAAATCAGAGAAGTTTGTGAGGCTTTGAAGGGTAAGATCAATTTACTGACAGAGAGGTTGGGTAGATTGGAAGTAGCGGTGGAAGAACAGGACAAACGGGTGCTTGCAAATGGCCAGGACATTTCACAGCTGGAAATTGGAGAGAAGAAACTTCAAGAAAAGTTGGAAATCTTGGAAAATAACATGCAGAGGAACAGACTGCTGAGTGTCCCTGAGGGTATGCAAGGAGAAGATATCAAGGGGTATGTGATATCGCTGATTAGGGATGCTATCCCAAATCTAGCTCACTTAAATCTAGAAGATATTCAAAGAATCCATTGAGATCCTTTTAAGAGGAACTCTGGAAGGAAGACCCCAGGAAGATATTAATAAACTTTGCCACATACTCTATTAAGGAAAAACAATTGCCTGAAGCTCTCAAAGCAGGGAGTTTCTCCAAGGGGGACTGGTCCTTCCGTATACGATCAGATGTGTCTAAGGTGACTTTGGATAGGCAGTGGGAGGTGGAGAATTATATGCAGGAGCTTAGGTCCTTAGGTGCCACAGTCCAGCTGAGGTTCCCAGATGCCCTACAGATTATGTGGAACAATAAAATGCATAACGTCAGGGTCCCCACAGAGGTCTGGGCCTTTATAGAACAGATTAAGGTGTCACAATAGTATATGTAACATTCTGTCCAGCAGAGAGTTCTATGGGGGTAACAGCATGGTAATCCTAGAGAAGGATTAAAGGGTTCCCCTAGGGGTGAGGGTGGGGCTGGGGGTGGTTTTCTCAGAGGTGATTGGGTTTTTGTTTTGCACTAGGTGTGAGAGCATGTGGGGAAAAAAGGGAAAAAAATGATTGTCCTCAGAGTTTGTATATTGAGGCTTGGCAGGGGTGTTGGGGTCAGACTTTCTTTTCGATAATGGGTAGCTATGAGTTTTTTAAGTTGAAGATTCTCTCATGGAATGTTAATGGTTTGAGGGTTAGGGGGAGGAGGAGGAAGATTTTTGAGTTTTTGAGAATGGCTGAGGAGGAGGTAGTTATTCTTCAGGAGACTCACTTGTTGCGAGATGAGTGGGATACCTTTCTTAAGCAAGTGAAATGGGCGGGCTATAGTATAAGCACCAATCAATCCTGTGCAGTTAAATGGGTGGTAATTCTTTTTAAAAAATCTATAAAGGCAAAGGTGGGTGATGTGCTAGTAGACTCAAAAGGTAGATGGTTGGTTGTGGAAGTGGGTCTGTTTGAACTTTGGTTTACGATGGCAGGATATTATGGCCCTAACACAGACGATTCAGTACCATTTCAAGGGTAT
Organism: Pleurodeles waltl; assembly: GCF_031143425.1. NCBI lineage: Eukaryota > Metazoa > Chordata > Amphibia > Caudata > Salamandridae > Pleurodeles > Pleurodeles waltl. The sequence goes on along the minus strand of NC_090436.1, from coordinate 613,893,137 downwards.
AACCATCTACTTTTAGCTAAGTATCCAGTCTTGTTGGGAGGAGACTGTAATGTATTTTTGGATTCTATCTTGGATAAAACTACCCCCCAAGGAACGGTTAACTCTCCTAGAACATGGTCATGGGTAAGGCAGGCTATGATAGATCTTGGTCTCATCGATATCTGGCACTGGAAGGGGGGTGAAGGTTCTAGATTCACATTTAATAACAAGAAATATGGCCATAGATACCGAATAGATTTTTTTTAGTGCATAGAAGCCTGTGTGGAAGTGTTAATTATGTGGGGCATGTCCCCACGCATCTTTCAGATCATTCAGTGGTAAAATTACATCTTGGTTTTACGGCACAGCTCTCTAATGTTGGGTGGACGGTAAATCAGGCGTTATTTTTAGATGATCTGATAATTGAGGCCTTAAAGAAGGACAATAGAGTATTTTGCCTTACATTATGGGTCAGCTACTTTACAGACTGTGTGGGACGCACATAAGGCATATATTAGGGGCAAACTTGTTAGTTTTGTGGCTTATAGGCATTGAGAGGAGAAGGCGAAATTAAAAAGCTTTGAATCATCCATAGCCACTTTGCAGGTGTTAATACATAACGCCTATCGGGATGAGAATAGGTGTCAGCTGGGATGTTTGGAGGTTCAATATGAAAAAGCGCATCTAGATTTGGATTTGTTTTTAGAGAAACAAAACAGGAAAAGGTGGGATAGTAGTCGGTATGCGCATTATGAGTATGGGGAAGGGTGCAGTACATTTTTAGCCTGGAAAACCAAGTCAGACCATTCTAATAACTACATTGTGTCAATTAGATCAGGGATTACAGGTCATCTTTGTACAGAGGGAACAGAGATAGAAGAAGTTTTCACTTCTTTTTTTTCAAGCACTTTATACTGACGATCTGGGGATATCAGAACAGCAGGTCAGAGAGTTTTTGAAGGGTATTCACCTTCCTGCTTTAGATGACTCGAAACAGCGGCAGTTAGCTGGCGAGATAGAGGAGAGAGAACTGTTTGAAGCAGTTAAGGGTCGGAAGAAAGGGAAGGCAACTGGCCCCCATAATCTTCTGAATTAGTTATATAAGGTGTTTAGGGAGGAGTTAGCCCCAATTCTGTTGGAATTGGTTAATCACGTGTTCCTCAAAGGCGTGCAAGTGCCAAAATCATGGGACGAAGCTATAATTTGCCTACTGTTGAAACCCTGTAAAGACGCAACTCAGTGCATGTTGTACCGACCTATTACGCTACTTAATTCTGACTATAAGCTTTATACTGGTATTCTATCTAGAAGGCTTGGGAGAGTGGTGGGTAGCCTGGTACATGCGGACCAGAAGGGATTCATTAAGGGTAGACAACTCTCGGAACTAACTCATGACTTGCTGGGAGCTGTAGACTTGGTGTTGCAGGAGGGGGCCCGTTAGCGGTTCTGACCTTTGATGCAGCTAAAGCATTTGACCGGGTGAAATGGTCCTTTTTGCAGATTGTTATGGAATTTTATGGATTGGGGAAATCTTTTATTAGAGCAATTAAGGCTTTGTATAGATGCCCGACAGCCAAAATATTGATTAATGATAAGCTGTCACAAGAGTTTAGGATTGGGCGAGGGACTTGTCAGGGGTGTCCATTATTTCCTGTTCTTTTTGATTTGTATATCGAGCCTCTGGCAATATTGCTTAGGGTCAATGGTAATATCCTTCCCTTTCAAAGCAGTGGGTGGGAAAGGAAAGTTGCATTGTATGCAGACGATCTTGTGATTTGCACCAGAGATGTGATGGCTTCCCTTCCTACCATTAACCTGCTAATGGAAGACTTTGGTAGAATGTCGGGTTATTTTGTAAACTCCGAGAAGACAGAGATTTTGTGCTGGAATATGGTTTATAACTCCCCATTAGTTAAGTGAGAGATAAGATATCTGGGAATTCAGCTTACGGGCAACTTAACCGAAGTGGCAAAGGTTAATTTTGGTAGAGCTTATTTTAAAACTAAAAAACTTCTCAAAATGTGGGCCGCTCTTCCCCTTTCTTTAATTGGTAGATCTAATATTTTAAAGATGATCATTCTCCCCAAATTAACTTTTTTATTTAATGCTATTCCCTTAGAATTTAAAGCATGTTGGTTTAAAAAATTACAGGGGTATCTATCTGCATTTATATGGGCATCTAAGGGGATAAGGAAAGCATGGAAAAAGCTATGCAAAAAGAAAGAATGGGGGGTCGCAACGCCAGATTTCTACAAATACTAAATTGTTTTTCAATTGAATAATATAAGAACGCTTCTGAGAAAAAGGTCAGAGTATACATTTCTTTGGAGGGCTCTGACTTCACATCTCGCAGATGAGGGCAACAACTTTCTATATAAATTTGGCCATCCGAAATATTTGAAGAAGGTCGGACTCAAGATCCCTAAACAGGCACGTTATATTTGGTCACAGATTCAGGGTGTCTTACAGATTGCTTATTATTGTAGTTCGGCACCCATTTAGGATTCACCAGGTACTCTGAGTGTTTTTTGGATAAGTTATCAGTTCCGTTGAAAGTTAATGGGGTCACTGAATGGGGGTAAATTATAGAGAACTCTGAGCCGGTATCTTGGTCCACATTTTCGGAATGAGCAGGCGAGACAATTTCTAAGTTTAAATAATATCAATTGTCTAGCTGGGCCAAGTCTCTTCAGAAAGGAGAAACTGGGAAGAGTCCTTGGGAGTAGAAACTAAGGTGGAAATCCATTAACAAAGAAGTTGCTTTGTGGTACCATGCACTGTTGGATGCGGCGGAAGAGGATCCACCTCTTCTGCTGTCGAAGTGGGTGGAGGTTTTTCCAACCCTAGACGTTGTTAATTTACGGGACACATCATGTTCCAGAGTTTGGTTCACCATCAAATCTGCACCTATGAAGAAAAATCATTTGTTCAGTTTACATAGGGTATACTGGTCACCGGCAAAGCTGACGGCCATAGGAAAGACTAAAAAGAATTGCCCGCGTTGTGGCGATGCTAGTGCAGATGACCTTCACATGTTTTGGCAGTGCTCGAAGTTGAAGAAGTTCTGGGAAGGTATTGAAAAAACTCTTAAGGAAATATTTAGTTTTGAACTGGAGATAAGTTCTTCAATGATTATTTTTGGGTTATGTAATCAAGAGGTTCAAGGCAAGAAAGTCACTGTGCAGCAAGAGCATTTGCTGTTTGTACTGATGCTCTTGGCCAGACGTGAAATTTGTCATAAATGGGTCTGGACATTACCTCCCACAGTTCAGGAGTGGGAAACTTTGGTAAATCGGATATGTAACTTGGTACGGATTGGTCCCGTCAGTAGGAGAGATGAGTTTTGGTTGCCAAGCAATGAACCCTACTGGGTTAAGTGTCTTTTCTTCTTGATTAACTGAGTCCGATGATTAAAACTCCCTTCTACCCATTAGGTTGTGCTCCGGTATGACCATTACAAGGGCAAATAAGGTTGGCTGGCTGTGAAGTGATTGGTTAACCGTTTATGCTGGAAGAGCGTGTCAACAGGTAGTGTGGCCCACAGATATTGAGGGGTCCGCATCTGGAGATACAAACCTAGGGTCTCCCCTGCCGGAGTGGAGTAGCGAGATGAGGACAACATTTTTTTAGTAAAAATGGGGTGTGTCCCAGTAAAATGGCAAAATTGTGTTGAAAAATGTGGTTTTCTGATTCAAGTCTGCCTGTTCCTGAAAGCTGGGAAATGGTGATTGTAGGACCACAAACCCTTTGTTGATGCAATTTTCAGGGAAAAAAACTGATGATTTCTTCTGCAGCACTTTATTCCCATTTTTCTGAAAAAAAACACATTTTAGTTGTATTTTGGCTAATATCTTGGTGTCCTCACGGGGAGCCCATAAACTCTGGGTACCTTTAGAATCCCTAGGATGTTGGAAAAACAGGGAGGCAAATTTGGATTGGATAACAAAAAGTTATGTGGACCTAAGCGCGAACTACCCCAAATAGCCAAAAAAAGGCTTGTCATCTGAGGGGGAAAAGGCCTGGCAGCGGAGGGGTTAAACTTGAAAGTGTGACTGCAAAACAAAGCAAACAATGACAAGTAACTGTTACTTGTCATTGTTTGTTTTGTTTTTCATTTGCGCTCAAAGCGCTTTTAAGTTTTATGCCTACTTATTTGCACATTTCTCTGTGCCCCGCAAGTACTTTTCATGAAGAGTTCCAAATAGTGCATTCCCTATAATTAGCTGTCATCAGTTTTCCATGATGGAAACACGCTTTTATTTTACTTAAGAGGATTTTGAAGCAAAGCTAAACGAGCAAGTGTCAGATGTCATGTATCACTCCCTTTGTCAACCCCCTTTGACTTTTAACGCAACAGTGCTTTTAAAATAGGCTTGCACGTCGAATAGGCACTATGAAACTAAAATGCAAATTGGTACTTGCTTAAAGGATAGGACAACCAGAAAGTGTTCCATGTGGGGCAGACTGGAAAAACTGTTTACATGTGATATCTCATGGATATGTAAAAGGGATAACATGCAGTGAACAGCCCGGCAATACTTTATGTCTAGGTGTATCTATAAATCATGATTATTATATCGCGAAGTATACAATGCATTGTGGATGAACCTACTAATAGGAATTGAGAAAAATACTACCTTTCTTGATTGTTGGGTGGAATTTCTGTAAGCACACCGGGAGAGTATTGCTGTTTTTTTGCAGTGTACGGGACCATCAACTTGATAGCTTGAAAGAAAAAAGACAAACGATGACAAGTAACCATTATTTGTGATTGTTTGTTTTGGTTTTCAGTCGCGCTTATGGCATTTTTAAGTTTTATACAGTGGGACTGCATATGGAGTTACCGCTGTATAGCACTTGAAAGCGTGACTGAAAAAACAGTAGTTACTCGTCATTGTTTGTTTTGTTTTTCAGTTGCGCTCATGGCGCTTTCAAGTTTTATACAGTGGGACTGCCCACTGTATAAAACTTGTTTGAATTTCGATCCAGTTATCAATTTACAACACCAGTAGCTCTAACTCAAGCAAATGCAAGACCTATTGCATTGCAAATGCTTGTTTATCAGAGAAAGTACAGGCTGTGCGCTAAAAAGCCCGTTCTTGCTGAAGGTTTTTGTGATGATCATTGTTTGTTATTATAAATAGGTTTTTAAACATTATTAACCCATTTAGGGCTGAGCCAGCCATGACGGGAAGGTACATATCTAGCTGCTTACTTGCTGCAAGCATTTGAATGAAGGAATGAACCATGAAACAGCAGATCTGGAAAAATAATCACATATCCTGAATGTGTATTCAATTTAAGAAAGAGCTTACAGTGACAGTGGGCCCTAGATGCAGGGTAGCCAGCCTGGTCTGTATGGAGAATATGTAGCCTGGTGAGAAGTGGAACCGGAGGTCATATAATGGTGAGATGGGGCAAAGGGCCTTGTCGTGTTAAGGTGTGTGTGAGAGTTAAAGTTTTGGGGAGGAGTGTGTGTCATCAGTTAATGATGATATAAACAAACACCGGGCTGATTGATGCGACTGACTCCAACTTAGAGTGGAGTAAAATGCATGACATTAGGTTTCATTACAATGATGGTAACAAATATCAAGATGTGTTACTCTAACCTTGGAGACTTGACAGGATTGCATGTCCATAGAGTAAAATAGGATTGGTGCACAGCAGGAAGACAATTTGCACCGTATGCTAAATCATTCTCAGGCCTTACAATACTTTTTGCCTGGAAGTTGCAGTTTTTTACTTCAATTGTTTTAGGAATTGTTTTTCAATTTCATAAAGATTTGTTATTCAGATGCTACAGTGGATAGTGCGGTAGAAAATTACTTCCAATCCCTATTTTTCCACTCCCACACAGCTTCTATGATGTTTTCAACATCTAGTTTTATTGCAGTAATTGTATATTATTTCGCTATGTCACGTATGTGAATAATCACAACTGACGCTTGACTTTAAACACATCTCTGTTTGCGCCTCTCAGCGAAGGTCAGAGAGCCCCATTTTGGGTTAACGAGCAAATCACTAATTGTAAAACACTACAATTTAATATAGCAATTCCCTATTCGTTTTGCAGCAGTTCTATGCACTAAAGTAAATAAAGTCCTGAACCCCTCTTTTAAATAGTAGTAAGTCACCCATAAGTAGACATTAATGTCCTTAGAGGGTGCCATGTATTTAAAATTAGGAAATGTAAAAGGTTAATGTAACACGTCCTTATAGTGACAAGGCCCCAAAAGCTATTTTCACTGATGCATGGTTAGCTGTTCCATAGGAACACATTTGGTGATACTGATAACATTTTATAATGTTATCTCTGCCCAGGAAACTCCTACAATGTTAATTCTGGACTTTTTAAAATAGATATTACAAGCCCAATTGTTTGGTAATGTTGTATTTGTAATACCTATTTTATAGCAGATACTTACAGAAAGTTATCTGTTACCTGTCTCCTCAAATCTCTACACTCATGACACCCAGCTATAGTGGGCGTTCGCCCCATAGGGGGCACAGCGGGGCATCGACCAAACAACAAATGGCCCATTATCTGCTGACATGATGTTACACTTTTACTGGAAAACGATATTCTGTTTTGAAATTAAAGTACAATATCATGCCAGCAACAAAGGGACCTCCACTGTCCTGAACTGCGCATGTCAGGTGGTGCCTGTTTTAGCCCATCTCACACATTTACAGGACATGGCGCATTTGCCTCAGGCAGTGCTGCTTGCCTGCTAAGGTGCCTTCGGCGGGGCTTGTCACTCTCTATTCCTATATCCCATCAGAAGGCAGTATAGAGGAGGAGGACCCACCAACAGCCCCATCCTGGCATCTGATGAAGCAGTAGCTGGTGTTCCAGGCCAGGACAAGCAAAAGTTATAATTCATGTCAGTTTCCGCTTGTTTATGTTGGTGTATGGGAAGCCGTTCATGTCAAAATTACAGCTCCCCATATTGGAGACCTCCTGAAATGCATAACGTGCTGCAAAATGAATACGACACACACCAGAATGAATGTACTATGTGTCAAAATAATTATGATACCTGGTAGAGAGAATCTGAATTGAACCAAAACAAAAATGAAACCTGGCAGAATTAATATGCAACTTAGTGATTAATATGAATAACACACACCAAATTGAATAAGAAATATACCGAACTATATATAAATGATACTGAAATTAATATGGCCCTCACTGTAATCAATAAAGCAATCACTGAAACGAATACAATATTCACCAAAAAGAATGGGGCATTTCTTGAAATGATTGACTTTGCCAAGAGAAATATGACATACATTGAAATTATTATGGCAGATTGAAAATAATATAAAGTATTGAAATGAATATATTATATTCTGAAAAGAAAACAATGCACATTGAAACTAATACAATATACATTGAATTGAACATTAAACATGTTGCAATGAATTTGAATTGTGTTGAAATGAATATTACCGAGATGGCAATGAATATGAGACACACAGAAATGAATAGGAGATGATTGAAAATTAATATGTCTTGTGTTGAAATCAATGCAATCCCATTGAATTGAAGTTGACATGCCTTCAAAGGAGTATAACCACAGCTGAAATTCACATGAGATTTGTTGAAATGAATATGGCACGCCTTGAAATTAATATGTCACATATTCAAATTAATATGATACATGTTCAAATTAATATGATATATGTTAAAATTGATAAGTTGCATCTTAACATTAATATGACAAGTGTTAATATGAATATGACATCCATTGAAATAAACTTAACATTGATTGAAAAGAATATAACGCATGTTAAAATGAATATGACATGAGTTGAAATGAATATGACCTTCATCGAAATTAATTTGACATGTTTTTAAATTAATACGAGTAACGCTAAAATGATCATGACATTTATCACAATGAATATGGCTTGCATTGAAAGTGATATGATATACATTGACATGATTATGATATGTGTTGCAATGGATATGATTCATGTTAAAATTAAGATGTGTTAATATGAATGAAGCATCCATTGAAAGAAATATGACACATGCTAAGATGAATATGACATGCATTGAAACAAATATGAGCTCAACGGAAGTGAATTCAACATGTCTTAAACTGAATATGACCAATGATGAAATTAAAATGAAACTTGTCAAAATGAATATGTTGTGCTTTGAAATTTATTATGATACACAGAAAAATAAATACTGCATATATTGAAATTAATATGACCTATGTTGAAATGGATATGACCCGTGTTAAAATTATTATGACAGGTGTTAAGGTGAATATGAGATCCATTGAAATGAATGACATTCATAGAAAGGAATATGACACATGTTAAGTTGAATATGAACCACTTTGAAATGAATATGACATCTGGTGAAATTAATATGGCCACATCAGAAGTAATATGACATTCTGTAACATGAATATCACACTTTTTGAAATGAAAATGAAACTGTGAGATAAATGTAACATGCTTTGAAATTAATTAGGCAAATATTGAAATGAACACAAGCCATGTTTGAATGAATATGACTGCTGTTTAAATGAATATGGCTTGCTCTGAACTTATGTTGATTTTCTTTAAAATAATATTACATATTGAAATTAAGGTTACATATTCTCAAAAGGTCACATTACAAGTTTGGCGGTTTGAGCACCACCATGGCGGCGATGTGACCGCCATCTGCTTGGCAGTCAGACCACAGTATTACGATGCTGGCAGTCCCATAGGGAAAGACTGCCGCAGTCCCACCATCACCACCAGGCAGCGCAGACCACCGTGGTGGCAAGGCAGGCCAAAAAGGCCTACGGAGCCAGTGTTTCGGATGGAAACATTATGATGTTGCCTACCACCAGTGTGACCGTGGCAGTCCAACCACCACACCCCAGCAGGTGGAAACGGAAAGCAAAAAGGAAGCAACTCACCTGCAGGCAGTGTTACATGACCTGTGCTGCCATGGATCCCACCATACACACGTCCTGCTGCAGGTGCTGCTCATTGATGGACCCACACAGCCCCCACATTGCAACACAATGGAAGGTCAATGGGATGCACAATAGATTGTGAAACAAATATCCAAAGCTCACAATGCAAACAATACCTGCATAATAGTGATGGTGGCGTCAGGAGCAGCCATGGACACATTTCACTTTTGCACATGCCTCTAAAACAGCATTTGCATAGGAACTGACCCATCATGTATCGTAAGGACAAACAATATTTGAGCCAAGTGATATGCCTAGCTGCCAAATGTGTAAGCGCAAGTCAAGAAAGCACATACAACGGCAACAGCATGGTCCAGACATCTAGATGATGTAGCTGTAATGTAGACACATCAAACTGGACACATGGTCAGTCAAATCCAAAGGAAGCTACCACAATTTAACACCCTCCATGTGTGGACAAACAAAACTCTAGCTCCCGCACATGAGACGAAAGTACAATCTATATCAGGGACAAATCTACACCATACATGCTGACATTGGCCAACATAAGATGAAATACTTACCCTAGCAAGCATAACACAATGCAATGTCACCCCAATTAGATCAACACCCATATATCCATACAGTGAACATCTACCCTTGTCTTGGGTGACCAACACTTCCCACAAAGTCAGATATTGAAAAACAACAGCGAATGTGGTGGATGTGTCTGTGGGTGTTGTGGTGGTGTCCGGGGGTATGGTGACTGAGGTCTGTGGGGCTGTGGGTTGTGAGCTGTTGTAGGAGGCTGGCCTGGCTTGTAGTGGGTACCTTAGGTACTTACACTTTATACCAGGTCCAGTTATCCCTTATTAGTGAAGTAGTAGTGTTCTACCAGCTTAGGCTGATAGAGGTAGCTATAGCAGAGCAGCTTAGGCTGAACTAGGAGACATGCAAAGCTCATGCAATACCACTTATAGTTACACAGTGCTTATACACAAGTAAAGACAATACTCAGTGTTACCAAAAATAAAAGTATTATTTAGCTGACACAGTACCAAAAATATCCTAGAGGCAATACTCCTTTTGGAGGTCAGTATTATACACAATATATACACTAGACACCAACTTAAGGTAAGTAATTAGACATAGGATAGTGCAAACTATAAGAAATGTTATAGAATGCAATGGGAGAAAGTAGGTCTAGGGGCAACACAAACCATATACTAAGAAAGTGGAATGTGAATCACAAATTCCTCCCTAGACAAGTGTAGTGTGTGCAGAATCGCTGGGGGAGTAAGAATACAGTCAAGGTAAGTAAATGACCCCACCCCAGAGCCAAGAAAAGCAGGAGTAAAGTACTGAAAGTTTCCTCAGGACACACTACACCTTGTGATATGGATTATTGCAGTAACCAACCAAGTCTGCAAACAACAACTGCTCGATTCCTGGACCTGAAGACCTGCAAAAGGCTAGGACCAAGTCCAGAAGTCGAAAGAAGTTCCAGGAAGGACAGGAGCCCCTGCCAACCCAGAAGAGGGTGCAAAAGAACAGTCCCCGGTTAGACGAAAACTGCAGGAATGCACCCTAGGAAGATGCCAGCAGGTTCCTGCATGATGCAAAGGATGTCCCACGACGTGGAGATGGATGCAGACGTGATTTCGTGTCGGAAGTCACCACGAAGCCTTGGTTACGACAAATATGCGTTTTGCATCAAAATGGCACTGACTGCACCCAGGAGGGACCTGGGGGCCTCATCTCTGCGTGAGGAGGAAGAGAGGGCTCTCAGCACTTTAGAGAGCCCTCAGGATGCCAGGCGGCACCCACGGAAGTCCCAGGACAGGGGGACAAAAGAGGCGCAAAACACGGTTGGTGCAGCACAACAAAGGAAGGTCCCACGCCGCCGGAGAACAACTCAGCGAGTTGAGTGTCACAGGATGGAGTGCTGGGGACCTGGGCCAGGCTGTCTGTGCATGAAGGAGTTTTGCAAATAGTGCACAGAGGCCTCAGGAGGTGAAGAAGACGTAGTACACAGGAGTACCATCGCTCTCAGGGAAGGCAAGGTCTTACCTCCTCCAAATTGCATCAGCAGGACCTCAGGACAGGCTACGTCGATGGGGTCCACCCTATGTGTCCTTAGGAGCACACTCGTCGCTATGAGAGGAGTCCAGGGGGACCGGTCATCGACTTGGAAGGTGCCTTCCTGAGCAGGGGAGTGACTCCGTCACCCCACTGGAGATTTCTTCGGTCCTTCTGGTGCAGGATGAAGACAGTAGGCCCCAGAGTGTGCACACTGTGGAAACTGTTCCAGTTGCTGGCTGGAGCTGAAGTTGCAGAAAAAAAGTATCCCTTGTGGATACTTTGTTGCAGTTACAGCGGTTCCTGGAGCAGGTTGCGGTTGATCCAAGGTCAGAGGGTGAAGTAGTAATTGCAGATAATTGCTGAAGAAAACTTGCAAGCAGAATCTGAAGAGAACCCACAGGAGAGACCATAAATAGCCCTGAGAGGGGGATTGGCTACCTTATCAGGTAAGGACCTCTCAGAAGGGGTCTCTGATGTCACTTGCTGGCATTGGCTACTTAGAGCCCTCCAGAGTGCCCCCACACCTTGCAAAGCAAGATGGCTGAAGTCTGGGACACAATGGAGGAGCTCTGGGCACTACCCCTGGGTGGTGATGGATAGGGGAGTGGCCACTCCCCTTTCCTTTGTCCCAGTTTCGCGCCAGAGCAGGGGACAAGGGGTCCCTGAACCAGTGTAGACTGGTTTATGCAAGAAGGGCACCATCTGTGCCCTTCAAAGCATTTCCAGAGGCTGGGGGATGCTTCCCCTCCCCAGCCTGTAACATCTATTTCCAATGGGAGAGGGTGTAACACCCTGCTCTCAGAGGAAATGCTTTGTTCTGCTTTCCTGGGACTGAGCTACTCAGACCCCAGGAGGGCAGAACCCTGTCTGTGACGTGGCAGAAGCTGTAGCTGTAGTGCAAGCCTCAGAGAGCTGGTTTGGCAGTACTGGGGGTCCATGCTGGAGCCCCCAGGATGCATGGAATTGGCTCTTCAATACCAGATTTGGAATGGGGGGATAATTCCATGATCTTAGACTTGTTACATGGCCTTATTCGGAGTTACCATTGTGAAGCTACTGACCTATATGTAGTGCACACATGAAATGGCATCTCCGCACTCACAAAGTCCCAGGAAATGGCCCTAACCTATGTGGGGGCACCTTTGCTAGTGCACCTAAAGTGCAAGTGAAGGTTAGACATATAGGTGACTTATAGGTTACTTAAGTACAGTGAAAATGGCTGTGAAGTAGTGTGTGGCAAAAGAAATGCTGCAACCCATATGGATTTCCTGGAACCCCAATGCCCTGGGTACCTAGGTACCATATACTAGGGACTTATAAGGGGGGTCCAGTGTGCCAGTTGAAATTGGTAAAGAAGTCACTAGCCTACAGTGACAAATTTAGAAGTAGAGAGAGCATAAGCACTGAGGTTCTGATTAGCAGAGCCTCAGTGACAGTCAAGCACTATACAGACACACACATTAGGCCATAAACTATGAGCACTGGGGTTCTGCCCAGCAGGATCCCAGTGAGACAGGCCAAAACATACTGACATACAGGTAAAAATGGGGGTAACTTGCCAAGGTAGATGGTACTTTCCTACAGCAGTATTTCATTTTCAGGACATGTAAAATACCCCAGTATATGTCCTACCTTTTAAATACACTCCACCCTGCCCATGGGGCTGCCTTGGGCCTACCTTAGGGGTACCTTACATGTAGTAAAAGGGAAGGTTTGAGCCTGGCAAGTGGGTGCACTTGCAGGTTGAAATGGCAGTTTAAAACTGCACACAGACACTGCAGTAGCAGGTCTGAAACATGTTTGCAGGGCTTCTCATGTGGGTGGCACAATCAGTGCTGCAGGCCCAATAGTAGCATTTGATTTACAGGTCCTGGGCACACATGTTGCATTATACTAGGGACTTACTGGTAAAACAAATATGCAAATCATGGATAAACCAATCATCAGGTCTATTTAGACAGAGAGCACTTGCACTTTAGCACTGGTCAGCAGTGGTAAAGTGCTCAGGGACCGAAAGCCCGCAAAAACTAAATGTAGCACATAGTCGAAAACATATATTTATTTTAGTTAATTAATTTGTGCTCATATCATATCCTTTCAGATTATGTAATATTATTTTCAATATGTATTCTTAATTTGAAAGCAAATCAACATTGATTCAAGGCAAGCCATATTTAAACAGTGAGCATTTTAATTTACACATGGCTTGTGTTCATTTCAATATGTGCTTTATTCATTTCAAAGCATGCTATATTTATCTCCTATAGTTTCATATCCATTTCAATAAGTGTCATATTAATTTTAATTAATGTCATATCAACTTCATCAGATGTCATATCCATTTGAAAATGGTTCATATAAATCTTAACATGTGCCATATTGCTTTAAATGAATGGCATATTCATGTCAGTGGATGTCATATTCATCTTAACACCTGACATTATAATTTTAACATGGGTCATATCCATTTCAACATAGGTCAAATTTATTTCAATATATGCAATATTCATGTCGATGTGTATCATATTGATTTCAAAGCATAACATTCATTTTGACAAGTGTGATTTTAATGTCAGCATTGGTCATATTTAGTTTAAGGCATGTTGAATTAATTTCAAAAGGGCTCATATTAATTTCATGTCATATTCATCTTAGCATGTGTCATATTCCTTTCAATAGATGTCTCATTCATATTAACGCATGATATTGATTTTAACATGACTCATACCAATTGCAACACATATCATAATCATGTCAATGTGTATCATATTACTTTCAATGCAAACCATATTCATTTTTTAATAAATGTAATGTTAATTGCACATTATAATCCTTTCAGAATAATGCATTTTCATTTCAGTACCTTATATTCATTTCAAGCTCTCATATTCATTCCAATGTGTGTCATATTCCTCTTGGCATATGTCAGTGATTTCAAGAAATGTCTCATTCTTTTTGACAAATATTGTACGTGTTTCAGTGATTGCTTTATTATTTACAGTGAGGGGCATATTTATTTCAGTATGATTGATATGTATTTCAGTATATCTCTTGTTCAATTCTGAGTGTGAGTTATTCATAATAATCACTAAGTAGCATATTCACTTTGCCTGCTTTCATATTTGTTTTGGTTCAAGTCAGATTCACTCTGCCAGGTATCATATTTATTTTGACACATAGTACATTCATTCTGGTGTATGTCATATTCATTTTGCGACACATTATGCATTCCAGGAGGTGTCCTATATAGGGAGCTGTAATTTTTACATGAACGGCTTCCCATATTGGTGCGCAATTCATGGGAGCCAGAATCCTGAAGCAAGGATCATGGAGAGGTCGAACGTGGAGTCCCACGGTAGAATTATATGAATAGCTTGTGTATGTGTGTGTGTGTGTGTGTGCATGACTGTTGTTGTTTGTGTGTGTGTTTGTTTATATATGTACCTACTAGTATCTGTATGCATTTATGTCTGTCTTCTCCCATAAATACAATCTGTTCTCTATGCTGGGCTCCTTTATTGAAAACTTCAGTTTTTTGTAACTTAATTCTTGTTCTTTTTTCAGGGATTGCTATAGTTAATAATTTAAGCGAGCAGTCTGTATAATTCTACCATTTATTAAGTACTGCAAAGTCTGCATGTCCCTGGACATAGTAGCGGTAGTTGTAGCTGTAATAACAGTATGATATGTATTTCGATATTAAAACGGCTTGTATCTCTTTTGGGTCCTCGTCTTCTTATTTCTCATTTTCTGTTTGCTCAGGGAGCCTTTAACACTTTTTTAACGTCCATGTGTAAAGCTCCCTGGTGGCACTGTGCCTTTTACAATGTGAACATCTTCACAATAAAATAAAATTAACAACGCATTAAAACATAGGCAGGGACAATTTGTGAGATTATAACAAACCCTGGAGGGGCTGGGAGCCTTCAGGCTCCCAAAATCAGGGCAGTGCATCAGGGCACTGGTCAATTAATTGGGGATGGGAGGGTTGACGGGGCTTCGTCAGGGGTAGTAAGTGCTATATAAATGCAATCACCATTGCAATTACAAATAAACTATCTTTGCATGATAGAGAAACAGGGTGAGTTGCATGACAATGTATTTTATTTATTACTGCAGAGTTTTCTTGGAAGTCCCATATTAACAGGAGCCGTTGTAGCGCTAATCACAGGTTCTAGAAGAGACGCTACATAAAAAATTATGGTGAGATTCTACGCAATTAAAGGTGGATAACTACAAAACATGACATTCAAAAGGAAATACTCCTAGGAGAGTTGTTTATGACAAGCGGTTTAGAGGCAGACCGTAAAAGCGTAAATGTGAGCCCAAATTGAACACATGGTCATGCACTTGCCTGCAGCTTGTTGGTGTGTGTCTTTTTAAAAGCACTATTATTGCAAAACGCTTGCAATATATTGTGTGATGAAGCTGCATAGAAAATGTGTTAACATAGAAAATAAGGTACGAGTTTGAAATGCGCCCACAGGAGTGGTCACCAATGTATACGAAGACTAATGAAAAGGCTTGTTAATTCTGAATTATTATGCAATAATGTTTGAAATTTGTATTAGTATATCATAATTAGAGTTGTGTGTTAAGAGTTTGCTTTATTAACTTAGCGAGGGCTTGGGCCTAATTGCCTGGCCTCATATTGGATTGTATTTTATAATGTGTAATGTGCTGTTTTCCTGAAGGACACAAAGCTGTACTTTTCCAAGAGTTATATGTGTGTAGCCGTAGTAATTTCTTTCTCATGAGAACCGGCTTGCTTAAGGCAACGTTCTTGCAAGATGCAACAGTGTAATTTGTAACAGGTGCAAGGTTAATCTTACTAGGAGAAGACAATGAAGACACTGACTGGAGCGCAAAGTGTAACATTCTCTACCTGACATTCCAACCGTTGAAGACATCAATAACATGGACCAATCCACGACATGGGAACTGTAAACTGTTGAAAATTCTAGTAGGGTGCTTACCAAATTATTGGACAGAGATAATAATGCACCAAACTTTATCCAATGAGGAATTAGGGAATAGTTAAACAATTTTGATTTAACGGAGTAACCGGAGGAAAACGAGAGACAATTTTTCTTCCACTTACACGGGGACTCTTACACTTGCCATTTGCCATTCTCTTTGCTATGAGACATTTGCTAGAGTACCTTTTGCTAGTTGCCATATATTAGTTTAATTGTCCTGTCACTTTAAACCATCCTCTACTCCATTCTTGCCTGATACTTACTTCGCCTCCATTTGAGAGAAGTAATCAGTTTCTTAGCTATGCTATCTTGAGACTTTGCCCAGCCCTATCTCTGCTGATGGTGAATCGACTGATGTCCTGAGGACGAAGACTGATGCTGCTTGCTGATCTGTTGGATTGGTAACTATCTGATGCAAATTGTAATTGTCTGTTTGCCTTTTCTTTCTAGGTACCAACTGCTATTTTGATAGAAGCCTTAGTTTAGATGTTTTCCAAATTCGTGTTCACTAAAATGTTTTGCATGAAGCCCAACATGCTAATGCTAATTTGAGGCTAGTTAAGGCGTTCACTAATGTCTTGTGCAAATAGACAAATGACTAAGTTCTTGCTTTGTTGAATCATGTACTAATGAGACTCTGCTAAGTTGCTTCATATAATTGATGTGCCTAAATGCTGAATGAATATAGCCGATGCATTGATTAAGTCATGCTTTGATTACTAATTAGGATTGTTCTGGCGTGGTTTATTGTTAATGAGACTAATTGATATTAGATTGTAGCAAATAGGGAAATAAGAATCCTAACACTAAATTAAACTGGTGTGGTTGTTCGTGACTGACATGTCATGGTGTGTTCGTTAATAAATTCTTATTAAATGTTTATTGATTAGTGATTGTTTATTATTGATTGTTTATTGATCTATTGATTGGTGATGCCAAGAAAATATTTCATACTGGGAAGTTCCCAAATGTGGTCCAAAGGTTTGCCGATCTAAACGCGTCCCCTTGTAAGTTTACTTATTAAGGCTCTGACGCGCTAACAAGCTCACAGGTTCACGATCCCAGCAGGAGTGATTAACGCAGTAAATTTGGATAGTGATATTTACCAGGAAATATTGCTTGGACGCCAGCCACCTCTGCAGTCACATATTCATTTTCACCTTCTTTCTGTTTCTTGCATTTTGTCTCTCACGTTCTGTTTATGTATCTCCCCATTTCTGTTTCTCTCTTTCCATTCTTTATTTTTATTACACACTTCTTTACTGTGCTGGCATCTCTCACTCTCCCCATTCTTTTTCATACTCTCCCCTCACCTCTCCTCTCTTTATTTTCTCCCCCTTTCATTTCTGTCTTGCAGTCACACCCTCTCTCCACACTCCCCTTCTTTTTTTTCTCAATCCTCTTTTTCTCTAGAAGTATAAGCTTACCCATTCAGTTTTTTTCACTCTGAATTCTGGTCCTTATAATTTTGCTGTTTCATTCTAAAACCTTATTATATGTTCCATAATACACACAGTAATGCAAAACACAATGAGCTACTCAATCACTTCTGACCAAGAAAAACGTAATCTGTGTTAAAAACTGTGGAGGTGTACGAAAATGTGTTATTAGTAGGTGGGGTTATTCACCCCTAGCTAGTAGTAATCCCAAAATTGCTACTAAATCCAATCAGTTCTCAATATATTAACCCTTGCTCAATCCTTGGTAGCTTGGCAAACGATCAGTCAGGCTTAATTTAGGAGACAGGTATGTGTAAAGAATTTAATGCTACCAAAACAGTAAATAAGTAAAAGACACAACACAATAGAAATTCAACACCAATTAATAAAAATAGGAAATATTTTTAATTTTTAAATTGACACCAAATCGACAAAACTCCCATGTAGGGAGCCGGAGATATGAATTTCTAAAGATGTAGGTAAAAGTAGTGCCAAAAAGGCGCAAAGCACTAACTGTGGGTATCTGATCGCACGGGCTGAGTCAAAGTCACAAGTTCGGGATAACTGTGATGAAGGGCAGGCTGAGCAAAGGACCAAGTTAGGTCCACTGAGTATTGCACCCTATATCTTTGGTGTGCAGTCTTTGTGACATTGCTTTGCACGGCTTTGAGCCATCTGGCATCAGTTCTGAGGAACTGCAACGTCTGTGATGCCAGGTCCTGCATCAGGTTGTGTTGTGCTGCGTCATTTCCAATGAAGCTGTGCAACGAGGCTTTTTGCTGACTTGCATTGGTTCTGTTGAAGCTGTGCAGCAAGGCCCCATGGCAGTTCTATTCGAGCTGCCAACTGAGCAGCAAGGATTTGAGAGGCTTCATGTCATCTTGTGTCAGTTCTGATGAGGCTGCCAGCAGTTTCTTAGTTCCTTTGGGGGAGATACGTGACCTACAGCCCTGGCCAAGGGTACAGAGACTCAAGGTTGCCATTTGGGGGCTAGGACTCAATCTTCCACAATGCACTTGCACAAGACAGGACAAGTTACAACTGGTCAGCTGTGGCGTCCTCTCTTTGACTTTGCAGGTAACTTCTTCAGATCTGTTATACCTGTTGCTGGTCAGGGAGTCCATTCCTTTCCTTTTGGAGTCAGGCACAGTCTTTTCTTTCTTGAGCCTTGTGAGTGCAGCAGGTGAAGTCTTTTAGAATGCCATCCTCTCTGTAAGACAGTCCAGCGGGTCCTGCAGGGCAGTCCTTCTCTTTTACTTTTCCAAGCAGTGATCTGGTGAGTTCTGTAGAGCTGCCTTATTTATCCTTCATTTCTTGCCTTGCGAGAGGGAGGGCACCCTAAACAATAGGAAACTAAGCTACCTCCCTGTAGTATGACCACTTACTGTAAAGTACAGCAATCTTCTAGCCCAGAACGCAACATTCTCCCAAAAATCAAAATAGAGAAACTCCCTCCTTGGAGTGTGTCTGTATAATCCAACTGAGAGGTGTGGATAACAACTGACTATACTCCCCTTCCAGCCCCCTCCTAATCTAGTTAGGGGCTCCCGCCAAGCTAGAGATCAAGGAAGTGGGGGTGGTGTGGGTCCTGTGGCATCTGTTTCTGTAGAGGTTCCTGCCTTTGAAGCCCAGCTTATCTACCCAGCCCCCTTCCAAATGGATGTATTGTTGCAGTCTCAGGCCTGTTCACACCTACTAAGGGAGCAGCTTGGTTCGGGCTATCAAATGCTGGTCAATCAGACTGCTACAGTGTTATTTTAGGTATCTTCAGGATAGTAAGTTCTTAAACTAATTTCCTGCAGAAGTTACATTAAATCCGACCTTGACAAGGTGTTCAGGTTAATGTAACTAAAAATTTGATACTTTGAATGATACGCCTAGCTAGCTCCAATCCAAAGCTAGATGTCAATACATTTTTCATCCCATGTTAGCCTATGGGGCTAGCAGTATTACCATGGGGAAAAACAATGTTATCTGTTTTTCCTTACCAGGGCATATAAAACATTGTTTATATTGTCCTGCTTTTTATAACTACACACACTACCCTTGGGGCACCTAGGGCATACTTTAGGGGTAACATATAAGTAATAAAATGGTAGTCTTGTACTTTGGAAGTGCTTTTAATTCCAAAGTCGAATGTGGACATAGTTTTATGTTGCAAGCAATCTTTAACGCAGACTTTGCTTTTAAATGACATTAGCACTATAGTAGTGCCCACTTAAATGCATTTAGGCCACTGGTGGTCTCTAAACATGCATGCCCTACCATATACTAGGGACAAACAGGCAGGCTGTTCTTACCAATTAGAATTATACCATTCAGCATATACCTTAGAGGACAGATCACTGGCCCTGGGCCTAGTTTTCAGAGCACAGGGCACTTGGAGTAAGTAACCACCAGCATTGGTCCAATCATGGGGGTGATCATGGCAAAAAGGATGACTTTCCTGCAGGATAGCTTTCCCTTACTTGACATCCCCCTAACAATGATTAGAAGCTTTGTCCCTCATGTTATCTGCAACAGCCACAATAAAACAATGAGTTTCTCAAGAGACAGTGTTGGAGAGAAGGGTGGGTGATGAATGAAAGTAAAGAATATGTGGAGAATAAAATAGAATAAAGTTAGAAAAAGAAGGGAAAGAAAACATATGATGCTTGGGAGAGCAGCTGAGGAAAAATGTCAAATAAGATAGATCAAAAACAACAAGAAGGATGTGTAAGCCAGCATGACAATATGTGAGAACATGTAACATTTGATGATGTGGAAGTAGAAAATGATGTAGGTAAGAGAAATGAAAAAGAGGACAATCTACAGTAAAAAGCTTGCGGAAAAGACTGCCACCATTGTAGCACAACATGTTCCTTTAACCTCACATTACAATACCAAGGAAAACCTGTCCTTTTGAGACGTAAAATGCTGGTCAGAAATAACAAGGACTTATTGAGAATTAAAGTATCACTTGCCTTAAGCAGCAACAAAATTAGGGGTTAAAGATTAATTAGGGAAGTAACCAAGTGTTTGTTCTCACCTGCCAGGGTGTGAAGGAGTTCACCTTGGGAACTGTCCGTTTCAGACGTATTAGTTAACTGCCCCAATTTTTTTTAAAAACTGAAATCAGGAAATTGGATGCTGCCTGGAAGAAAGTCAGGTGTGCCTTCAATTATGCATATGTATTTATAAAAATTGCCTACAAATGCTGGACCAATCTTGATAGTGCAGGGACAAAATTGCAAGCTAAAGACCTTTGAATCAGCAAGATTTACACCTTCAAAATAAATGTTTGGGGAAATACAAAATAGTGAATAGGATTTTAAGTATAAAGTACTTTTAAGCCAAATAATTTAGACGACAGTGAATTAACACATGGCTCTGAAATTTGCAATGGTTTGAAGATCACAAGTTCAAATCCTGGAAAAATAGACTCAGAATCCCATCCTTCCAAGGTTCCTAATTAACAACAAAAGGGAGATGTGAATGGATCTATCTCTAGCTATCAGTATAAGTTGTGCATTTTCACTGACCCAGCTTGTCTCATTGTTAACTGAATGATGTGGTAAAGCATCAGAGATGCAGTTAATTTATTAAATCAATTGTGTGTGAGTGTGTTGGTATGTGGTTGGGGCTGTGAGGCACTTTAAAAACAGGCTATTATCCCTGGGATATCCTTTGGCTTCTTTTTTGTACAATTTCTTAAAATTCGAGCCCAAGCACCCCCTCCTGTTTTAGCTATGCTAGCTCGTGCGCTACAGCTAAGATTTTAAATTCCCACCCAACCACTTTTTCAAATTCACCAGCCGCCACTGCCCATCTACACAGTAACACATTTTCCATTGAGACAGTCTCTCTTACAAAACTCTACTCCTTGATAACTCTGTAGATTCTAATGCAAATGAAGTGAAATTTCTCCTGTTGCTCCACCTCCCAGTCTCATTCAAGTTCAACCATGGTTCATCTTTGGGATTTATGTTAATACAAGTCTGAGCCACCATGCTCACATAAACTCCCTTGTGAAAAGTACACAAAATCAGATACATTACTCCTGGGATTTAGACCCTTCATCCCAGAGGATGACTTTAAATTTGTGATGCAATCCCTAGTGCTACTATGAATGACTACTGTAATTCACTATGGTTCAGTAATGTAGCCACTGTGTCATAGACCCTATTGTCTAGACCCTAGTGCAAGGAAGGAAATGGGTACCCTTGCTGCTGTTTGAAATGTAAAATATAGCAATAATCAGGGTTCAGTGGGCCCCTCACGCCTCCACACCAGCTTCACCAATGGAAGCTATGGCCATGCTATTGGTTGGTATTCCAAACCTCCACCATTCCCCTTCTTCCCCTACACAAAAGCCTACCTTTCATGCTGCTGCAAAGTTAGTTTCTGGAATCAGAAGGTCTGCGAATATCATGTTTGTTCGTGTGACCAGCCATTGACTCCCCTTGGAAGGGAGGAGCTTTTTTATACTGGCCTTTCGAGAAAAAGGAAATCTCAAACTTGCATCCTCATGAAGCATCCCCACAGATCTTGATTTGCCTCAGCGATCAGAACCAATCTTCACTTCAAGGTACTTAAAAAGAGCTGAAGTCCATCATATTTCAACTGGACTGCCACTTTAAATGTCTTCTTTTAACCTGCTGGTCCTGCCTGTTCCAACACTCTCAATGTTCTCCTCACTTAAACCAGTGTCGCGATGACTCGCTTAGCTGACTTGCACTGCTGCTGTAATTTTTGCATATTTTTTTCTTGCTGTTACACATTGTCTCTGCTTGATATGTACTTTTGTACTGTATTCACTCTTTGCTTTTGTTGCGATTTATTTTTTTACTCTCACACTCTATGTAAAGTGATCTGAACCCATTTCACGTGATATCCGAACTATGTAAAACTGCAAAATAAATGCATACCTTCTTAGGTCAATTCATCTTTTAAGTTAGAATTTCTTTTACTACTCACTGCTTTCGTCTCACACCATGCCAAATGAGGAGCTGCATTAGGCAACAGAGATAAAAAAAGGTCATAAGTGGGTAGTGTAATAGGGAACCTATAGGTGGCACAAACTGTGAACCAGGTAAGGCTTTACCTGTCATCTACGGAGAAACCTGTTTGTTGGGTATCACTTAATTCGTTTCACAGTTTTTTCTATATGTGCTTCATTAAAGACTGACACTTGTGTTATTAGATATTTTGCAATGCATCTCAATAGATAATTCTACAACCTTATTATTAGATTGATGATGACACTCTTCCTAGTGTGGTGTAGACCCGAGTCAATGTGAGTGTGGCACACTCAGGTACCATAGAACCTAAGTCACAGTGGTACTTCTTAACAGTAATCACATTACTAAGTTGTCTAAGGTCAGTCCTAGAGTTTTTACTGCTGTGTGGTAGACACCAGTGTCTGAAAGGCTGGAAATGACAGAGGGGCATTAATCATTTATTGGGACAGTCAGATTTTTCAGGCAATGTTGTCCACCATATGGGAGAGGCTCAGATTTGAGCGTTTGGCATTGTGACTCACTGATGGTGTGATCATATGGGACTTTAGGCTTAGGGCCTGATTGAGATATTGGCGGAAGGGTTACTCTGTCATAACGGTGACAGATATCCCATCTGCCAAAATCTAAATCCAATTATTTCCTATGAGATTTAGATTTCGGCGAATGGGATATCCGTTACAGTTGTGATAGAACAACCCATCCACCAGTATCTAAATCAGGTCCTTAGTCTTAATTCAAAGAGATGCTTCTAAAGGACACTATGGCCCATATTTATACTTTTTTAGCACCGCATTTGCGTCATTTTTTGACGCAATAGCGGTGCAAACTTACAAAATACTATATTATTTTGTAGGTTGCGACGCTAAAAAAGTATAAATACGGGCCTATATGTGTACATATTGTTACTTAATGCAATTTCTTCCATTATTTACTCTTACATTAAGGGTTTGTAAACACATAACTGTTGACTGCATTGTCCTGCACCAAGGACTTATGCTGGTAAAGGTTGTTAATATATTAAAAGGGGAAAGTGAACGTTATGCCGTTAGTTATGTATACCTTTACCTGGTTACTACAGCCTGGATTTTCGGCGCCCGGCAAGACATATATTTTGGGGCTCCATGATTTTAAAAACTTTGAATGTTATTGCCCACTTTTGCGATAATTGTAACCAGACATCATGCAAAATAAACATTTGTAAATGGGTTTCACACAAAAACAGTTAAACTATGTGTTACTGGGGACCCCAAAAATCCTTAGGATGACACAGGCCGACAGAAGAAGAGGGGTTGAAAAAAGAAATAGAGACTGACTAAAGAGAGAGAAGGTTGAGTTTCCCCAAAGGTTTCTTGGAAGGTGGGGCCCCTGGTCAGTTGTCTACTTTGGCCACGTCTTAAAACGTCTCTGACTGCAGTATGTACAACTATTGATCTGCTGAGTTGTGTTAAATGCATTCGGTACCAAACAGTTGTTATCATGACTAACATTGGTACATTCAGAAAGCATTTGCAGTCATGTTTGTAAATAGCTTAGCTGGACAGAGTACTCCACCGGCCACTCTCATCACTTAGTGGTGAATCTGTTTAAAAGCATACTGAATACGACTGCCCAGTCTTCTTTGGGAAGACTGATTCCTTTGGATGTATATGCAAAAATCACTTCTGTTCAGTGTCCAAAAGGGAGACCAGAAGTGTGATAAAATATTAATGAGCCATTCATTAGTATGTGTAGGGTACCAGAAAGGGGATATGCATATTAAATTTCTATCTAAGATGCAAAACTATGCAGCAGCTCCTTCAATACAAGTATCAAAGAAACTGATGAATCTTCCCAGACACCGGGCTCATGCTAATTGCAAGGAAACACTCTAGAAATAAATCTGCCAGGCTCATAATAAGGAGGCTGCTTCATTTGCGTGTCAGAAGTGAATGCAGAACATTATCTCTTTTTAGTTTCTTTTTACTGAACTGGCAGGGGTCGCATGTTCATGCTTAGTATTTGGCTTAACTGAGCCGCATTTTTAAAATGAGTTGTGGTATCAGATGGTGCACAAACAGCCATTTTAAATGATTTCCCTCAGATATGCAGATTGCCTTTCAGACAGAATTTTAAGTATCCACTAAAAACGGCTTAATTGTGCTGTGTACAGCATGATCCGGTACGTCATCAAGATGATCGATATGTGTTTAGGACTCTCCTGTTGTACATTTGGGACCCCTGGAGATGAAAGAATTACTTTAGCATGTAATATTGTATACAACAGTACGGAATTTGAGATTCGCGTTTTTACGTTGATATATTCAGTGTAGATATGGCCAAAAGCTTCAGAGCACAGGCAAAGAGAAACATAAAAACTCACCCATTTGTATAGCCAGTAGTTTTAGGTTTTTGACTAAAACTTTATCTCCCTTGTTAACTGGTGACTGCGAGTGTATTGTTGATAGGAGCGTGGTTGAATGTTACTGGAGGCAGTGGGGGGATAAGTGTATGCTTTCGTCCATGCATCCAGTTACTTCTTATCCAGGGGCTGGATCACTCATCTTTACACTCATGTATCCACTCATCTACTCTTGGAATTCGGTTACATTTACTCACCCGCCAACCACGATACCGCACACACATGTCAACAATACCACACACACACTCACAAACACTCGACTCAATGAAGAAGCACTTTCACTTGTTAGCCAGATATATTGGCTTTGCCAGTAATTCTTTATATTTAAAATTATCTCTAGTGTATAGAAGCCAAACATTTTCCTAGTGGGCTAATACAAATGTGACAAATATGAAAAATATATTAATAAAATAATTTATTATTTTCCACAAATTTGTATTTGTGCCTCACTCTCAGTTTTACATCCATGTACACAGTTCTGCCCACACGTTTTGAAGAGTCTGACTGTTTGTCAATAAAAATGTGCCGCTACCCACAGCACAAAACACGCGGCTGTTGCAATTAAATGTGCGAGAGGGGAATACTGGGGCAACGTAATCCTAAAGCCATCTCGGGGGTCTTTAATCCATTGACAGCCACTCTCTGCTCCTTCAGCTCACTCTTGCAGCTTTCTGCTTTCTCCTTTGTGACAGTTTTTCGTTTTTCTCTTCCTCCGTCTCTTCCATATGTGTCTTTTGCTCTCCGTAAATGCTTGAGGCAGAAAAATAAGTGCCAACTCTCAAAAATGTGTTCCGCACCGGAAACCACCAGCTCAAATTAAGCAATGCAGCTACACCCAGGAAGATCATTAAGCATATCGAGGGCTGAGTGTGCCAGAGGCTTTAGTAGATTTTTGTGATGTCTTTATTAAC
This sequence comes from Pleurodeles waltl, assembly GCF_031143425.1. NCBI lineage: Eukaryota > Metazoa > Chordata > Amphibia > Caudata > Salamandridae > Pleurodeles > Pleurodeles waltl. Next base: position 613,867,419 of record NC_090436.1, on the reverse strand, counting down.
TTATGGCATGAACAGGATGTTGGATATGGGCCAATAGCTAACAAGTTGAACAGTGGTTTATTATGGCATATTTGAGGATGGAAGGAACTTACCTTTCAGTGAGACCTGCCATTACAGCCGAATATGGTGGCTCAGTGGACTAATGCATTCACTACAGGAAAATATGTTTGACGTCAAGATCAAGATGACAGATTTGAATCCAAGTGGGTCCATTTAGCCTTTCATTTTTCTGAAGCTGATAAAATGAATACTACTGAGTTGGGTAGCAATGAATGTTAGACATTCACTTCAAACAGCAAAACAGTGAAAACACCACACAAAGATAATCCGGTTAGAATAGAGTTCAATTTAATGAACAAAACAAGACCTACATGACAAAACTCCAATAAATAGAAGTTGAGCTGAGAATTTTAAAAGAGTAAATATGCAAGTAGTGCTTAGTAGGAATAAGAGCCTATTGGGATATCTGATAGCACCGGATTGGGACAAAGTCAAAAGTTCAGACTGCCTGTGATGGTGTGCAGGCCGGCTACATGACCCACACAGGGCTCACTGAGCAACAGTATCTGCATCCTTGTCACAGCACAAGATGCATTGATTATCTCCCCACAGATGGGGTGTTGCGCCAAAATACTCCACGCAATGTTAGCGATGCATCGGTTCTGAGTGTGATGAGCTGATTCTGAGTGCAATCCTTTTGAATGTGATGTGCCACATCAGTCCATGCTGGAGGGGTGATGTACTGATCTTATCCAATGCAGTGGCAGCAATGCTTTAGTTCCCAAGCGGTGGTTCCGGATTCGATGCTGCGGTTTTGAGTGCGATGCACCGGTCCACTCCCTGCAGAGGCGGTAATACTCCAATCCGATTTCACAGCAGGCGATGTGTCAGCTCCAATCGGCGCAACCATGTTGATGTGCAGATTTTGCCACATGCAGCACTTTATACTCCAAGGGCCCTGGATTGCGGTGGCACCACTTGACAGAGCAAGACTTGAAGCAAGCAAAGTCCTGGTGCTGGAGCTGGTTGTCCATGGTAGGGAGGTCTTTTATGTCCCTGAGACTTCAGAACAGGAGGCAAGCCAGCAAGCCCATTGGTGTCACTTTGTTCTGGGGATAGAGAGATGCAGGTCCAGTCCTTCTCACTCCCAGGCAAGTTGGGAACAGGCAGCAGGCACAGCAAAACAGGACCAGCAGAGTCTAGTAGAGTGAGAGTCCCTTCAGCAGCATAGGAGTCCTTCTTCCTGGGACAATGTCATCAGGTCCACAAGTGTACTGAGTTGGTGGTGTCAGAGCTCCAATACTTATACCCTGTTGTGTCTTTGAAGTGATGGAGACTTCAAACAAGGTTTTTTTAAAGTGCACAGAGCCCTCACAAAGGGAGATTTGCTCTCATGTTTTAAGAAACTTTAGGTAGGAGCTCAGTGAAGAACTGAAATCTGGCCTAAACTAATCTCTGAAGACCTTGCAATCTGATCTTAATATTGAACTAACGGCTCTCCAGCATGATGTGGACTCAATGGGTACTAGGGTAATGGACCTAGAGACAAATTCTGCTGACTTGGAAACTCGTACTGGCCACCTAGAGGAACTCACACAAGAATTAGGTATGCAGCTCTGAGCCTCAATCTTAAAAAATGAAGACTTGGAAAATATTGATAATATCTGGATTCGAGGTCTTGAGGAAGGGGCAGAAGGCCCCGACCTGGAAATTTTAGTTGTCAGCCTCTTCTCGGAGCTGCTTGGATATGTAAACACTGAAAGTGAAATTAAATAAGTTACACCGAGTTGGCCTACAATCGGCAAGTGGCATGAGGTGCCCACAAGCTGTCCTGGTGAATTTGCACTCCTTCAAGACCAAAGACCATCTTTCAGGCAGCGCGAGTGGAGGAGATGGTCTCCTTCCAAGGAACAACATGTACATTATATCAGGATATAGCCCCGCAATGCTAACCGGAAGGCAACAGTTCAGACAGGTAATGGATAAACTAAGATGGGATTGCATCAAATACCGTTGGACATACCTGTTTGGCCTCACCTTTGAATTTCAGAACAAACTATGGCCCTGATTTTAACCTTGGTGGACGGCGGAGGCCGTCCGCCAAGGTTCCGCCGCCAAATGACCGCACCGCGGTCACAAGACCGCGGCGGCCATTCTAACATTTCCTCTGGGCCGGCGGGCGCTCTCCGAAAGAGCGCCCGCCGGCCCAGAGGAAATGCCCCTGCAACGAGGACGCCGGCTCAGAATTGAGCCGGCGTAGTTGCAGGGGTGCGACGGGTGCAGTTTGCACCCGTCGCGTATTTCAGTGTCTGCATGGCAGACCCTGAAATACTTTGCGGGGCCCTCTTTTCGGGGGCCCCGCGGCACCCCCTACCGCCATCCTGTTCATGGCGGGTTTCCCGCCATGAACAGGATGGCGGTAGGGGCTGTCAGAATCCTCATGGCGGCGGAGCGCGCTCCGCCGCCATGAAGGATTCCCCCGAGCAGCGGTAAGTCGGCGGGAGCCCGCCGACTTGCCGCTTCTGACCGCGGCTGAACCGCCGCGGTCAGAATGCTCGTGGGAGCACCGCCAGCCTGTTGGCGGTGCTCCCGTGGTCGGTGTGGCCGCCAGGGTCAGAATGACCCCCTATGTCATGTCACAGATTTATTGGAAACTGTAGCACGTTTGGGTCTCCCGGAACCGGGGGCTCGGTCAAGTGAGGATGACATGGGACCTCCTCTACCTGGCTATCACAACTCAAACCTCATCTGCGTAAAAAACTTTGACTCCAGCTAGACCTTAACCAACGGAAACCAGCTGGGCGTGGCTGATTTCGGAGGCTTGGCTCATGAATTGTGAGAAGTTGGCGACTCGTTGAACAGACTTTGGATGTCTCTACAGACAAGACGGCTGGGCCCAAGGATGAACGTAACCTGTGAGAAAAAATGGCTAATGCACATGTCTAAGTCATCTCATGTATTAATGCTTAAGCTGTTGATCAGTCACGATACTCAGGGTACTCCATTGTTAAATGTCATATCTTACCTTCATTATCTAATCTATATGAAGTATAGGTGTAATGGATCATTTGCCCATTTTGAAATAGATATCCTTACACTTTTGTTGGATTCCGGGGCCTGAAGTCCCATGTTATTTACTGATTTATTGTTATGGTATTAGGGTCCTGAGAGGTTGGGGGGCGGATTTGCAAATGCAATACACTTGATTCTCATGGGGGTGCAGAGTGCATAGGAGGTGTGGGGGAGGGGCTTCATGGGTCAAATTGCCTGGCTGCGAGAGAAGACTTAGATCTGACGGGGTGAAGCACAATACGAATACTTTTAGGGCCATATGTACAAACACTTTTTCCCATAGACACAAAATGGGTAAAAACCTTTGCTACATCTGGCCCCTACTCTTAGACTCCCAAGGTGGCATTAGTGTCTTTTACCTGCAATGTCAGCGACCTAAACTCCCCTGCCAAATGCCACAAATTTTGGAAGCATTTACTAGATCGACGTCATGATGTAGTAGCCCTGCAAGAGACTCATCTCAAATGCGATGAAGGCTACAGGCTTAAACCTAGGGCATATCCCCAACCCTTTAATTCATCCACTACCACAAAACACAGTGGGATAGTGCTTATGGTTCACACCTCTCGGAATTTTCAGCCAACAGGACATAAGGCTGACAAGGACGGGAGGGTTATAATGGTCAAAGGCACAGTAAGCGGTCAGCTCATAGCGTTCACCTCGATCTTATAACAATCAGGATCAATTCCTCCACTCCACCTTGCACCTGCTTGGAGGGTTTTCAGAGGGAGAGATTGTTTTAATGGGGAACTTTAATCTCACCTGGCACGCAGCTGTGGAGGTTACCCTCGGGCAACTTTTCCAGGGCATTGAAATAGATTATTCAAACAATGTGACTGGTAAGTGTGTGGAGAAGATTACACCCAAAATCCCATGATTGTACTTTTGTTCTTTACTCACACTGCACCTATTCCAGGCTGGATTATGCTTTCATTAGCGACCACACCCTCAATGAGTGAAGCTCTGCTTTTGGTGATTCCATATCCAGGGAAAGAGCTTGCAATTTTGCGGCTCCTACAGACCCAAAACACTTCTAAATTTGGATGCTAAACTCTATGTAATGGCAGCTCGACTAGAAGACCTGATGCCTCATCTGATACACGAGGATCAATCAAGGTTCATTAAAGGTCACCAAACGCACAACAACTTGAAAAGGGTGATCCAACTAATGGAGAAAGTGCAGAAAAAGAAGATTCCAGCCATTCTACTAAGCCTCAGTGCCGCAAAGGCGACTGGGTGAATTTTCCCTTTCTCTTTCTCACCCTTAAACACTATGGTTTCTGCAGTCTATTTATAACAATGATAAGAGCTAACTATTTATCACCTACATCTCCTGTCCTGGGGAATGGGATGAGCTCTAGACCCTTTCGCCTGGGACGAGGGACTCAGCAAAGGTGCCCCTTATCCCCGTTGCTATTCATGCTCAGCATTGAGCCTTTAGCAGTGTGAATACAAAATACACACAACATTCAAGGGGTGCTCCTCGACGCTATAGAGCACAAGATCTCCCTCTTCATCGATGATGTATTGCTGACACTTATAAACTCGAGCACCTTGCTAGTTGTCTTCCTGGAGGAGCTGAGAGCCTTTGAATGGGTGGCAGGATTTACAACTAACCTAATGAAATCATTCGCTGCCATGGAGACGCTGATGACAACGAACCCTTTTTTATGGGGTAAGAGGGAGATCATCTATTTAGGTATTAAACTAACACCTCGCATAGCCAATCTCTATAGTGCTAACTTTCCCCCTACCTCACGCAACTAAAGATTGCGTTGAAAAGGTGTGCTTCATTATATCTCTCCTGGCTGGGGCGCATACATGCTATAAAAATTACAGTCCTCCCCAAGGTGTTTTATCTTTTCCAGAACTTACCTACTGACATAGATAGAGAATTCTTCTCGACTCTGCGTACGCTACTTACCCGTTTCATTTGGCAAAATGATAAAGCCTGATTACCAGTTAAGGCTGGCTGCGCTATGAAGGGGTGGGAGGCAAGTGCGTGGGTGGGGGAATAAACATTAAATTATCATTAAAAAAAATTCAACTTACCTTCCTCACTTCGTCGCTGTGCCGCAACGCCGCTCCTTCTTCCTCACAGCAGGCACAGGCTCCCAGCCTGCCATTCGGCCAATCCTGGCACTGCCCAGAGCAGATTAGGATTGGCTGGTAGCGCCCAGCCAGGGAGCTCCCAGGCAGACTGGGGGTTTGTACCTGCTCTCTTCAGCCCGGCAACACAGTGCCGGGCTGGAGAGAGACCTGTGCACATGTGTGTTTTTCCGGCCCGAAATGGCCGACCAAACATACATGCGCACTGAGGGGAGTGCTCTGTGCACTCCTCTCATCCCCATCATCCCAAATGCCCCAACCCTTTCACAACAAAACAATAATAAAGATGGTTTATTATCGTTTCGTTGTAAAAGGTTTGCAGAGGCTGCTGCTGGCGGGGGGAACGCTCCTCTGCCATAGTGGAGGAGCTGCCCCTGCCGATTACCCTTAAAAGTATTGTGACTTCCAAAGGACTATGGATCTATGGAGGGCTTGCCCTCCATGATGTCCACCTCTATTACAGGGCAACTCAATTGAGGGTTAGCTTAGAATGGTCACCCTGTGAATCGGACAACCATTGACTCCATATGGATTGGACGGTGGTGGAGAGGGTAATTTGGGATGTCCTTTGGAAGCCTAGATCGTGTCGCCACCAGAATGCGTATCTGAGCACTCCAACCAGGATGACTCTTAAAAGATGGGACAAGGTTATTAAATCAACAAAGTGGCCTACTTTCCCCTCACCCTACACACCTATTCATTACATCTTGCAGTTTCCTCCGGTGCTCCACTCGGGCCTTTTGATGCTTGGAGAGAGGGGGTGTTGCATTACGTTAGCTGATCTCTTTCACAGTTAGGACTTGCTGACATTTTGAACACTGTCAGAGAGATTTTTACCTCTCCAACACAGAACACTTCCATTACACCCAACTACAACACTGTGCGCTTTGACAGAAGTCCACCTAGAGGCCATGAGAGACCCATGGCCAATTGAGCAGTTTGTTAGATGAGCAGGCATGACTAGAGGCACCATCTCATTCCTCTACTCTTTATTACTCACTACCTCAACCCCCTTCAGGCCTCAACATACAGCCTTCTTGGAAGACCTCTTCAGACCTGAGATACCTGATGAGAGGTGGCATAGGCTATGGAGGAATATCTCAAAATGTAACCACTATCTAGGATTAAAGGAAGCCCATTTTAAGATTCTCTAGGATTGGTACCTCTACTGACCTAAATTGCACATAATTTTTTTAGGCATCCCTGACATTTCTTGGAGGTGTTGTAGTCTTCTGGACGATTTTCACCACACCTGATGGGACTGGCCTGTCATTTGTCCCTTCTGGAATGAGATCCTGGCACAAAGTAAAGAGATACTAGAATATATTTAGATTTTGTCCTACTGGTGCTACGTGAGGCCACACTTAAATGTCAGTTGAATTGTGACAAATATGGCTCTGTTTGGGAGCGGCAAAAATGGCCATTGCAGAGGCATGGTAAAAACCTGCAGCCCCAGTAACCACACAATGGCATGGCCGGCTGTGGTGGGCCCTCACTATGGAAAGAATAACAGATAGATTCTCCGATAACTTCTAAAACTTTGAATGTACATGGGGCCCACTGGTCTCTTATCTCTCTTGAGGTCTACCACTGATGACATGTTCAGCACAAATGAGGGTGTCACACCTGATCCAGTTTTAAACCTCAAAGGACAACAATGTTATGCCCAGCCCCTGCCGGCTGATTAATTCGTTCACAACCCAATGCTCCTGTTTTCTAGCTGAGATTCTACACTCCCTCCAAGAGCTTTTATGGGTACCTCCTACCCAATAACCTGGACCTATTTAGAAGGTTCAGTTTAATCAAGTTTGTTGTTTTCTTTGTATGTGTAGATCATATTTTTTATGAGCAATAGTCATAGCTGATGATACACACCTGAATATGACGACGCTGCATATAAATAACTAGCAACAGATAACTTTGCAGTGGACAGTAGATATGAAAGGAAAATATTTCCAATAAATATGTACATATACATTCTCTCTCATGCATACCAAATCAAATCAAATCAAATCAAATCATTAACATTTATAAAGCGCGCTACTCACCCGTGCGGGTCTCAAGGCGCTAGGGGGGAAAGGGGGGGTTATCGCTGCTCGAACAGCCAAGTCTTTAGGAGTCTCCGGAAAGCGGAGTGGTCCTGGGTGGTCCTGAGGCTGGTGGGGAGGGAGTTCCAGGTCTTGGCCGCCAGGAAGGAGAAGGATCTCCCACCCGCCGTGGAGCGGCGGGTGCGAGGGACGGCAGCAAGTGCGAGGCCAGCGGAGCGGAGGGGGCGGGTGGGGACGTAGAAGCTGAGGCGTCTGTTGAGGTATTCCGGTCCCTTGTTGTGGAGGGCTTTGTGTGCGTGGGTGAGAAGACGGAAGGTGATCCTTTTGCTGACTGGGAGCCAATGCAGGTGTCTCAGGTGTGCGGAGATGTGGCTGTTGCGGGGTACGTCGAGGATGAGGCGGGCCGAGGCGTTTTGGATGCGTTGCAGGCGGTTTTGGAGTTTGGCGGTGGTCCCGGCGTAGAGGGTGTTGCCGTAGTCCAGGCGACTCGTGACAAGGGCGTGGGTCACGGTTTTTCTGGTGTCGGCGGGGATCCAGCGGAAGATCTTGCGGAGCATGCGGAGAGTGAGGAAGCAGGCGGAGGACACGGCGTTGACTTGCTTGGTCATGGTGAGAAGAGGGTCCAAGATGAAGCCGAGGTTGCGGGCGTGGTCTGCGGGGGTCGGTGCGGTGCCGAGGGCCGTGGGCCACCAGGAGTCGTCCCAGGCGGACGGGGTGTTGCCGAGGATGAGGACTTCCGTTTTTTCAGAGTTCAGCTTTAGGCGGCTGAGCCTCATCCAATCTGCGACGTCCTTCATACCCTCTTGTAGGTTGGTCTTGGCGCTGGCGGGGTCCTTGGTGAGGGAGAGTACAAGTTGGGTGTCGTCGGCGTAGGAGGTGATGATGATGTTGTGCTTGCGTACGATGTCGGCGAGGGGGCTCATGTAGACATTGAAGAGTGTCGGGCTGAGCGATGAGCCTTGAGGTACGCCGCAGATGATCTTGGTGGGTTCTGAGCGAAACGGAGGGAGGTAAACTCTTTGGGAGCGGTTAGCGAGGAAGGAGGCGATCCAGTCCAGGGCCTGGCCTTGGATCCCGGTGGAGCGTAGGCGGGTGATTAGGGTGCGGTGACAGACGGTGTCAAAGGCAGCCGAGAGGTCGAGGAGAATGAGGGCGACTGTTTCACCGTTGTCCATCAGGGTTCTGATGTCGTCTGTGACTGAGATGAGGGCGGTTTCCGTGCTGTGGTTGGTTCGGAATCCGGTTTGTGAGGGGTCGAGCAGGTTGTTGTCTTCCAGGAAGGTGGTCAGCTGTTTGTTGACGGTCTTTTCTATTACCTTGGCTGGGAAAGGTAGAAGAGAGATGGGGCGGAAGTTTTTCAGGTCGCTTGGGTCAGCCGTAGGTTTCTTTAGTAGGGCGTTGACTTCAGCGTGCTTCCAGCATTCGGGGAAGGTAGCAGAAGAAAAAGAAGAGTTGATGACGGTCTGGAGGTGCGGGGCGATGATGTCGTCGGCTTTGTTAAAGATGAAGTGCGGGCAGGGGTCCGAAGGGGCGCCGGAGTGGATAGAGTTCATGATGGATTTGGTTTCTTCCGTGTTGATGTGGGTCCAGTTGTTGAGGGTGATGTCCGGGGAAGCGGGTTCAGTGGTGTATGGTTGGGTCTGGTGTCCGAAGCTGTCGTGGAGGTCGCTGATCTTGCGATGGAAGAAAGTGGCGAGGGATTCGCACAAATCCTGTGAGGGCGTGACGGCGTTGGCGCTGGCGCTGGGGTTGGAGAACTCTTTGACGATGCTGAAGAGTTCTCTGCTGTTGTGGCTGTTTTTGTCTAGTCTGTCGGTGAAAAAGTTCCTTTTGGCAGTGCGGATCAGGTGGTGGTGTTCGCGTGTAGCGTTCTTGAGGGCGGTCATGTTGTCAGCGGTGTGGTCCTTGCGCCAGGCCTTCTCAAGGGCACGACAAGTTTTCTTTGATTCTTTGAGGGTGTCAGAGAACCAGAGAGGTTTTTTGGTGTTGGTCTGTCGATGCGTGCGTTTGAGGGGAGCAAGGTTGTCAGCGCAGTTGGAGATCCAGTTTGTGAGGTTGAGAGCTGCGTCGTTGGGGTCGGTGGTGAGGGTGGGTTGGTTGGCGGCGAGAGCGGAGAAGAGTTGCTCTTCAGGGATCTTGTTCCACTGTCGATGAGGGATGGGTTGAGTGCGGAGGTGGGAGGTCTCGCGTCGTAATGTGAAGTGGACGCAGCTGTGGTCGGTCCAGTGTAGGGCAGAGGTGTGGCTGAAGAAGACGTGTTTGCTGGCGGAGAAGATAGGGTCGAGCGTGTGTCCGGCGATGTGGGTGGCGGTGTTCACCAGTTGTTTGAGGCCGAGGTTGGCGAGGTTGTCGAGCAGGGTGGTGGTGTTGGGGTCGTTGTTTTGTTCCAGATGGAAGTTGAGGTCGCCTAGGAGGATGTAGTCCGGTGAGGCGAGGGCGTGCGGGGAGATGAAGTCGGCGATGGCGTCGCTGAAAGAGGCGCGAGGTCCGGGAGGACGGTAGACGAGGGATCCTCTGAGGGTGGTCCTTGGGTCGGTGCGAATCTGAAAATGCAGGTGTTCAGCGGCGAGGGGGGGGTCTTCGGTGGAGGTGGTGACGCTGATGGAGTCTTTGAAGATGATGGCGACACCTCCTCCTACTTGGTTGGTGCGGTCTTTCCTGGAGATCTTGTAGCCTTCGGGGATGGCGGTAGCGATGTCTGGAGCAGAGGAGGCGTTCATCCATGTCTCCGTGATGAAGGCGACGTCCGGGGCTGTGGAGTCCAGGAGGTCCCAAAGTTCAACGGCGTGCTTGTGGACGGAACGGGCGTTGATCAGGATGCACTTGAGGTGGTTGATGGCGCGTGGGCTTGTGGTCGTGGTAGTTGCGTGGTGGAAGATGCGTTTGCAGGAGTTGCAGGCGAAGGGTCCATGGGTGCGTTTGGGGTGAGCTAGGAAGCAGGTTTTGGAGCGCCCTGGGTTGAGGGCGTGGAGGGTGGTGGGGTCGTAGCGGATCAGCGGGGCTTGGGGGAGCTGGGGACCAGGGGTTGTGGCGCTGGGCGCGGGCCAGGCGCGGATGGGCGCAGACGGGCGCAGACGGGCGCAGACTCTGGCGCGCCTCCGGCGCGCCAGCGGCGTGCCCGCTGCGCAGTCGCGCAGCGGCCGCCATAAGAGGTAGGAGGGGGGGGAGGGGTCAGCTGGGGGCGAATGGGAGCTGGGGGGCGGGGGCGTGCAGGAGGTCGCGGCGGGAAAGCGCGAGGGAGGGGGGGGACAGGTAGAGTGAGAGGAGCTGGGGGAGGGGGTTTAGGGTGGAGGAGGGTGAGTGTTAGGAGGTTTGGAGATTAGGGAGAGAGATAGGAGTAGGGTTGTGAAGATAGGGGAGGGGGGTTGTAGAGGTGGGTGAGGGAGAGAGGTAGAGTGAGAGGATAGGGAGATAGGTAGTAGAGGGGGTGGCGGGAGGGGGGGAGAGATAGAGAAATAGATAGAGAAAATAGATAGAGAAGTCGATAGATAGGGAAATAGATAGATAGACAGATAGGTAGGTAGGAGGAGGTGGAGAGTGGGGGAGTTAGATAGTGAGATAGGGAGCTAGGGAGATAGGAAGATAGGAGGAGTGAGGGAGGTAGATAGCGAACGGGTTAGCTAGGGGTGAGAGAGGGGGAGGCGAGTGAGGGAGGGGGATGAGGAAGGAGCAGGAGGGCAGGCTCGGGGGAAGAAGACGGAGGAGGTAGAAGAGCCGAAGACAGGAGAACAGAAGACAGAAGAACAGAAGACAGAAGAACAGAAGACCGGAAGAGCAGAAGACAGAAGAACAGAAGAACAGAAGACAGAAGAACAGAAGAACAGAAGACAGAAGAACAGAAGACAGAAGCACAGAAGATCGGAAGAGCAGAAGAACAGAGAAGAACACAGAAGAACACAGAAGAACACAGAAGAACCGAGAAGAAGAACACAGAAGCACCGAGAAGAACAGAGAAGAAGAACACAGAAGACCGGAAGAACACAGAAGAACAGAAGGGAAGAACAGAAGAACAGAAGAGAAGAACAGAAGAACACAGAAGAAGATTGCAGAGGGGGAGCGAGGAGGAAGAGACAGAGAGGAGGAAAAGAAGCAGGAGCAGGAGAGAAGGTGAGTGGCGCGGGGCAGGGCGAGGGGCTGGGAGGAGGGGGGTACTTACAGTTAGGTGGGTCTCAGGAACACAGGAACTCGGGAACTTGGAGGAGCTGCAGCGGCAGGGGGAGCGACCTACCCAGGGAAGGCAAAGTTCAAAACTATTGTTGTGTTCTTAATGCTGACAGTTATACTCCAACAAAGTCCCCCACTGATTGTGAGGATTTACTCTTGACGTACCTTTTTCAAATGAAACAATAGTGTTAGCTGTGCTAAAGATTCATCTGTGAAAAAGTTGCTAATTTTCTACTTTGCACGGCTTCATGGTATGCTGTCAATCTCAAACTGTGCATCTAGGTCATGAGACTAGATAAGTAATTTACGGCTCAGAATCTGATTTGTCCACTTCATTTAAATCCTCTTTAAAACTAATTTACACTTGTGTAATATAGCTTTATTTCACTTTTTGCATACCTCCTATAGAAAATCTGCCTTTTCAACATGGTTACCCCATATTTTTTGCCTTTTTTAGGACCCTATTCTTGCTGGCTTTTGAGCTCTATCTACTTTATCTCTGTTGCACCAGAGTTACATATTCCTAGTTGACACATATATCTTGCCTATAAGTCCCTAGTATACAGTGTAGAAAATGCATCCAAGGCCTGGAAGTTAAATGGCACCTATGGACTGCAGTGCCTATTATGCCATCCAAAAAGTGGGCCTGGAAAACCTGGCTTCAGTGTAAAAACAGCAGGCTGACCTGTCAAATAATTATTTTTGACAGGTAAAGACCTCCCTTATAAAATTAATAAGTCACCGCTATATTAGCCTTGCAGCCCACAAGATAGTATGCAGGTAATGTAAAAGGGCGACATGTAGAAAATGTGGCCCTGATTTATACTTTTTGACGCTAAAGTATGCTAACGCAGTTTAGCGTCAAAAAGTATACTGCTTGCTAGCGTCATCCCAAGACGCCGGCTGGGTGTCATATTTATGGCATGATGTTAGCCGGCGGTAAGGCCCGGTCAGTGTCAAAATAGTTGCCGCTAACCGGGTGGGGAAGGCGTAGGGAATACTGGAGCTTGTGCATCAAAGAATGGCGCTAGTCAGGTTAGAGTCAAGAAAATGACTCTAACCTGATTAGCGCCATATTTCGGCGCACAACCACCATGGACATGACTCTTGTCTAAGTAAAGACAGGAGTCATGCCCCCCAGCTCAATGGCCATGCCCAGGGGACTTATGGTGGTGGTCCTGTCGGGTTGCCAGCATTCCGAGGTGAGGAGCTGGGAGTGATTGGAAGATGCCAGAGTACAAGAGTGGGGGTAGGGCATCCTCCAGGCCAACACAAGTAGCGGAAAACCAGCAACAGCATAGAAGATGTGCAGTGGCACTGCTTTCTCATTGGGATCAAATTAGGCAACAACCAGCCAAAGGGACCCAAACAACAGAGAAATACCATGAGTGGGGTTGGGGGTAATTGGTAAAAACAGCAGAGCAGGAGGTGTATGCCTGCACTCACCACCTAACTGCAAAGAAGTTCTTACCTCTCAAGATTTCTGTGCTTAAGGTTCTGTGATACCCTCCAGTCCTTGTGTGGAGCTTGGGCCTAAGCTGAGGCCCCACCCCTAGTCTTGCAAAGTAAGACAGCTCATGTGGGAGGGAGCTGTAGAGGAAAGCATGACACAGGGCCTTGCATGAGGTGAGGAGGAGTGGGTTCTTTCCTCCTCCCCCTCCTCCCCATCTCCATCTCGGGTTGTGAGCATCTGAGACATACAGGAAACCAGGGCCTGCATCAGTGGTGCCCATTGGAGAGAGGGGATACCAAAGGGAATCATTAGACCGCCTCCCTTGAGGCAGAGCAGCTCTTTGAGGCTTAGTTGATGGTTCAGGTGCCCCCTGCTTGCAGGGCGTCTCTTGGTGAACTTAGAGGGCAGGATATACACCCATGTCTCCATTGGAGAAAACAAATAGAGGGGCTTAGAGAAGGCATACATAGTGAACAGTATGGACCCAACAATGCAGACTTACTTGGGTCATTGCAAGACCTGGCTGAGATGCTGTTGGTGTGGAAGCATTGGAGCCACACCTGGATGAACAGTGATGAGCCAGTACTCCCAGAGAAGAGAGCTTAATGTACATGTGACAGAATAGATCAACTAGACCATTTGTGACTGCCTCATCTCATAGCCACTTATGCTGCCTGTGACATCGAGGCTGGTGGGTTGCTACAAGGGGCCTCAGCTTCCTTTTGGCAATCAGACAAAAATTGTTATCTCCTGTCTCTCTCTGGAGTGGTAGCAAGACCGAAAACAAACGTCCAACTGTCCCTTAAAGCCACACCACATAAAATGAGCAGAGCTGTTCACCTCAGTGCAGGCAGCAGGGGGCCAGGCATGGTAAATGGCAAAACTACAACTGCCCTAAAGTAGGCGGGAATTGGATAAATTCACCAAATCAGTATCTATGAATTCTTACTCCAATGTTCTTTCAGTAGCGGAGGTTGCTACACCAATAAAACTCTCACAGAACATAAAGAAACCATGTATATTGTACTAAAAGAAATTCAGGCATCAAGGCAAGCCTTAGAGACTGAAGTATGGCCCTCTTGCACCAGGACTCAAAAAACTTGGTGGATCGAGTTACCGAATCTGAGGGCTGTATATCAGAGCTTGACGACATTGTAAGAGGCCTTCAGTCCACAGTACAAAAGTTAAAGGCTATGAACAATGAACAAGGTTGCTGTGCTGTGGTTGTTGAAGAAAGATCACAATGCAACAACTTGAGAGTGATGGACTTTTCAGAGGAGGTGGAGAGGAAGAGCCTCAACAAGGAGGAGCCATCTTTCTCCCTGTTTCCTGATCAAAATGCCCATCACTCATGCAGCCCAAGACATCTACCACTTAACCTGCTCACTCATTATTAGATTTCTAAATTACATGGATCGTGACCTGAGTCTAAAACATGCCAGAACAAGTGGGAAACGCTACATGAATAATGAAATATGCTTGTATTTCTGTACTATACCAAGCTAGTTTATCAGAAGAGAATCTTCAACCCTGTGAAACAGAAATTCCAGTTAACTGACCTTTTTGTTGATGTTCCCAACCAAACTGAAAGTTCTATTCCACGACAAACCACATTTCTTTGACACACTAGAGCAAGCATGGTCAAAGGAACTTGGAATGGGGCTGAGGACTTGATAAACAATTAGGTCAGGACATCGTCAAAGGAACCGAGAGAAACTGGCACATTTGAGGGTCTGCTAAAAGGAATGACTACCAGGAGCTAAGAGCAACATCACACTGATTGTTATCAAGTTCTGACCTTCTGCCTTTGTATGAGGTCACTGGGATCAGAATAGAGATAGCATCAATAGCACAGTCACGGCCTGAATACATTTCTGAATTGGAACTCTGCTGCGGTCCTTTTACAGACCCACACTGACAGCAGTAACTTGTGAGTAGGTTTATCACAAGAACAGCAGGTGTGCGACCTGACTTTGAATGTACCACAAAGCACACCTCCGGAAAATACCAGCTGCAGCTCTCCATACTTAAGGTTGCAAAAAAGGGGCTGGGGATTGATAATAGTGCAGACAGTCTTAATTTTCACATGTTTGGCCAATGTTTCTCATACTAGTCTGTATCTACAAGGAGAGCTGTTGACCTAGCAATAGGAAGAATACTCTTCACAAAATGTCATTGATTTTACTTGGCAATAACTAGCATGACATGTTTTTAAAAGTAGCTAAGACAAATAAATGATCAGGTTAGCAAGAGAAGCATACACTGTTGTAACCCAGTCCTCACAATTAGAATTTATCTTGGTGTTAATTTAAGTTTCCAGGACAGGTGAGATTGGTAATGCAACTTTATTTCTTCATGAGGAAATCTGTGAATAGGTAAGAAGGACCTTTAGGAGAATGTGTTCAGAGAGGGATAGTCATCCATGTTACTTCCTATTATAAAGTAATGCGCTGAGTGCTAATTCTATATATGTGGGATGTCTTCCTTAACTATTGTTCACTTTGAGATTTGTGAAATATATGCAATGTCAAGGTAAATACTAAACTTAAACTCCAAAGCTCCATAGCATAAAGTGTAAAAGAAATATGGTTTACCTCTGATTTTGTGAGACAAATTTACTAAAAAGTCATGCAATGCAAGGGAGAGAGAATAACACCAACTCTATTTAAATACGGTGCTGTTGTTCTCACCAAAAATACACAAAACAAATGCAATGGTGAACACTGTAATGCCAACCTATGTACCCAGCAAATCTTTTGTCAGAGGTAGTCCTCTTGGTGATCAGAAATGGGGTTTGCATAACCCCAGAGTGCCAATTAGATTGTCTGAGGACCTCACCCACTATTTGTGTCATGCGTCATCCTTGCCAACCTCGACCCACCAGGGCAATCTCAACCTCATTAGGCGATAGTTACCTAATATAGAAATACTTGGTAGGAAGTGATCCAGACCATCTAAAAAATACCCTAAGGTAAACCCAGGATTATACCTTTATTAGTAGGTACCTTAAGTATGGCTAAAAGCAGAAAGAGATGGTGAATAGGTACAATGTCACATTACAAAAAATATTCCATACCCGGCACTTTCATAAGGAATCTAGAATATCCTCTCTTTACCACCCTGCTACTAAAAAAATAATTCTACAGTAGTATATTCTTGCTGATGAATACAACTACCTGTGGATTCCTCACCTTATGAATTCTCCCAATGTGCCAGCATTCGGTGGAAAATCTTCCCAGCTCTCCGCGTCAAGTGCATGCCTCTGCACGCGACTTTGTCTGACGTCACCATGACAATAAGAGGCCCCCTTCGGCGTGCTGACGTCAGTTCCCTTTTTTCCGTGCCTTCAACACTAATGGTTTTCTCCTAGCTCTTGCTACTGTTTCAAAGGTGTTCCCTCTTGTCTCTGGTTACGGTGTCTCCTCCTAGGAAGTCGGGGTTTAAGCCTTGTCAGGAGTGCGGGGGTCGCATGTCGGTTACGGACCCTCACGATGATTGCCTTTGGTGCTTAAGTTCAGAGCATGACGTTGAGGAGTGTGTGTCCTGCCAAAGCATGAATCCGAAGGTGCTGAAGGAGAGAGAAGCCAAACTCTTTTTGGCTAAGGTGAAGAAAGGACATAGAAGTCATCGTAGATCGTCTTCTCACACTTCTTTGAAAAAACATAAGAAGCAGCGTTGACACAACTCTCTGCGTTGTTCAG
Source organism: Pleurodeles waltl (assembly GCF_031143425.1). Classification (NCBI taxonomy): domain Eukaryota; kingdom Metazoa; phylum Chordata; class Amphibia; order Caudata; family Salamandridae; genus Pleurodeles; species Pleurodeles waltl. Next base: position 613,850,872 of record NC_090436.1, on the reverse strand, counting down.
CTCGAAGCCGGTCAAGGTCCAGCTCTCCATCTAGATGGCGCCATGCAACATGGGAGGTTAGTCCTACAGTGACTCCACAGCCTCAAAGCCCTCAGGCTTCTCCAGCTCAATCGGTCTTTGAGGTGGTTGCGCCTCAAGAGAGTACTCGCTTTTCGCCTGGGGTGCAGGATTCAGATGCTCAGTCGGCGCAAGTGCTGCATGAAGACCAGCGGTATCCTGCCTTCCCGGCTCTGGGAGTGGATCCAGCGGCATTTGTAAATGCCATATTTAACATGCTTAATGCTATGGCCCCTGCTGGTGCACTAACTGGTCCCACGGGTCCTTTGGCATTTACATTGGGCTCCCCAGCCCCTTATAAGGCAGCGCTGTTCATGCTCTTTTATCCGGCTGAGGGTGCCGGTTCGGCACCGATGACCTCTCCTCAAAGGCCTACGGCACTGATGACATCACCTTATAAACCTGCGGCGCCGATGACATCACCTTATCAGTCGATGCGGATGACAAAGCCTCAGGTGTCCACGGTGCCGATGGGATCAGCTCTGGTGCCGGACGGATCCGGATTGGTCTTGAAGCTGGTGCCATCGACGTCGGCTAACTCTGTGTCGACGCCGAGGTTGGAGGCCAGGTTGAGGACGCACAGAAAAGCTCTGAGGCTTTTAGAGGAACAGGAGTACCAAAGACAGCTACTGGAAGGAGAGATTGCGGAGCCCTTGGGGGAATAGCGAGGCCTAGACTCAGCCAGTGGGCTAGACACTTCCCCGGAGTGGGACCTTTCTTCTCCAGGGGAGTTTACAGAGGAAGCAGCTTCTTTCCATTCTGTGGTCAGGAAGGCGGCGAAGTTCTTGGATCTTCCGTTGCCTGCTGCTGAGGTTAAAACTAATATTTTAAACGAGGTCCTGCATTCTTCTTCGGCTTCAGCAGAACCATTGCTCCCATTTAGTGATGCTCTCATGGAGCCTATTTTAGCGGTATGGAGGAAGCCTGTGTCATCCCCAGCTGTGAACAGCTCTGTGGCAAGACTGTATAGGGCGGCTCCTGGAGATCCAGGATTTTTGTCAAAGCATCCCACCCCGGAGAGTCTGGTAGTTCAGGCCTCATGTACCACACGTTCTGAATCAGGCTCCTTCCCTGAGATTCCTTTGGACAGGGAGTCCAAGAGAATGGAGCAGTCGGCCAAGAAGAATTTTTCTTCCTGTAGTATGGCCCTGAAAGCAGCAAACGTTACCTGTGTGTTAGGTAGATATGTGCACACCCTGATGGCACAGCTAAAGCCATGGTTCCAGACTTGCCACAGGAGATGCAAGGACAATTCGGTGAGCTGCTGTCGGATGCTCAGGCTGTGGCTAAGCAGATTATCCAGTCTGGTCTAGATTCTACAGACTCAGTGGCCAGGGCGATGGGTACCTCTATCGCTGCCAGGAGGCATGCCTGGTTGAGGTCCTCTGGCTTTTCTTCGGGTGTCCAGACCACTCTATTGGACCTGCCTTTCTATGGAGAGAAGCTGTTTGGAGCTAAAGCTGACTCTGCCTTAGAGAGATTTAAGGACAGTAGGGCCACAGCAAAGTCTTTGGGTCTGCAGGCTTCCACTACTACCCCTTTCAGGTCCTTTAGGAGGTTCAGGGGGTTTGGGCGTTGAGCCGTTTACCGTGGGAGACCCCAGCCCACAGTCCATCAGCCTGCCATCCTCCCATATAGATCCTTTAGAGGGCGGGGGAGGGTTCGCACAAGAGGGGCCACCCAGCAGCACCCTGCATCATCCTCTTCCTCTAAGGGACAACAACAAGGGAAGCTGCCTTAGTTTTCTGCCCATTTTGAGCCACACTTCTCCTGTAGGGGGAAGGTTACGTCATTTTCTCCACGAGTGGGAGTCAACCACATCAGACTCCTGGGTTCTAAATATTGTGTGGAAAGGATATGCTCTTCCTTTTCAGGAGTTTCTCCCTCCCATCCCTCCCCATCCCTCATTTTGTTCAGAAGATCATCTCCTGTTGTTGCAGCAGGAGGTTCAAATCCTGTTATCAGATGGTGCAGTGGAGCTGGTTCCAGAGCAGGAAAGGGGTCAGGGGTGTTATTCAAGATATGTCTTGATCCCCAAGAAGGATGGTCGACTGAGACCTATCCTGGATCTGAGGATTTTGAATTGGTTCCTCAAACAGTAGAAATTCAAGATGCTGACTCTGCTGCAGGTACTTCTGGCATTGAACAAAGAGGATTGGATGGTGTCTGTCAACTTGCAGGATGCTTACTTTCATATCCCTATTCTCAAGTCGCACAGGAAGTATCTCCGGTTTGTGGTGGGGTTGCAACTCTACCAGTTTGCGGTTCTTCAGTGTGGTCTTACTTCAGCACCTCGAGTCTTCACGAAGGTGATGGTGGTGGTTGCAGCAAGCCTCAGGAGGAAGGGAATATCGATATTCCCTTATCTGGACGATTGGTTGATCAAAGCCAAGTCTCCGGAGCTCATGCTGCCTCACTTACAGTTGACAACTCGGGTGTTGTTCAATCTGGGCTTCTCGATAAACGTGCCCAGGACTCACCTGGAGCCCTCTCAGTGCCTCCTGTTCATAGGGGCAGTACTGGATACAACATTGAATTGTGTCTTTTCTCCGCATCAGCGGATTCAGGACATTCAGGCGTTGATTCCAATGTTTCAAAATGGAGCCGTTGTTCCAGTCCTCAAGGTCCTACGCCTGCTTGGTCTGTTCTCTTCTTGCATTCTGTTGGTCACTCATGCACGTTGGCACATGAGGGCTCTCCAATGGTGCCTCCGCAGGCAGTGGTTTCAGCACAAAGGGGATCTCAGGAGTTTGTATCAATCTCCGGAGACGCTGCAGCGGATCTACGATGGTGGGCTGTGGATGGCAACCTTTCCCAAGGAAGGCCATTTTCACTGCTGCCTCCGTGGCCACGGTCATAACGGATGCTTCCACTCTAGGGTGGGGAGCTCATCCGGGGGACCTGGAGATCAAAGGTCTTTGGTCTCCAGTGGAACAGACTTTTCATATCAATCTGTTAGAATTGCGGGCGATACGTCTGGCTCTCAAGGCCTTCCTCCCGTCCCTTCACAGTCAGTCAGTTCAAGTATTGATGGACAACACTACCGCGATGTGGTATATAATCAAGCAGGGAGGAGTGGGGTCGTACCTCTCTGCAGAGAGGCTCTGAGGCTCTGGTCCTGGGCACAGAACCATCGGATTTGCAAAGTAGCAAACCATCTGGCCGGGGTCCTCAACGTACATGCGGACATGTGGCGTCTCCATCCGGATCTGGTCCGTCACATCTTTCGGATGTGGGGTTCTCCACGGATAGACCTGTTTGCGACTTGGGAGAACGTGCACTGTCCATCGTTCTGCAGCCTCCAGTATCCAGTGGAAGGAGCTTTGGGGGACGCGTTTCAGATGTCTTGGTGCAACCAGTTGCTTTACTTGTTCCCCCCCATACCCTTGAGTCCTCGGGTTCTGAGGAAGATTCGCCAAGATCGGGATCAAGTTATTTTAGTAACTCCTCCGGATTGGTCGAGAAGGGTGTGGCACACAGACCTTCTCCATCTCTCACTGTGCCCTCCGCTCCGTCTCCCTCTCAGGGCAGATCTCCTTTCGCAGTCGCAGGGGCAGGTTCTACACCCCCACCTCCAGAGCCTGCACCTACATGCCTGGAGATTGAACGGGGCAATCTGAGTTCTTTCTCTCTCCCACCGGAGGTAGTGGATATTATTTTATCGGCCAGGCGACACTTCACTAAGACTGTTTATGCCGGCAGGTGGGCAAAATTCGTGGCTTGGTGTGGAGGGAAACAAATTGATCCCTTGAAGGCCCATCTGTCTGATGTTCTGTTGTTTGCTTTAACTTTAGCACAGAAGGGTTGTGCAGTTGCGACTGTCAAAGGCTATTTGTCGGCACTGTCAGCCTTTCTTTGCCTTCCGGATCAACCTTCCTTGTTCAAATCACCTATTGTTGTTAGGTTCTTGAAAAGTTTAACAAATACATTTCCTCCCACTCCGTTTCTTATGCCTCAGTGGGACTTAAATCTGTTTTTGACTTTTTTAATGGGTTCAACATTTGAACCCACGCATTCTTGTCCCTTAAGGTTATTGGTCCTTAAGACATTTTTCCTGATAGCTTTTATGTCTGCTAGGCGTGTGAGTGAACTTCAGGCCCTGAGTGTTAAACCTCCCTTTACTACATTCTTTGCTGACAAAGTGGTGCTGAAAACCAGGGTGGCTTTTCTCCCTAAAGTTGTCACTCCTTTCCATATGGGCAATCTATTACCCTTCCATCTTTTTACCCTCCTCCTCATCCTTCAAAGGAGTAAAAGAGACTCCATCGTTTGGACCCCAGAAGGGCTCTCAGTTTTTATATTGAGAGAACAAAGTACTTTCGATTGGAGGATCAACTCTTCGTTGGATATATAGGAAAGAGGAAGGGCAGACCGGTCCATAAAAGGAGTTTATCTAGGTGGGTCATTCTTTGCATTAAGATCTGCTACTCGTTGGCAAAGAAGGTTCCTCCTGAGGGTATTAGAGCCCATTGTACCAGGGCTAAGTCTGCCACTTCGGATATTTGCAAGGCAGCAACTTGGGCTTCCCTCCATACTTTCGTGAAGCATTATTGCTTGGACGCGGAAGTTAGGAGGTACGGCCATTTTGCTCATTCTGTGCTGCAGGATTTCTTGGTTTGACTGGTCAGGCACCCACCTCCGAGTGCGGTACTGCTTTGGGACTCTATTCATAAGGTGAGGAATTCACAGGTAGTTGTGTCCATCAGAAGAACAAGTTACTTACCTTCGGTAACACTTTTTCTGGTGGATACGCGAACTACCTGTGGATTCCTCACAGTCCCACCCGCCTCCCTGTTGCCTGTCTGGTCATACCAAGACTTCTGTATTACAAGTGTATATATGTTTTGATGATTTTATATATAAAGGATTGTTTTATTTGTATTACATCAATATGGTTATATGTATGTATTTATTTGAGCTATTGTGAGGTCGGTTTTCACCTGTTTGCCTCAAAGGCCCGCAAGAAATGGGTGAAACTGACTGACGCCGACAAGGACCTCTTATTGTCACAGTGACGTCAGACAGAGTTGCGTGCGGAGCCGTGCAATTGTGACGTCCTCGTCGACGTGGAGAGCTGTGAAGAAGATTTTCCGTTGAATGCTGGCGCATTGGGAGAATTCATAAGGTGAGGAATCCACAGGTAGCTAGTGTATCCACCAGAAAAAGCGTTACCGATGGTAAGTAACTTGTTCTTCTATACCACACTGCTATAAAAAAAAAAAATCTAAAGGTACACAGCACAATTCATAGGCAGCACCTTTGCTCCGTGTGTGGCATGTTTATATGTAAATGCCTTTGAGACCAAGTATACGTTTCACACCACTAAGACTTTCAAGAAGCATATAAGGCTGTGGAAGAGATATATCAATTACATTCTTCTGGTTTGAGGGTGTAATAAGAAGAAGGTGGCAATCTTTTCTAACTGGCTCAACTCACTTAACCCCTTCCTAAAAATGTCCATGCCACTGAATAGGGCAAAGTTAACATTTCTTAACCTAATGATTTCCACCTGAGATGCGGGCGCCTAAAGGTGGAGGTGTTCTATAAACCTACCGATAGAAATAATCGTCTTCGTTTTGAGAGCTATCCCTCTTGTTCTCATAGGGAGAATCTTCCTGTGGGATATTTTTTATATCTGAGCCACAATTGCACTGAAGTCAAAGACTATAAGGCCCATGTCAAGAAACTCACTAACAAATTATTGGAGAAGACGTATCCACTCCATCTGTTCAAAAAGGCCAAGAAGAGGGCTCTAAAAAAAGAACAGGGACCAACTTCTGGCTACACATAAAAATCCAAAAATGGATAGGCTAATTTGTGTTACTGCATTTGATCCTAGTCCCAATACCATTAGAAAAATCATCAATAAAAACTGATGGGTTCTCACAACAGTTCTCAATTTCGAGAATCCAATCTTCTCTTTTAGGAGAGGCAGATATCTAAAAGACATCTTAGTACACCCCAAAAAATCCAAAGACAAAAGCCAAATACAAAAAACGTACTCTGTGGAAACTACTTGCCCCGATGGGATACCACCCTTGCCATAACTGTAACATGTGCACATGAAAGTGACTGCAATAGACTCAGGATTACGGACATTGTGGAGGTTTAAACAATTCACCAATTGTAATTGCAGGAAGTTGGTGTATATCATTAAGTGCCTTTGTAACTTGATGCCCGTAGGCATGGTTCCCAGAAATATATGCACTACAATAATTATAGCATCGTAGCATTAAAAGATGTACGCGTGAAGCTACAAAGTTGCCAAAACACTTTAATGAATGTGGACACACTGACCAGGATTTAGTCTGGAATGTCATTGAGAAATGTAGACCCTTGCATAAGGACATGGAAGAACCACTGTTGGTGTTTAAACAACGCTAGACATAGGGTATGCACAGATTTGAGGGGGCTTAATGATGAAATGTAATGGTCTATTCCAGTGGTTCCCAACCTTTTGATTTCTGTGGACCCCCACTTTAACATTAATGGAACCCAGGGACCCCCACTGAATCATCATGGGAATCCAGGGACCCCCGCCTGATTCATTACTGGAAACTGGGGGCCTAATTTGTCAATATTTGTTAATATGTTTTAATTTTCTAGGCTCTCGCGACCACCTGAGAAGGCTTTGTGCACCCCCAGGGGTCCCCGGACCACAGGTTGGGAACCACTGGTCTATTCTGAATGCCCACAGAAAGACTTGAATGATACACGCCCTCTCTGTTAATGATACCAGCGAGTATGCAGGATTTTGGCATACTACTCTATCAGCCATTTACACCTGGATGCACATATATCTAGGACCTACGCATGTGACCCCAAAATGACATTGTGCAGTGTTTTTAATTCTTAAAGGTCCAGATCCACCAGCGAGGGAACTACATTTCCTGCAGTCCCATTGATGGACTCATGTCAGCTGCATCGTAGAGGGGATGTCAGATGACGCTTATTTTGCATTTAATGATGCTGGTGGTCGACACAGCATACAACCAGCCATTTTTTGAAGGCCCAGTAGGTCTTTTAATGGTATAGATATTGATGATACCCCGTCCTTCCACACATTTGGGGTTGATGTTCTTACTTATATGTATATGTTGATGGTTGTACCCACTGCTGCCAATGATTCTGGGGCACGTAAGCTATGTATAAATGTAACATTGCTGAATTCCTAATACTATGATTGTTTGGGGAAGCTGATGATGGTTACACACACATAGCAGTAATGACTAATTTCTCTCTCCTGGATTTCTTTGCTGATTCAGGACTCACAACACATACATTACTGTGAGCCTTCTATTTAGTATTATCAATTCTCCATGGCCTCTTTGACTCACTATGTGGTGAACATTTTTCAGGTAATGATAAGTCAATAATCTCTTGGTATTTCATTGATATAATTGTGAATTTATAGGGCCAATTTAATGGTCAATACAAGGGTTATACACCCTTATGACTTAATTTTTTGCAGACAGTAAATTAACCAATTTTATCATCTCTGATTTCATTAGTCACCTCACATGCAGTGTGTTAGTACAGAGGGTATGCCCTCACAATGAAACTCTAATTTCTCAAAATTAGGGTAAATTGGTATTCAGTTTGGTTCAAGCATGTATTCACTTTATAAAAGTACTCCCCTTGTGTTTGCTGTGCAGTGTTACACAAGCAATATCGAACACCTGTATAGTTTTACCCTCACCTTCCATGTGAATCATCACATGAGGGCCACAATTTTTTGTTCTATGAATCTTTAATGACATGCTGTTTTGCAAACAGCTTCATTTCCGGTTGTTAAGGCCGGAACTGCCTTTTGACAACTGTGCACTTCAAACTTGCTCTAAATAGGGTAATAATTAAATATAGGTATCCCCTTTGTCCTGATGAATGGCCCAGATCGATATCGGCACAAGAGTGGACAGAAACATATTGGCTGAAGGATGGATGAATTGTTCATTATACTTATTTACCATCTCTTTCTGCTTTTAGCTAAACCCAAGGTACCTACTAATAAAGGTATAATCCTATTTTAACCTTAAGGTAATTGTAGATGGTCTAAATCCTTTCCTGTCCAGTATTCTTTTATTAAGAATTCCTTATTAATGATGTTGAGTTCACCGTGGTAGTATCATTTTACCAGGGTGAATGAGGCTGCCAAGGATGAAGCATTCTACGAATAGTGGGTGAGGTCTTCATCCAATCTAACTGGCACTCTGGTTACGTATACCTCATTTGTGATTGACAAGAGTGCTATATCTGACAAAAGATTCGCTTGGTGTATAATTTGACATTACAGTGTTTGCCATTGCATTCTTTTTGTGGTTTTCTTTGAGGTTGTGTGGTGGTGTACCTCCAACTTCCCCTTTTGTTCTTAACTTCCTGCAGCATGAATTTCAGTGGTGGAGCAAAATGGATTTACCTAAAACATATTGATTTAGCTCAGAAACTATTCTAGAAGCTAAAACCACGTCCCCTTTCAAAGCAATTCATGAGGACAAAACGTGGTCACCTCTGCCAAATGATTCTATATTTTATCTGCCTTTACATTATTACACAGTTGTCCAAGAGCTCTGTAATGAAATAATCAAGGAAACAACGTCGAAAATAAGAGAGGAGGTGGGCAACTTCTATAGCTCCTATAAATCACAATGTAAAAGGTAAAATCAAGTAAAAACACGTTATGGTTGAGCTTGCTGTTGTTCAGAAATCGATATTCTTATCATTTCTCTGTGTTTTTATGTAGCCCCAACAACGTCTCAAATTTGAAATAAAAATCAATTTTCTTCTCAGGATGTGGCGTCTGTTAATGTCAAAAAGTATTCTGAAATTCTTTTTTCGATGTATCTGCAATTTTCAACAAGCAATTTGAAAGCAGTGGTAGCACTGCGGTTGTTGCATTTGAAGCTAAATATATATATAAACAAACACTAGTCATGGAGCTCTCGTCCTCCCAAAACGCAACCAAGCGTTTGAATAGCATATGTCTGGAAAGAAGCAACGTTCTGAAAGAAAATTGCAGAACCACTTCTATAGTAGTCGTGGTGTCGGAATAAAATAAATGGCCTTTAGAATCTTATTTAAGCAGAGTATAATTTACACTTTCTTACTGTAATAAAATGTGCAACAGCATATTATCAATCAGGAGCATCATTTCTGGTAGATGGCACGTTAGTCATACATGTTTTTCAGAATTTGAGTGGCATAAATACAAGTGGTGGGTGGAACCGAGGATATGTCATATTTTTTCAATTTTGCAAACTTTATCAAGTGAAAAATGTATAAAGTTGTTTTTAGAAAAATGGCAGCATCATCAGCCAGTCTCATCAGTGAGAATCCCTGGAAACCGTCCTCAATCAGCTCCATTACCCCTGGCACTTCCCCTGTCACTCCTCGCACAACCACAGCTTGACATCGTCCCCACTCTTCCGAACAAAGTCCCCTTAGCGGTGTTCTTCTCACAAGCAGGCATTTCCAGGGGCAATTTTCACTGTTGCCACTATCTCATTCACTCGCATTGCCCCTATAAAGTCCAGCCCAAAGGGCTGCCTTAAACATTATCTCTTCATACTGTGATTCGCATATTAATGGCAGGACCCTTTGTCCTTCGCCAGCTTATTAAATTCAAGGGGGAGCTTTGTGTGTTTGGGTCTTCCTTGAAGATGACCCCAGCCTTTCATGGTTCTCTTGCAGTATTGACTGCGCGTTGGATCAGGCCCTGTTTCCAGCTTGGTGATGTATGCCACTGCTATTGTATGTGCTTGCACCCAGGACTTACTCTTCTCAACTTTGAATATCCAGCTATACCTTGGCTTATTCTCCCCACGACCTATCACTTGCCTAAAGTTTGCCAAGTACTTAGGGTACTTCGTGGCTGCCATGGGAGCTAAGATGTTAATAAGCCTTATTAGATCTAGTCTCAATCCCCATAGTTCTGGGGGAATGTTGTCATATTCTAGTCTGCAATCCCACACACCAGCCTTACTTTAATTTCTGTGTTTGCCCAAAATTGCCTTTTGACTATGTAGCAGAGTAGAACTAATGTACATGGGCAGTCTACTGTAACATTCTTAATGAGTCGGAGAACCACATGTTTGTCTGACAAAAATGTGATCATTTTGTCCCGCTGCTCACTTTCCCATATGTGGAGTGAGTCTATAATTGAGAACAACTCCAACATTGTGGTGTTTCTCATAAGGCCATGTGCCTTCCAACTCTCTGACCGGGCCATGGAGCATCATGCTCCCCCTACTAGTGCCCCAAAGCTACACTACTGGTCGGATCATAAAGATTTGGACCAGACAGGAAGAGGTCCATGGCACCCTCCAAATCAAAATGGCATTCACATATAACAAGAAATTATCCCACTTTGGGAGGTCATGCTAAACCTCCTCTGTGGAAATGATATAGCAGTCCCCCTTGTTGCCTTTGTGTTGTCAGTTTGGCCAAGCATTTGGTGAAGGCACTGCCAGCTGGAGCTCAGCTTCCAGAAGTGTTCCCGAATCTCCCACAGCGTTAGTTTTGCCTTGGTCCCTGCTCTGTGTGTAGCTGCACCAAAGTCCCACAGCTTGTACTGTCTGTTGTCTACATATATCAAGCTCAGACTCTAGCTCATTTCCAGGGAAAGTGAGCTCGGTTGCTGGGTTCATAGCTTTTAGGGGTGATAATGGTGCCCCAGCACCCCAGGTAGTCCCCTGAATGTCTTTACCTTGCCCAAACAAAGAGGAAATTGTCTTTTGTTGTTGCTGCAGAATGTGCAGCTGTGGCTCCTTGCTCCCCTTTTGGTCCAGTTGCCACCCCTGGGCTGATTGGCCCAGTTCATATGTATACCTGTGGGGGGCAACAAACGAGAAGCCACTAGTCCTCTCTGCTGCTCCCAGTCAATGGCATGCACTATTTTTTCTGACCCTTTGCCTCGGCTATCTCCCACCATTCCCTTTTGGTTCCTTACCCCATTTGCCCATTCTTGTATTTCCTTCCTCAGGACTGAGGCCATGCTATGGCTCTCGGGCCCTTAAATACCTGGCTGCACCAGTCAGGCCCTTCCCCTAAGCCTCTTTAATCTCTTACACCTGTACCAGGTTAACCCTAGTTTGTTATGGGGTTGTTGTCTCTCACAGAAGTTATGGATATTGTATTACACTTGCTGCTGTAGAATTTTTACTTTATAGCATTTTATAAACTATCAATTGCACTAGAACTAAGTATCAGCGTGTTTTACCTCGATGATACTCATTTTATCAATCTCCCTGAGGTCAAGTTGCCTTAGTACAAATATTCTTTGAGGTTTTACACAGACCTCTATCTGCTGCAATCACCTTAATCTATTTAGATAGGTCAATGGAATGAAAACAGCTGACAAAGATGAAATAAATGTAAAACAAAAAATCGGATTTTGATCCTAAAACCTCCATAGAACAAACGCTTCCTGCTGGCTTTTAAAGTGAATAGTGAGCATGCCATGTTTGCTAACAAAGATGAGAGTATGACATGATCAATAACCCTGCACTTTGTAAGACAGTCATGATACTTGCTAAGCTAGTAGTTCAAACACTTCTCAAATTGGGCTTTTAGACTTTGATGCTGAACATATTGTTAATAGTAGATGTATTCTTAAAAAGTAACATTTGTGTTATAAGTAATATTTGCCACCACATGGTGAATTGAAAGGTCTACAGATTACACCACTCATTCTGTTCTATGGGCAGAGTTCCTTTTTCTTAAGGCTGATTAACCGCAAAAGACTGTGACTGTGGGAGTATGTCATTGAGACTTCCTCTCGATCCTGTAGTCCAAGCAACAATTTGCACTGCGGATTTTCCTGATTCTCATGCAAATTCCTGATAGTTGAAACGTATTGTTGTATAAAACGAAGTAGGCTCTTCAATTTTCAATCCAGTGCTAAAGCTCGTGCCACTCCATAGACAGTGATTTGACTTAAGCACAAAAGTTAGAATAGCCTACCATCCAGCAGGAGTCAAACGCACAGAATAAGGTCTAATTAAGGTCTAAGCTGATTTCCTTCTTGATCACATTCTAAATAAATGGGGAACCATCTTCCTTTGTCTAAACATGGTCACCTCTTCTGAGACACTTTTGCATAGGAAAAGAAAATGTAACCCTTTTTTGACACATGACCCTTTGATGTTAGTAGTCTTCCCTGATTTATTTCTTATTGATAAAGTAGGATGGGTCAAAGAGAGTTAGACTCAGTTTGACTAGTGTTCTTTTGTTATTCATATAATGCAAAAACTACACTTTATCTGCAAGTGGTGGCATTTATGTAGAAAAAAATACATTTTAATAAATTTTAAGTGGATATTATATCAAACGAACAAAAACTTTGGCATAGCCATCAGGGCTGAGTTCTATATGCTAATCATAGAGAGCCTGATTTAGATATTGGCAGATGAGTAACTCTGCCACAACGGTGATGGGTATTCTGTCCGCCGAAATGTAAATCACATAGGATATAATAGGATTTATATTTTTTTCAGACGGTATATCCATCACTGTTGTGGCGAAGTTACTCATCTGCCAATATCTAAATCAGGCTCTCTATGATTAGCATATAGAACTCAGCCCTGTTGTGGCGAATTAACTCATCCACCAAGACCTAAATCAGGCCTTTGGGCTGGATGGCGGGAGAGCCTTCAATGTAGACCTTCTTTGCCTTATATGACAAATAAAGAAAAACTGGAAGGATTATGATGCAGTTTTTCTGCGGCCAGGCCTTCATTTATTGTAGAAATAAAAAGATGACCATATTGAAGGCAAGAAAGCTTCATTACAAACTGCCATTCGTTTCTATGAAATGAAAAAAAAATACCTGATCCTGATGGCAGTTATGGGAGGCTTCTGAGTGGAAAGGACAGCAGGTAACACTGAGATGCAGTGACGGCCGGTGGGAAAAGGGAACACACGGGCAAAGGTATGACAGATGGTGGGCGGAAGAAACAAAATGGAAAGGCAGTTGGGGAATTTTTCTCTGCCTCCAGTTGGATACTGTTGGACAGTGATCTTTGGGCCCTGTGAGACCTCTTTTTTCATGGGCCCTGGGGCCACTGCACCTGCTCCACCATTTATATCGATTACTCTATGGAGGCTACAAAAGCCTTATTGAAGGAAAGAAACACTAGCGCTGGAATATAGCAGCCTTTTATGTAGAAACCCCACTCGTAGTGGGTGCTTTAATCAAGTGCAGCATGCACCTTCATGACCACATCACAATGTGGGCCCAAATTTACAACCATTAAGCGCTGGATTTGTGTCATAAACATGATCCAAACATGAGCAAAATGATTTTTTGGATTTACCGTCAAGCACAAAACTTGTTTTATGTTGAAAAGTTGCTACGAAGTAACGCAAAGCAGACAAAGTAATGCTTTGTGTTTCTCTGCATCAAGGAAGTATTTCACAGTGATCTTTGGGCGTGACTGTTCAACAACCCATTGTTTTTGCCGTAAACCCTATCTACTAACGAAAGTAGACAATGTGTTGCACCTAAAAAAAACACCACTTTGAAGCTTGCATGAAAAGAAGAAATGTTTTTAAGTCTGCTAACTTTTCCCAGTTTGCATTCGTGTTGCACTGTTCAGCACACATCTGAAGTGGAAAAAGTTTTAAAGTTAGTGTAAGTATAATATTTTGTATCTTCCAGTAAAACAAACTATGCTTGACATGAAGCAACACCTCTGCACCATATGCAAAGGATTTTAAGTGGCACTAGTAAGCCTGAATGTGTGCCACCACTAGAGAGAGAGCAAGACAGTGTTGTGTCTTAGTAGATATGTTGCTTTCCTCCTCTCCCCCTCCCACACAACGCAGCACGGCAACGTTGGTTGTTGCACTGCTTTGTGTGACACCTTTATAAATCTGGGGCACAGTGTAAACCCCAAAGAGAAACGCTCATCATCTAGTGTGGTGGAAATGCCAAGTGTGGAAAGGGAAGAAAATCAGGAATAGGTAAGCAAATATGAAAGTGCTGGCAGTTTTAGCAGCGAGTGTGCGTTAAATCTATTAAAGATGTTAATTTATTGTTACCATGGGGTTGGCGCGCTAGTATAAAAATGAGAAAAATACTTGAGTATTTCGTCGGGTTGTTGGTATCTCCACCCATAGCTGAAGATTTTTAGTTTCAGTTCTAAAACGCTCATTTTTACCACCTGCAGAGTACCTTCAAACTTACAGTCTGTGTTCGTATGTTAACAGAACAGAAGTTTTTGGTCCCGAGCACTTCTATTTAGTGGATTACAATGACTTTAAATTCTTCTTAAATGACCTAGCTCATCTCAAATCAATTTAAGGTCATTCTGCCCAGCCTGCATACTGAGAAAACTACCACTTGCATTTTAGCTGCTCGAAAATCAATTCTGAGTAAATTTCAAACAATTTGGATGGTTTCGACGAATAATATTGTGTTGGCTTGGGCAGCAAAGAGCCGCAGTGAGGCTTCTGAAGTGGAACTAAGAAGCCGTGCAAGTGCAGCCATCCAGCAACTCTATAGTGGAGGAGCTGTTCAAGGCCACAAGGAAGTCCTCATATATCAAACGAGGTGTCAGTTTCAGTATTACAGTCTGTCCATCACAGAGTAAATGCTTTACTTCTCGGTGCTCAAGTCACTGCTCTAGAGGTTATAGAGCTGAAAAGTGTTTTTTTGTTTCTTTAATTCTCCTTGTCAAATACAAGTCATTTTTGAAACAGAGTAAATCAAAGATCAATACTCATAAATGTGTGTTCGCTGCCTCGGAACCAGTAGTTTGTGAAGAGTGGCTGTGAAAAAAATCACAATCCCAAACGATAAACAGTTCTAGGATCACGATGGTTAGTGGGAACTCGGCTGCCAACCTGCTTACCTGCACAGAACACGAGACACAGCCACGAGTGGAATGTGTTCCTGTTTTACCCCCTTAAGATGACAACAATAAAATGGGACTGATCTACACCCTTGTCTATTCATTTATTTTTCATTACGAGCAGAGGTGTTTTAGGGCATGGGCAAAGTGAGCTATTGCCCTGGACCCCTCCTTCCAGGGCCCCCCTAAGAATATATTTTCTAAATGCAAATCTGCATCATTTTAGTAATCATCCCTTTTTGGGAAGGACTCCAGTTGGTTTGGTCTGAGTTGACAATAATTAAATAACTTTTAAGTTCCCAGCACATTCCTTTACATGACAACAACACCCAAGCTTTTTTTCTAAGTAGCTTAAATTAATTATCCAGATACTCTTTGTAAGGGAGTACAAGGGTGAAAGGTGCTGATGGTTCCTTGTTAGGCATGGTCAAGTTCAGCCACAGGGCTAGTATCAGAGGTAGGGGTGAGGAGAGACGCTGAGATATGGGGATAGACATAGGTCTGAATTCACATCATGTCAGTACTGTAAATGTTATAAGTTCGCATTGTAGTGTGATTGGGCAGAATGGGCAATCACAAAAGTGTTCACATGTAGACTCCCACAACATCCTACACAGGAAGTCCTAAGGACCTCTTTTATTTATGCTAACACACTAATTCCATGGTAACAGTACATTAACATTTATTTCATATTTGGTTGCACGGTGTGAGGTTGAAAGTTTAAACTCTTAGGAAGGTGAAGAGAAGGGGTGCCCTCAAACAATGCTACCTTCATTGGGGTTATTTGGGGTGCTGGCTGGTCCCCTTCCAGAAGACAATGTTCAATGGAGATGGATCTTTATTTATTTATTTTTGTATTCAGAACTTGTAACTAGTGCTACTTTCACCCGTACAGGATAATAGTGCGCTTTACATTCAAACAACCTGAACAGATCCAAAATGTTATTCAGAGAACACTGAAAGGAAATAAACAGTAGGACTGAACAGCAACTGCCAATACATGCTGCATGGTAAAAGAGACACAGGAGATTGAGAGAAAGAAGAGAAAGAAAAATAGTAAAATGGAACAGGCAATTTGCCATATCAGGTGCTGAAGAAGAGATGAGAAATTTAAAGGATTAGATGAGAGTTGATCAATTACGTATTCATTGTTTTATGCTCTGTGATGATGTTTTCTTGTGTTCTCTTAGTGAGAGAGGTCCATAAAGGAGGGTGCTGCCCTAGGAAAGGATTATGTTGCATCAAAAAGGGAGTTACATATGTTTGATTCTATCTAAATAATGTCTTTAATTCTGAGGTTTTTTCAACCCTCTGATATCTGCATTGTGGGTCCTGGGTATGCAGGATGTTTATGTTTGAGAACTTTTAAAGTGAGGCACGCAAGCTTCCACCTAGTGCTTGCTTCTACTGGTAGCCTGTGATATTCTCTTAACACTGGACTTATGCAGGCTACCTTTTTAAACCATCGACAAGGCCGGCTGCTGAGCACAGCAGGGCTTTCAAGGGTGCCAGGGCATTTTTGGGGGGCTCCTATAAGAAGCACGTATAAAAAATAGGTATGTCAAATATACCTGTACACTAGTATTTCTCTCTATGTTTTGGATAGCTACCACTTCATCTCTACACACTCTCTTGTGGAAGATGAGATATAATTTCTACTTGACTTCTGTACAACCACAAAATAACCTACACCGTTAATATTCTATTTATCCATAATATTAGCAGTTGTATGTACTTGACTTTTGTAAATACACATAAAATAATCTACTTTAAGGGTATTTTCTGTTTCTTCACAGGGTAGATGTAGCTGAAAGAAACTCCAGCTCAATTCAGTTTTTCTCAACAGTATGACTTCATGGTCATTATCTGTAATCCATTTGAAAGAATCCTTTTGGAGGCAATAGATCTTTGCAAGAAAATCTGAAATCAAGGTAGCGAGGTCCTGGCTGCAGCAACATTGTACTGCAATTGCTTATCAAAGGACACTGTGAATCTTGAGGAGGGTTATACCCAATAATCCAAGATGGCGTCTATGCCTCTCGGAGATACAAGAGTCTGTGGCATACCAGGATGCTGCTATGCAGCACCTTCTCCCCATAGGTGTAGCTTCCAACCATACAGCACTGGCTTTCTGTGATAACCTCCAGCATTTCTTTTGCTGAAAAGAACCTAGCACAAGCAGATTCGATGTACTGCCTTCACGGATATGCTCCACATTAAGCAGTACCTCCAACCCTGGTTCCTGACAATTTACTACTGGTTTTTAGTTTGTGAGGAGGCTTGGGTGAACCTGTAGTTTTTAATAGTACAGTGATTTGACCAGTATGGAAAGAGTCATGGAAGGTACATTTCAGTAGGGAGGAGTTGATTATGTGGCACCCAGTTTTGGGGATATCCACTGAGATGGAGGCAGATAGTTTTACTGGGGATGTAAATCACCCTCACAATGAGGAAGTGCAATCACATGTCACCTTAACATCCCACTAGTAGCTGTTTGAATATGCAGGAGTGCTCACAATTAGGTTTTTATTGTGCTAGGGCTGTCTATAAAGTATTTCTTAAAATAGCACACTTAGGGGGTCATTCTGACCCTGGCGGTAATTACCGCCATGGCGGAGGTTGGCGGTAGCACCGCCAACAGGCTGGCGGTGCTCCGCCGGGCATTCTGACCGCGGCGGTACAGCCGCGGCCAGAAGCGGAAAGCCGGCGGTGTACCGCCGACTTTGCGCCGCCATGGGGATTCTGACAGCCCATACCGCCATCCTGTTCCTGGCGGTTCACCCGCCATGAACAGGATGGCGGTATGGGGTGTCGTGGGGCCCCCGTAAGAGGGCCCCACAAAGAATTTCAGTGTCTGCTTTGCAGACACTGAAATTCGCGACGGGTGCAACTGCACCCGTCGCACCTTCCCACTCCGCCGGCTCCATTCTGAGCCGGCTTCCTCGTGGGAAGGGTGTTTCCCGCTGGGCTGGCGGGCGGACTTTCGGCAGTCGCCCGCCAGCCCAGTGGGAAAGCCAGAATGACCGCCGCGGTCTTTCGGCGGGAACCGATTGGCGGGCGGCGACCGCCGTCCGCCGCGGTCAGAATCACCCCCTTATTCTCTCCCTTACTCCGAAGCATGCTTCATCACTGGACAGCTCATCATCCTGGATGAAAGTCAAATATAGGCCTTACTAAGACACTTATGATCTGCCCAAATGAGCTAGATTTAAATTATGTCTCATGTACCTACAGGTTCTACTGATAAAATCGAGTAGTGGTGTCCTAGTGACTTTATTCATACCCCCAATCCCCACAAGGCCAAAAGTGGTCAATCATCAATCAGTCTTTTTTTTCGCTTCCTACATAACCCAAACAATCATCCTGTTTATCCGCTTTGTGGTCAAAAAAGGTCAAAGGCTTACATCGGATCGAGAGGGGTTACTTACATGTTTCTAATCCTACCATCATTGTCCTACGTAGAATTATGAATGAAAACATCTTTACATCTAGATGAAGTATCCCACGACATGACTAGGCTCTTGTAACCCGTCCCTTGTACAATGGTTTTGTTGTTATGATGAAAAAGGGGTGAAATGAGCAACAGGTATACAGGACTGCCTTTGAGTTTACTACTGTGCTCAGGTGAACCAGGTAAGCAATACTCACGTCCTCAGTGTCTGTCCCATATATGATAAATACAAAATGTCAAAAAAGTTTGGCTTACGTTTATGAAAGATACCAGTATTTGTCAGCAGTAAAAAAGATTCACAACATCTCAGATACAGAGGCTTTGGGGTCTCCTTTCCATCACTGGACACTTCCCGAGGGGAAAGCTGGCATATCTTGCTCACTGACATTGTCGAATGCTGTTTGCGAAAGTCAGACAACCCAAAGGATGAACTCCCATACAAAAGCCATATTCACGGCAATCACAGGGCAGTATACTGGTCTGAAAATGCATAAGACTTAAAGCTAATCATCCTACGAATCCCTTAAACATCTTTGGTAAAATCACTAAACCCAGCTCCTTGCTGCTACTCGTGAGCTTTGCAAAGCCTTCCACTGCTTCTTGGCTACACAATCTAGCTTCACAAGAGCTATTCCTCCAAAACTCTGAGAAAATCCTTACATCTAATCTAACCTGGACCCTTGCACAAAAACATGTATTAAAACCTGGATTTATATGTTGACGCCTGACATCATCAATCTGCTACACTGGTCTGTCAGTCACAGCCTACTCCCAAAGGGCTTACGGCAAGCAACCATCGTCCTATTTCTTTACAAAATGAGTGCTGATTCCAGCAACCCTGCCACTTACTGACTCACTTCCAAACATTCACTTCCTAGCAGGATTCAGGAAGCAAAATTACCTCTCAGCTCTGAGATTTGGTGGAAACACAAGACATCCATCACACTCATTAATCAGGTTTCAGTCCTGGAAGGGACACATCGCAGAACCCAGAGAGGACCTTTTTTTATCATCATATGCTAACCGACCTGAACTTTGTATTCTACTAGATATTAATGTATGTTGTATTTAATTTCTATGATTTGTGTAGCACTGTCTTGGGGCAAGAAATCCAATGTTTGGAGCTACATCTCTCCAAAGTAGGAAAGCTTAAATTCTCAGGACTTCCTCGAGGGTACATTTGTTACTGGGCTACCAGGGAGAATATATTGTTCTTTGTGGGAGTCTGCCTTCCTTAAGTGGGTTTTGAGGGGTCATCCTTGTGACAATTAGAAGGGAAGGAAACTTCCCTGAGCAGTATTTCATAACTGTCAGCAGTGTACAATCCAGTGAATCATAGATCGCTCTTGGAACACTTAGGACAGTTGACTCCACTAATTGTCTCAGGACTCCCTGCTTCTCTTTCGTTGTGGTTTACTTTGTACACATGGGAGAGAAGCTAGTCAAACATGGTGGATGTCCAGGTCTCCATTAAGTCTTTTACATGGCAATCGTCAGTCAGGTTGCAGATTCCTAGGATATATCTAACTACTGGGCAGAAAATATTTCTCTTTGAACAATCCTTGTAAAACACCAATTGCGTAGTTTTCACTTGAGCAAATTGTGTGTAAATTTGGAGAGCACAAATATCTTCTAAGGCGATTGTGGCAGACAGCGTATATAGACACATTATTGAGACCTTTGGATTGTGAGCAGGGAAGATGAACAGTACAATGCTACTCATCTTCTCCGGGAATATGGCAGTTTCCACATTCATGAATGTATGAGTTCACAACCAGTGGGCCACAGTCAGTGAGGCTGCCCTGAGAGGACTACCACTCCCCAACTGCACCCGGGCCCAGGAGGAGAAGGGGCCACGCCACCCTACCCACTGCCGTGCACTCAGGCTGACTAACACATTTCCCAACCCCCGCCCATACAGCTGAAGCAATGCAGTACTCATTAAATGCCCTGGAGTACGAATTGACTTATCATTACCAAATAGGAAGCAAGTGAGTAACTAGATGCCTTCTGGTTGGTAACTGGTAAGTGGCTTCCGATCCACTTGTGCTGGTCTGTTGGAATTCATTTTCTGTGAGACGGTATTTGTACAGTTCTAAATTTTACCTCAAATTTAAATAAGGCTTCAACGCCGAGACACAGTGGGGGTCATTCCAACCCTGGCGGTCAATGACCACCGGGTTGGAGGACCGCGGGAGCACCGTCGACAGGCCGGCGGTGCTCCCAAGGGCATTCCGACCGCGGCGGTAAAGCCGCGGTCGGACCGGCAACACTGGCGGTCTCCCGCCAGTGTACCGCCGCCCTTTGGAATCCTCCAAGGCGGCGCAGCTAGCTGCGCCGCCGAGGGGATTCCGACCCCCCCTACCGCCATCCAGTTCCCGGCGGTCCGCCCGCCGGGAACCGGATGGCGGTAGGGGGGGTCGCGGGGCCCCTGGGGGCCCCTTCAGTGCCCATGCCACTGGCATGGGCACTGCAGGGGCCCCCGTAAGAGGGCCCCTACAAGTATTTCACTGTCTGCTTGGCAGACAGTGAAATACGCGACGGGTGCAACAGCACCCGTCGCACCTTCCCACTCCGCCGGCTCGATTATGAGCCGGCATCCTCGTGGGAAGGGAGTTTTTCCCTGGGCTGGCGGGCGGTCTTTTGGCGACCGCCCGCCAGCCCAGGGAAAAACTTAGAATACCCTCCGCGGTCTTTCGACAGCGGAGCGGTATTTCGGAGGGGGGAAGTCTGGCGGGCGGCCTCCGCCACCCGCCAGACTTGGAATGACCCCCAGTATGTCCAAACGGATCCTGAGCACCATAGCTCCAGCATAAGTTACTGGCAGATCCATTCGCACGACCACGGTCGCTAAGCCATTAATTTATGGTATTCTCAAGCACCGTGCAAACTATGCAAGGCACCCTTTTCTGATGCAAATAAATATTTGTAGACGCATGGTTGTGTGTGTGACTTCGTACATTTTGATTATAGTTTATGAATTGTTTTTGAACTGCTTGATTGTATCAAAGTATTTGTAACCTGCAGCTGATATTTGCTTTGGTTTTAAACCGTAATTGGTTGGTGCCGACCTTAGTTTAACCTAGGTAGCGATCTTGCGTTTTATACCTCAACACCCGTTTGACTAGTTGCAAGCTTTATTTAAAATAGAAAAAAGAAAGCTAGGGCAGAAGTTTGTGGGGGAGGGTCTGCTTCCAAAAAACCTTCCATTTATTTCTAAAGAATACTGCACCTTACAGGAGACAGACGAGCTCATTGAAGAAGTCAAGCAAATATTTGGTAATGAAAACCCGGCGTCTTCTAACCCTCCAAGAAAGAAAACAAAAATTGCAAAGCATTTTGAAAAAAGAAATCTAAATCGTCATCAGCGTTACATACTAAAACCCCCCAAAATCTGCCACGATCATAGAGACTGTTGAACAAACAAACTTGCAGACATCTACTATACCAAATATATCCTTGGAACTAAACATAATCGGTTTAAACCTATATGTCCATGTCTGCGCAAGGCGTGCTAAGACAGGATCAACCCAGTAGCAAAGTGTCTGACAATTCAAGACACAAACCGAGCTGGGATATAAGAGAGTTATAGGACAATATTAATTAAATAGTAATAGTAGTTGCACCACTGTTTATTTTTATGGTTATAATGGAGAAGACAGCACCAAATATTTTGACCAGAGGGAGGGTGGATGTGGTACTTGTGTAGCTCCAAGGCCAAACAACAAAGTGGATCTATTATAGACATTCATAATAACATCTCCCCTAATAAGGACCTATCATCTCCCTCGAGGGAAGCATTCACACAACATACAGACCTACATCACACTTGAGTTATCCAACAAAACTGGCCCTTGGCACACCAAAGCAATACCAATGCCACCTATGCTAGCGAAAATATTGAAGGTGGCAGATGTAGCTTAGCCCACACATTACTGTTAGTAGTCCATAAGAGTGGTGTCCCCAAACTTCTGTCCCTATCCAGAGAATCGGAAGACTCCTTCATCAATAAATCAATAGACTGGATTAGGACAGTATGAAAATGTGGTGTTCTCCCCCCCGACGTAGTAAATGATACTTGCTACCCAACGTCTTAGAGTATTTTGATTATCTGAAGCTAACCTTGAAATCTGCTGCACTGTCTAATGGACCCTGGCATTAGATACCTAGACTACCCTTCCCCAAATTCCAACATTCAGTTCAAATCGTCCCTTCCAGAACCCATACTGTCCATGAGAGACAAGGACAAACAACATTGACAAGCATTGCTTGACTGGAAAATGGCTATTTCATCACGCAGTTTAGAGACATTCTCATTGAACCAACTTAAACAACTAAGGGAAGCAGAGAGATAAAGGATCCTAACTCCAGCCCACATCCCCATTACTCCTCCAGTAACGTAAATGCAAACACACTCCCTCAATGAAACCAGGGACAGACAAATGCCTCTGTAAACAGGATAGCAATGATTTAATGGAACATCACAGGGCTGAAAGCAAAGTTCAATGATCCAGATTGGTGCGACTTTATTGACTTGGAAAATATCATTCCGCTTCAGTAAGCTTTGGAAATTGAAACTGTCCCAATAGACAGGATTCAGGGCCTTCTTTGTCCCACCCAGTCAGAGGGTTGAGATACCTGGCTTAGCATTGCTGTAGGAAAGTCCTCCTTTTTTGCCGGATCACCCCCACACTTTTTGGATAGGTACTGGTGGTTACTGACTCTTGGCTGTGCCCTGGGTACTGCTTACCAGTCCCAGGGCCAGTGCTCTGTGTAAAATGGATATGCAAATTAGGCTAATTATAATTGGCTAAGTTAACCTACCTATAAGTCCCTAGTATATGGTAGGGCATGTAGGTTAAGGGACCACAGCATAGGTGGTGCACACCTAGGTGCACTGCTGAAGTGCCCAGTGTCATTTTAAAAGCAAGCCTGCCTTGCTGGCTGCTTTTAAATTAAAGTTATATGCAAATTCGACTTTGAAATTAAAAGTACTTCCAAAGTCTTAAACTACCTTATTTTTACATATAAGTCACCCCTAAGGTGTGCCCTATGTGCCCCTAGGGCTGGGTGCCATGTAACTATAAGCAGGGACTTTATAAAAATAGATTTATAAGCCCTGGTGAGGTAAAAACAGCCAAATTCGTTTTTCCCTCATTGAAGTAAATGGCCTTCATAGGCTAGAATGGGGAGACTTTATTTTTAATTTTAAAGTCTCCTTAAATGTTGCATACCAAGAATTTGGTATCAAATTAATTGTTGTAATAAATCCCACAACTTCCAGTTGTGGGATTTAATATAACTTGTTCAGGTAAAAAGTTTAGACTTTACCTAAAAAGTTGCCAATTTCAGCTCTGCATTGTTTTTGCTGCTGTGCTCTGATTGGCCAGCCTGCAGCAGCTTTTGCCAAGCTGCCTTGATGAGGTGTGAAGTGGCCTGGCTTCACACAAAGGAATGTGCTTGGGGGAGAGAATCTCCCCTCAGCAGATGGTGAGGCAGGAAGGGGGAGGGCTGCCAAACTGGTCTTCAAAGGCAGAGAAGGACATCTGGAGCACCCAGCAACACCCCCACATCCTGCAACCCCAGACAACTAGGTGCCCCCTTGATTAGATTAGGAGAGGGCAGGAGAGGGGTGTGTTTATGATTTTTAGCCACACCAGTGGGTGGGCTCAGCCAGATGTAACCTCCAAAAATCAGATTCAGCCATGTTGGATTTTTAGAGACTGTTGCCTTTTGGGATGGATTTTTGCCACACTTCCCAGGAAGTGGTCATCACAGGGGGACGACCCTGTACCTGATTGGAGGACCAGGACCCCCCTGCTTTTCACCCAGGAGCAAGGATAAAACTGGCAGACCTGCCCCCACACCTCAGATCCCCGCCAGATTTCAAGAAGAAAAGAACTAAAGGAGAAGAAGGACTGCCCTGCTGGACCCCTGGCCTGCACCTGGAACCTGCACTCAGAAGGACTGCACCAGCTGCACACTTGGGCTTCACCACAAGAAGGACTTTGCCTGGTTTCAACTGGTTCAAGGAGGGACTCCCTGTTTGCTACAGGTGAAAAATTGCTATCCAGAGTCCCCCTGCACCAACTCCTGAAAAGTGACCAGCTGACCACTGTCCAGTGGCCAAAAAGGAGGTTGCGCCAGGTGCATTCTGGGAGTTGAAGTCCACACCCCCCAAGGACCATCACAGAACTTCTGGACCCTTGGGGTGAGCTGTGGACCCCAAAAGAACCTTAAAAGAACATCTGGGTGAAGCCCCAGAAGTTTGGAAAAGATTTGAGAATTTTTGAAAAAAAGCTCCAGAGAGGGACCGACCCGCCGCGGAAATTCTAGCCGGCTTGCCTCAACCGCGACCCGGCCTGACTTGGTGGTTCGTCCCGGTAAAGAAAAACCTCCGAAAAAGAGACTAAGTCCGAAGGTAAAAAGTTGACCGGGACCTCCCAGCCATCGTATCCGAGAAGGGCTCTACGGACGTCGGATCAAGATCCAGGTTTACCCCGGTCGAAGGATTTTCATCTCGAAAAAACGACTAAGTCCGAAGGTAAAAGTCTCCACCGAGGAAACCCACATCGCGTATCCGGACAAGGGCTCCAGGAGGTCGGATTCAACTGGCAGGTTCGTCCCGGTGAAGAAAAACTTCAAAATAAAGACTAAGTCAGAAGGTAACTTTTTAACCGAGGCCTCCCGCGACTTGAAGCCGAGCAGGGCTCCATCGCGGTCGGCCTGAAACTTTG
Organism: Pleurodeles waltl; assembly: GCF_031143425.1. Lineage (NCBI taxonomy): Eukaryota > Metazoa > Chordata > Amphibia > Caudata > Salamandridae > Pleurodeles > Pleurodeles waltl. Next base: position 613,825,778 of record NC_090436.1, on the reverse strand, counting down.
ACTTTGCCCCGGTCGAGGTGCAACCAGATGACCCGATTGGCGCTTTTTGTTTCTAAGTGCTAGAAAAATAATAATTCTTTAAAAATTCATATCTCTGGTTCCTTTATCCGATTTTATTCGTTTTTGTGTCATTTTAAAGATAACAATATAAACTATGTTTATTAATTGGTTTTGGATTTTTAAACTGTTTCCTGTGTTTTATTTAATTACTGTTTTGTGATATTTGAATGCTTTACACACTGTCTCCTAAGTTAAGCCTTGACGCTCGTTGCCAAGCTACCAAGGGTTGAGCTGGGATTAATTTACTGAGACCTAACTGTACCTAGGTGGAGGTTAGTGGCTTGTTGCTAGGTGTAGGTACCTACCTGCCCTTACCAATAACCCATTTTCCAACAATTGCTAATTACTGTGACATTAAACAAATAATCAGAAATTCCCTGGGCATACTAGGTCTGGAACAGTCCACCTGTAAGGAAAGGAATTTAGTGGTACTTAGGGCTTCATTTACTAGGAAATGGCACAGCTCAGTGACGCAAGCAATTTCGTTGCGCCGGGGTGCATCATTTCCAGAACGCAGGGATGCGATGTATTTACAAGAATACAGCACATTGCAGTATTCTACCCTGCACAGGCGCTAAATTAGCTGCCTTGAGCCAATGCAGGCACCCTTGCACTTTGGTGCAAGGGTGCTTGCATTGCAGGAAATGATGGTTTACGCGCAGGAAGGGATACCTTCCTGCACATAAACAATCATTAATGGCGGTTTGCTTTTCCTATGTGTGCTGCAATATACAGCACACATAGCAAAAGCAAAAATGAGGAGAAATCAAATTATTTCTCCTTGTTGCGCCATGCTAACGCCACCCCTGGGGTGACGTTAGTTTTTGCCGCTGCTTCAGGTTTACAAATCCTCGTAAATCTGGGGCAGCATCAAAATGCAATGGGTCTTCCAGTGCAACGCCCACAGCAAGACACATTGCATGCCCCTTACATGCAAAGTTATGTGTGTAAAGGGGCCGTATTTAAAAGCAGTGTTAAGCTACAAAAAGTGGCTTAATGCTGCTTTGTAAATATGGGGCAGGGCATTGCGCCACCGGAACAACAGTAAAAGTGACACTCCGGTGGCACAATGCCCTTGTAAATAAGGGCCTAAGTGTTTACAATAGAAGCACAATGAGAACGGTTGACTCAACCACCCTGAATACTCTGTCTGAATTTCTAGAAACAGTAGACAAAGGTTCAGCTCTCATGATGGGTGGGGATTTCAATACCTGCTTCGAAACCTCTGCCCCTATAAGGGATCTAGCTAGAGAAAATGATGAGCTTTTGGGAATACAGTTGTTAATGCCCTCCTCAGGAGCCACTCTACTTAATCACCCTTGCAAATTATTGAGTTTGCACTAAGGTGTGTCTGCCTGCGTGCATTGGACACACCAACTCTGACTTTGCTAGAAAACTGACCTTTTCAAGGGGAGGCTGCAAGATTAACAGTAATTATATATTTCTTGATATTTACTCTTGGGCAGATTTGTAAAACATAGTGGTGGTAGGCAGAAACCCTTCCTTTATTGTTCTTTTCCATGAATGACACACTCCGTGGCATTAATGATTAAAAGTCAGGAAAAATACCCAGTCTAGATAAGATTGCGGGTGACCTACTTAGAACTGAACCCACTGTGTGGACCCCATATATTAACCCCATCACCGATGCCATTGCAGCTGGAGCCCCAATTCCTGTCTGTTGGAAGAGGGCAGATGTTGTCTCTATTTTAAAAAAGGGACCACGGTCTGACCCTGCTAATTACTTCCCAATCAGCTTGATAGACAATATACAAAAAAAAACATCTGCAATCAGGTTCTGGGCAAATTGATTTCCTGGGTGGAAGACTATGACATACTAACCCAGTTCTAGGCTGGTTTCCAAACAAAGACAAATACAAGTGACATGCTTTTTCGGTTTTTAATAATTAGGTGGGAAATAATTAGGTTAAACAAAGGCAGCCTTTCTGTAGCATTTGGCGACCTAAAGGTTGCCTTCAATACAGTCCCCAGGGAGAAACTCTGGGAGATCCTAAAAACATGTGGTTACTTCTTTTAACGGCTGGATATAATCATTTGTCTGCATTATGGTGATTTTGCCCAAATTCGCTGGGATCTAAATGAAGACTTTACTGATACTTTACGCGTCAAGAAAGGTGTGAGACAAGATTACATGCTTGCCCAATACTCTTTTTTTATTCATCAACAGGTGTGTCAAATATCTGCTTGAATGTGAAAATGATTTCCCTGCCTTAGGTCACCTTAAAACCCTAGATCTCTTGTCTGTTGATGAAACCCCTGAAAGGGTTTGAAAACATCGTACAAAAGTGTAATTCATTATATTTAACCCTTGGTCTACTAGTGTACTCAAATAAAACCAGGTTCATGACTACCAACCCCCACACGCATTTTAGAGGAACTTTTCGACTGGAAGCAACAACCCTAAAGAGAGTATTTGCATTTGAATATCTAAGGGTTTGTCTGTTGAGCTCTAGCTGTTGTACAAACCTCAAGACCACTCTATTGCTGAATTCGTCAACAAAACATCTTTCGGCTGGGTCTCTCCTGCTCTTGAGATTTGGAGAGCACTGGTTGTTGCTGGTGCTACCTATAGCTCCAAGCTCTGTGGTAATAGTAATGTAGACTCCCTAGGGGTGGTTGAAATGCATTTGGGAGGTCTAGGCTAAGACTACCAAAAAGCACTCTAATGGATCTCGGCTTAAAACAAATATGTGCTTCAATTAAGCTGAAGACAGTCCTGTATAGGCTAGGGATCTGCTCGGTAGAGGAATTGGAACCATATAGGATTTGTCTTCGACACATCTTGGCCAGTCTGGGGGCCACAAAGTTACCCTGGCTAAGCTGTGTTAAATTATCTCTAACAGACTTGGAGTTAGGTGATCTGTGGGTATGATATGGGGGCTACCAGCATTTCGGCAGTTAGGACTGTCAAGCAATGATGCTGGGAATGTGGGTTATGGAAACTTCACCGAAAAGCCATGACAGGCCAGTTTCTGGAAATTAAATTTGGTGCAAGTTTTGAAGCAGTTTTTTTATTTAATTTTCCCCGACCCGACAATCAGGTTGTTTTATATCAAGCTCAGACTGGGGATATATCCATTGGTTGAATTTACTTGCAGCTGGAGATCTTCTGTATCTCAAACAAACAAGTTCCCTGCATGTAAAGAGGACATGGAAATGGTGGAGCATCTTGTGTTGTTTTGTACAGTTTACTCAAGACAGAGAAAAAATTGTATTGTTCCTCTTTGCCGATCCGTGGGTATCCAGCAGTACACGTCGGCCCTGAGGATATGGAAATTTAATAGTAGGCCATGCATTGTATTTTCAGTTGCAAAGTTTCTTCAATCAGTTTGGCCTATAAGTCATAAGATAGTTACATAAGAGAACACTGGAGACAAGCCAAGTTCTCAGAGTATGTGGTATATTGAATCAATGGAGCGTTTGGATGATTCTTCTCTGGCAGCTTCTGTTTTAAGTTTTTACTGTGTTACTTAGCTAATTATTATCACTCTTTGTGCACTTTACTATGGCAAACTAGTGTTTTTAGTTTTTAGAGCTCTACTAGGCAGTCTTTGCATATACTGTTTCTGTTTTATTGCACAGATGCATTTTACACCATCTACGTTGAACAATTTATTATGCTTAATACATGCTATTATGCGGCTGTGCCTATTGAGGCATTCCTACCTTATTGGATTTTTATTTTGCCCAGTAACTCATTTTAGTGTTCAGATGACATTGTTTTATGCTAAAAATGTGTAACAATATCTCAAGAATTAGGGACCTCTTCTCCTTTGCAAATGGGTTACCATCAACCTGAAGTTGGTAGTGACTGTGATTGTCTTGCGACCGCATTCACAGTTGCAAAACAATCATACATTTCACTGTAACTCTCAATTAGGAAGGGCCCCTTCCTAATTAGGACTCGCAAACCTATTTTGCGATTCAGTAAATAGATTACCAATTCGCTAAATAGCATTTGTACATACCAAAATGCTTTTTTCTGTGAGCGAACGGCCCGATTCTGCGTATTGGTCGTTTGTGCACAGAAAAAAGCTTTGTACATCTGGCCCAAATGTTTTAACGTAATGCAAATCAAATTACTTGTATCATTTTGAGATGTTTTATGTTTTAATTTTGCTTGTCTATGGATATTATCCGAGGACACAATAAACTTTCATAGTTTGAATGTATTCAGCTCCTGTATGTTTTATATGGATAAGCTGCTGAGATAGGAGCAGAGATGGAAACCTGCCTATGACTGTATGCCTGCTTTCCTGGGAGCTGAATTCGTTAGGAAAGACCTTGAAGACACGTCCTCAGAAATTCCCTGGAGGCCGCAGTATTGTGATGTCCTGACACATTGGCGTGAGATAGCAAGCCCGCACTCTAAGAGATGCTGTAAATGACAATGCTTCAGTTCCAGTAAGATGGGTGTCTACAGCTACCACGATCGGGAAACAGTCATCAAGGAGTGCTATCTCTCTCTGTGAAAGTGCATCCAAGCTGTAGTGTGGAAAAATAATGCATGGAGCAATAAAGCAATGCAGCAGTAGAGTTTCAGTGATGCAGGAGCACAGTTTCATAAGTAGTGTGTTATTGTAGAACATCTGAAGATGCAGTTGTCAAAAATCAGGTGCAGTCTGTGAATCAAGGTGAGCATTTTGAAAGAGTGCTACGGGCCAAATGTACGGTTTACTGGTGGCAAAAAAAGGGGTGCAGTTTGCGACCAGTATTTATGTGACCCCTAAAGAATATTCGAACTAAGCTATGTACTAATAGTTCAATTTGTGAACTTCTAATTCAGAGTGGGTCTTAATTCCAACTACCAAATGAGTATTAATAAAGTAAGTTGCGAATTGTGACTCACTCTGATTTAGAGGCCTTCACAGGAATGGTGACATGCTAAGGTCTGCAGACCACTGTGTCTGTGATTGCCTTTCAATAAAGAAAACATTTTTTAAATATGCTGCCCATTTTCCTTAAAAGAAACAAGCCTGAATTTAAAAAAGAAAGTGTATTTTTTTAAACTTTGTTGGAGAACTTTTTTACGTTTTTTGCAGCGTTCCTTTAGACCACAGCCTGCTCTCAAACAAACTTGTTTTTTTAACATTCACTATGGGACCCCTCCCCTTCTGAGAATGGCTTACCAACTCACCTCAACTCCAGAGCCGTTAATTTATAAATGGTTTGTAACCAGATTATGGTTGCACAACACTAATACGTCACCTACTGATTCAGTATTTGGAAGGGATGCCTACAACATGCCCCGTCCAAATACGAAATCTGTGTCGATTCTCAATCCCATTTTATGAGTAGGCAAAACTTTACTGACTCCTAAAATGGTATTTATACATTTGAAAATCTGTTTGTTGTTGCAAATTAAGTAGTGTATGCCACAGCAAAAATGGCAGTACATCTGGCCCTTATTCTGGAAAATAGTACATAGGTAGTGTGCATATGCGCTTGACAGGAAGGACAAAACCACTCCAACATGCTTGGTATGTGTGGGACTGATGCCTGAGACTAGATTGTCCATATGTCACATTCTGTAAAGACAGGAGATTATATTATTAAAGGTTGGCGCAGATGTACAGTTGAAGGCAAAGCTGGGCAGCACATATGGTTCAAGCAAGAAGAGGTATGTCACAGTTTAGGCAGTCAGACAATTGATTCAGAAATCATTTGCAATCCATAGGTGTAAGTGATCTACTATATGTACATCGAATAACAGAGACAATGCCATTGAGACCTTTCAACCGTGGTAGGGCCAGGTCATACAGAGAATACCTAGAAACCCACAGCTGATTTTATGTCACAGTATTGAGGTCAAAAGTATCAACCTATACCTGTAGGGTTTCCATAATAACGACTTCCAGTATATCATATAGATAAGAATATAAAGAAGTATAGATTTATTATTCTTAACTTCACATTCACTCACCTTGATGATATGTTGGTAATCTATATTGTGGAGTCATTTAAGTGCAAGTCGACATTTTAACTTCAATATCAAGGCAGATCACCCTGCCTGCTACATCATTCTTCAAAAGGTATGGGAGACAGACTGAAGGGCAGTGCCACTCCATAGTTAAGGTAACATTAAACTATTAAATTGTACTTTAATAATTATATAGTGCTTACTACCCCTACGTCGGAGGTCCAAGTGCTTGCCTACACTGCTTGACTACAAAGTATCATGAGTTGTTTTCTCATGGATAGAAATATGAACTACTGTAAGATTTAGAGCAGGCACAAAGGCGACATCAAGGAAATACATTACAGCTGAAAGAGAATCATATGCGAGACAATAAATAGTTGCCAAGGGGTACTAAGTTTGATGGAGTCTGTGGCAGAAAGTTGAAGAAAATAATTAATTAGAGAGGGGACCATGAGAATGATAAAAGACTTGCCCAGTAAAAACCGTGGTCTCAGAGCTGACAGACTTGGCTTATGGTATCTCAGTGTGGAGATGGAGGGGTCTTTACTCATTGCCATGATCCTTTGCATTACAAAAGCTGAGAAGTGCTTTACAGAGCCCACCATCACTGCTACTGGGTTACTTACGAAAAGGAAAATCATCTGTCTTTGAATGTTCTTGATTTGCATAGACAGCCTATCTACCACAGTCACTGATATTGTCATCACTCTTGACAACTTGCGAGCTCTCACTCACCGTGTGGTTTTGGTATGGGAAATGTAAATGGAAGGGTGTAAATTCATAGGGAATGTAAACTTTAAATATGAACGATTGTGGGAAAGTCATCCTTTTAGCCTTGTCCCCCCCTTTTTTCCTGACTCATAGTGGTGGTAACTGAATCTGTGCCCTTGGCTGTGCTAACCATTTCCAGGGCCAGTGCTCTGATTAAAAAGGTATATGGACCTGTGTATAATTACAATTGGCAATGACAGACCCCTGTAAGTTCCTAGTATATAATAGGGCAAGGGGGATTCAAAACACCTCAAAGCCCTTAGTATATAATATGGAAGGGAGGTTTAGAGGCCCAGCAGATATCCTGCACTGGAATGGGCACTGCTGTGTTGCCTGCTGTCATTTTGTAAGGCAGCCCTGCCTTGCAGACTGTCCTTTAAAAGTAAATTCTGTGAAAATTCGACTTTGGAATTAAAAGTATTTCTAAAGTGGTAATCAACCTTATTTTTTACATATTTTACCCCTAAGGTCTCCCATAGGTGCCCCAGGGGTGAGGTGCCATGTAACTGTAAGCAGGGACATTATAAAATATGTTTTATATGCCCTGTTAAGGGAAGAAGTGCCCATGTTATTTTTCCCCATTGTAGATACTTAGCTTCATTGGTTAACATTGGGATTTTCACCTAAGTATACATATTGCTAGGAAGGAGCTAAATGTGACATTCAAGGACTCAGAAGTTTGGTAATGATAAATACTGTTGAACTCATCATAACTAATACAGAAAAGAAGTTATCGAAATGTATTTTCTGTGAGCCAAAATCCAGCCTCCTAGTGTATGTATGTATGTATGTATGGAGTATTTATAGAACGCATTCCGGCCCGAGGGCATCGAGCACTAACCAAGGTGAGGCAATGTACTATCTATAGAAAAAGAGAAGAGATCCGGCTATCGAGGAAAGAGCCAGGTCTTAATCCGTTTCCTGAAGACAAGATAATTGTGCTCTTTCCTGAGTTTGAGCGGAAGAGAGTTCCAGATCCTAGCTGCGGCGATAGTGAAGGCTTTGTCCCCCCACTTCACTTTCTTAGTACGGGGGACAAAAATTTGAAAGGTGCTGGCAGAGTGCAGCAGGCGTGCCGGTCGATGCCACTGTAAATTGGTCGTCAACTACCTGGAACCGATCCAGTGGGTGGCTTTATGTACAATACAGAGTGCCTTAAAAGAGATCCGCTGGGTTATCGGAAGCCAATGCAGATTCCTAAGGCTCTCTGTAGCAGAGGCTGATTGTGGAAAATTCAATATTAGTCTGGCCGCCGTGTTCTGCATCAGCTGCAGTTTTTTTAGAGATCCTTTATCCAAATTGAGCAAGAGAGAATTTCCATAATCCAATCTGGACAGAACAAGGGCCAAAGTGGCCGTAATTCTCCATTCTTTTCAGGAACATTTTTCTTCAATTTCCTCAAAATCCACAAGAGTGGCCTCTCCTGATTCATCAGCCTTAACAGGGTAAGCCAAGCTGCTTTGATGAGGTGATAAGTGGCCTGCATAGAGCCGAGGTTTTATGGTGGGGGCAGCTCTGCAGCTGCAGAGCTCAGGCCAGTAAGAGGGCTGGGTAAATCAAACTGGGCTTCAAAGAGAACAGGACAGAAAGGAATGCCAGCAGGGCCTATCCTCTCTTCCTGTACCCACCAGCCAGATGGCGGGTTTAGGAATGGAATTTGCAGATGGTCTGGGAGTAGTGTTTATGGGAATGAGCCACACCAGAAGGTTGGTTTAGCCATGTCTTACTCTGCTGGAAATAAATCCTCCGTCCTGGATTTTTAAAGTTCAGTGCTTTGTGGGACAAGACTATACAACATTTGGAGGAAGCTGTCATGCTTTAGGGTGGCACCCTGCATTTCATTGGACAGGGGTGCCCCCATGCCTGCCACCCATCCCCCAGACCATTAAATAAATATGGGAGATATGCATAGTAACCCAGATCTGCTGCCTGAAGCTACAAGGAGAAGAAGGACTGCTCTGCTAGAACCCTGGTCTACACCCAAAGGACTGCTCGCTGAAGGACTGCTCTTGCTGAACACTGGGAACTACAGCCCTGTGGACTTTGCTTTACCTCAACAAGGATTACGGAGTGGGCTCCCTGAAAGCAATGGGTTAACAGAGCATTCCTGCACCACTTTCCACAAGAAGTCCCCAACCTGGAGTGTGTCCAGAAATCTTTTAAGGGTTTGGCCAGGTGCATTGTGGGTATTGTGGTCCCAAACTTCGAAGGACTATCTCAGTGCTGCTAGACCGTTGGATTTGTGTTTTGGACACTTTCTGACCCAAAGCAGAACGCCTGGAAGGAGATCCAGACATTTGGAGAAGTTTTAAGAACTTTTGTGAAAAACTCCATAAGGTGACTGACCCGTCGAGTCAAGCCACCGCTGACAAACCATGACCCGGCCTGAGTTTCAGGTTCGTCCCACTGAAACTCTGGAGCTTTGAGCTTTTCCTCATCAAGAAGACTTCTAGGATTTGACCGGGGTCTTGCTGAAAATCAATCTGATGACATTAAATCGGATCCCGGCCTGAAAAGGAGTCTCGTCTGACAACAAGAGAAAAAGTTCCAGAAAAATGACTAAGTCCAAGTGTAAAATTTTTACTGAAGATGTTACATCAGATCCCAGCCTGATGAGGAGCATTGCCTGATGACGAGAGAAAATAGCTCCAGAAAAAGGACTAAATCCAAAGGTAAAATTTTGACCGAGGCCTCCCCCTCAGTGTATCCAAGCAGGGCTCCATCGCAGTCGGCTTCAAATTGTGACTCTGTCCCGGTCTAGCTTGACCAGATGTCCCTGATTAGCACTATTGGCTTTTAAGCTCTAGAAAGCACATTTTTTTATTTAATCTTTAAAAATCCATACCTCCAGTTCCCCATATTGGATTTTTGTTGTTTTGGTGTCATTTTAAAGATACAAATATTTCTTATTTTCATAAATTGATATGCGATTTTATTGTGTGTTGTGCTACAGCACTCTGTGTTGCTGGCTTCTTCCATACTTGTATCATGTTCTTCCAGCATTTTGTTCAATACAATTTGGAGCCATGATTTATCAGTTAATTCATTTTCTACCCTAAATCTTGTCTCCTTCCTTTCTTCTGTCTCTTCATGATATATTATGGAGTGTTTCAAGAAAAAAGCTAATTTATATTCTTTCCGTTCTTTGGCTGTTTTGCTGAGTACGACTCTATTGAAAAAAACTATATATTTTTCAAAGAATTGAACAAATCTTTAAGGAGCTTTGCTACAGTGTCAGTCACTGTAATAGTATAGGAATAAATTCACCTTGAAAGTGTGAAAGAGAGGGCACTCATTCTGGTTGAAGAACAGAACAAAGGTCAAAATGAGTGTGTAGAGATGTTTAAGCCAACCATTTTACTATGTGGAGGGAGTTCATAACAGTACAAAATGGATTTTTTGGTAATCGTTGTGTTGTTGCTTCATGGGAGTAGTGGAAGCGGCAGATGATACACCTCTGAATAATGTTTATATGCTCAAGAAAATGAATTACATTTTGTGTCACAGTTATGCGTCAGAGCATATGTTCGATAATCAGTGGAGAAAAGTCGATCTATAGTTGCTAATAGGAAAGACAATGAAAATGAGTGGAAGAACAACAATCAGTGCTTACTCCATCCACCAGCCTCTCACCTCCTCTCCCTTTTTTACAGGTGGGGGGATGATGATTAGCTTGAGAAAGTGTCACCTTCTCTGCCATTGGGAAACATGTGGTGTGACCTCAATATCATTATGTACTATGTCCACTAGCCAGTGCTTCAGGACATGAAAGACCACCTCCTTGGGACAGCAGTGGAGCCACAAGGCCACAATAAGCTGTCAACCCAGTGGCAAACCCAAAATACGGAGGTTCTGATTCTGCTTGGCTGGCAGAGGCAGTGCAAGCCATATTTTAAATAAAGTCCTCACACTGTCCTTTCCTTATGCATAACTTAACACTGTTATCATATGTGTGTTCTTTTGTTTCATGTCTAGTGCTTCACTGCCTTCACGAGTAGCCTCTGTGGGCAAGTTTGAATTATGCAAATACTGTTGTTAAATAATGAATAAATAAATGAATTAGACTGCATTTTATTGAATTAATAGTACCCTAAAAAGTATGACAATAAAAGTTGGTTTCCCATTCTTCACCGGGAAAGACTGCGGTGACTATAATCTGTTCAGTAAATGCCAAAATACGTTCAGTGATAGGTTGAGACACACCAAGCCTGTCCATCTGCAATGCATCAACTTCACTCAGAATAAAAAGTATTTTGAGGCTTGCTGCAATATTATTTCTAATTTGTTGACATATGCAATCTTTTCACCACAGGCAAGAGATGGTGCCCCCAGCAGCCGCTTCTACCCCCAGTAGAGACAGGGCGGATGTGTATTTAAGAATGATCTTAGAGAGTCAGGTAAGACAAAGCCATTTGTTTATCAGATTACAATGAACATCTTTACACCAGAGATAGCCAAGATGTTTACCTATTTCAGTAAAGGCCTATATCTATGATCAGTCTAGTCCTGACTTCATCGGGAGCAGCTTTCATGGGAGCCAGGTTCACAAAGTTATTGGTGGGCTAGAGCGCCACCTCGCCAGCAGCAGCAGCAGCAGCAGCAGCTGTTTGCAGCTGAAAGGTAAATATGTGAGGAAACTGTCAGATTTATCACTTAGGGGCATATTTATACTCCGTTTGCGCCGGATTTGCGTCTTTTTTTTAACGCAAATTCGACGCAAAACTAACTCCATATTTATACTCTGGCGTTAGACGCGTCTAGCGCCAAAGTCCATGGAGTTTGCGTCACTTTTTAGCGTGGACACCTACTTTGCGTTAATGATATGCAAGGTAGGCGTTCCCGTCTAAAAAATTTACTCCGAGGCATGTGCGCCGTATTTACACTCCCGGGCAAAAATCACGCCCGGGAGTGGGCGGGTAAAAAAAAAAGACTTCCAGCCGCTTTTGCGTCGTTTTTTAGCGCCTGGTCAGGGCAGGCGTTAAGGGACCTGTGGGTTCGGAAGGAGCCCAGAGGTGCCCTCCCATGCCCCCAGGGACACCCCCTGCCACCCTTGCCCACCCCAGGAGGACACCCAAGGATGGAGGGACCCATCCCAGGGAACATAAGGTAAGTTCAGGTAAGTAATTTCTTTTTTTTTTTTTTGTGGCATAGGGGGGCCAGATTTGTGCCCCCCTACATGCCACTATGCCCAATGACCATGCCCAGGGGACAGAAGTCCCCTGGGCATGGCCATTGGGCAAGGGGGCATGACTCCTGTATTTGCTATGACAGGAGCCATTTCAATGGGGGTTGGGAGTTAAAAAAAATGGCGCAAATCGGGTTGAGGTGAAAATTTTGCCTCAACCTGACTTGCCCCATTTTTTGGCGCCCAAGCTCCATATTCCCCTACGCCGCCGCTGCCTGGTGTACGTCATTTTTTTTCACGCACACCAGGCAGCTCCGCCGGCTAACGCCGGCTAACGTCATTGAATAAATACGGCGCCCGCATTGGCGCTTCAGAATGGCGTTAGCCGGCGCTAATTTTTTTGACGCAAAACTGCGTTAGCGCAGTTTTGCGTCAAAAAGTATAAATATGGCCCTTAGTGTGTCTACATTTCTGAGGATTGTGCAAAGTGTGCATGTCAGTAGCACAGACTTCGGGTTCCGGGCACTGTGGATGAATGAAAAGGTGCTTTTTATTTCAGTCCCTTTCACACATTCACTATCCATAGACTTGCTGCGTATGCCCTATGCAGAGCTGCATGTCTAAAGATAGAAGCCTGCTGAAGTGCTGGGGTGTTTTCAGTAATGTCGCCCCAAAGCCTATCAGACGGCAGGATAGAGCTGGAGTTAGGAAACTTTATGGCTTTGGATAAATAGTGCACACAATTAATACTACAGGTAGACTCCACCTATGAACTGAAAGAAATTCAGCCACTACTTAGATACAAAACATCATTTATAAAATTTCTCAAGATTTTGGAGTTTTGAACAATGGCTGCAGATACATCAGTCCAGCTTCCACAGCTGTTTAAAGAGAACTTTCTGTTCATTTAAATAGCGCCCTTGGGCACACACAGGGTGCACTTGTACAGTTTTAGGCACACATGTGAACACTACTGGTGCTACAGATGTTTCAGTGCGCGACGTTGCTTTAATATTTTCACTTCAAAATATGTGGCTTGGGTACACCCAAGCACAAAGAGTGAGCATTTTTTTGTCATGTTTGGAGGAGAGAGTGGCCATTTTGTGTGCTGCACACAACGGGAATTCGAAGGTAAAGAATATTGTAAAAGTTATGTACAAAACATGAGCCAGCCCACTTCATACACCACAGAAACCACACAGTCTATGTGATAAAATTGCCAATTGTATGTGATCCTTTTTTTGTTTATTGGCTACATGTATGTCGGTGCTTTAAATATGTGTCATCATTATTACATGATGTCTGCTACCTATTGCAGACATTAAATGATCACACGTTCAAAATACATGAAAACACGTGTGTGAAGTTAAGAACATAACCAGTTATACATATTTTACAAGACCTAGCATATACATATTTCCACCAGATAATAAATAGTGTATCTATATATTTTGTAAAGTATTTTCAATGTTATTAATGTGGAAGCTACTTTGACCTGATTCCAGTACAGGTAATCCTGACACAAAGCACAATGAGTTGGTGTGAGAAGGGAGTATGCATGAAGCGAAGATAAACTGCATTGGTCAGTCAAGAATGATGGGCCTTGGAGTCAGGAATAAATCTTACTCCACTTGAACAAGCCAAGCATCACCTCACTTCAAGCAGAGTCACTCCTAACTCTGTTACACGTAATTCCGACTCTAGGGGTGTGCAGGGTGCTCTGCTCCGCTGGCAGAGCTAACAGAGTTTTTGGAACTCGGTGTTCTGCTTGGAGCTCAGAGTTCATCCAAAAACTCTGCTAGTCCCACCAGCGAAGCGGAGCTCACCCAGTGCGCACTACAGCCCAGTTATGGGCTACACAGCTCAAGTGCAGACAGGGCTGCAGTGCGCACCGGAGTCCTGGAGCAGAGGCCAGAGAGAGGCAGAGAGCCAGGCGGCTGTAGACTTGGAGGATGTTGAGGAGAGGAGGACCCCCTGGAAGACCCAGGTAAATCCTTGTCAATTCTTTTTTCGTTGTTTGTGCACACTGGTGAACAAACAAGGACTGAAACTGCAGCTTTCTTTTGCTGCCTATGGCCCTGGCCTGAGTTCAGGTCAGGGCCTTAGGCAGTGAAAACTGTTGTTTCAAGACTCTTGTGCATCAGCCTGTCCTGTGTGCAGTGCACTCGGGGCAGGCTGCTGAACAAGAGGCCTGGCAGCTTTCGCTGCCTACAGCCCTGGACTGAATTTTGGCCAGGGCCATAGGCAGCAAAAAAAAGCTGTTGTTTCAGGCCTCTTGTGCACCGGCCTGCTCCATGTGCACTGCACACAGGACAGACCGGTGCACAAGAGGACTGAAATGGCAGCTTTCATTGCCTATGGCCCTCTCCTGAGTGCACCTGATCTCGGAAGTGCTAAGCAGGGTTTGATGAGATCAGGTGCATTCAGGACGTCCTGCTTCCTCGACATGGGACGATCTAGTAAGTCCAATAAGAATAAGAATAAGATGTGGCCAAATGTGGTAGACCTACTTGCATGCACAGTTCAGTGACACCTGTTACTGTAATTTCTGTATAGAACTCTAGCGCTGAAAATGTTTCTTTTGCCCAAGTAGCCGGAATTGTTTTCAGATAAACAGCTCAATAATGTATCAGGAGACCTTGCAGTGCACACTTTCGTTTGATCAAGTCATACCTCAACTTGTTTCTCACAAAGTTGTATGCAGCCTTGAGTTTTAGAAAAACTCATTGATTAATATTGGAATTTATGTATAACTTTATTTGAGACAAATAATGGAAAAGTGTTATAACTGAAAGGGTCTGACTATCTGGTCCGCCCTAATTTTTTGTTTTTGGATCACCTGGTTTTTGACCTGTTACTGTGAGGAAGCCTCATAGTTTAGGACTCACCCATACTAACCTCATGGTAAAATGGAATGCCTGTGTTTACCGCTGGTACCGCCTTATTAAGCAAAGGCTGCTGTGATGCAGCAAGAGTGGGAGGCCCAGGGCTAGTTCCACATGATCATGTGTGCGAAAGTGTGTGCACCAGTGTGAGGGCTGCATGGGGACGATTCCTGGCATCCACCACCCAAGAACTGCGCCTAGGTAGCCTGGTGCAGATGGTACCAGGCAGAGTGGGTAGTGACTTGGAGTAGACCTTATGAGATAGGTGTACACATGTGAGGGATAGTCAGTGTGCTTTACTGTTTTCACTGTAGTGACACATCATTACATCCCAATGGGCAGTAATGGCCTAGGTCGCAACTCGAGTTCCCTAGGGTACACAGATTCCAGAGTCGCACCAATGTGCACTGTAACCTGTCTGGAAAGAATAATGCAGTAGGTAACAAAAGTATATTTGTACAGCTTATGGGTCATCTAGGAATGTCATCTTTCTCTGACTCAGCCCAGGATTAGATCCAATTAATGCTCCATCCAGCTGCCCGAGCAGGGCCTGTATCAATCAGCCAGCTGTCATTCCATGTCAGGAACCTGGCCTGAGAGACCCTTGAAACAATGTCATGGAGGAGGAGCTGAGATTCTTAGAGTACATGCGGCAACTAACGCCTGCCATTTTGAGCTAACCCAGAAGACTGTGCTGGAATGTTGGGACAGGGGCATAGGAGTAATGTGGCACATTTGGATAGGCCAGAGATGCAGCCCTGCTGGACACTTCTGTCCCCACTGAAAAGTTCTTTCACTGGGGAGTGCTCTCTCTCTTGGCTGTGCTTCTCTCCAGGACACTGGGACTGAAGACGGGCGGCATGGGCAACTGGAAAGAAGAACCCCCTGACTGCCGACTGGGGCAATGACTTTTCCCCTGAATGACCCGAGACTAGTGGAGCACACTGCAGGGCCAGGTGAGCAGGCCTCCTGAGAATCAGTTGGGGGATAGACTGGGCCCAGCACAAGGAGAGCGTGCTGCCAAGAAGAAAATAATGCACCCAGAAGGAAGGTTTGAGCAGTGAGTCAGTGGAACTGGCTCCATACCAATTTGGGGAACCATCTAGGCCAGGAGGCCTGAAGAAAGTGTTCCTGGTAGCAAGGGATTTTCACCAGGTGTAGAAAGACACCAAGATCTTCAAATTGTCCCACGAGGGCCCAAGATATCCCTGGG
Source organism: Pleurodeles waltl (assembly GCF_031143425.1). Taxonomy (NCBI): domain Eukaryota; kingdom Metazoa; phylum Chordata; class Amphibia; order Caudata; family Salamandridae; genus Pleurodeles; species Pleurodeles waltl. Next base: position 613,809,783 of record NC_090436.1, on the reverse strand, counting down.
GGAAGTTACGTGACCTTTGATGCCCAGTTAGAACCGGCAGTGAAGCGCCTGGGGTTCTCCCGCTTTTGCCAATGTTTCCCACAGGATGGGAACAGGGGCGCCCCTGAAGAAGAGTGGAGCCAGGGAGCGCCGGTGTCCATCCACGACAAGCAAAATTTGGAATAGAGGGAGCGCAGTTGCTCTCCCTCGAAGGTGAGGCGCCCCGGACTCCATTCCGGTACCCTACAAGGAAGTAAAGTTAGGGGGCGTTGTCATACCCCCCACAAAGATGAGTAGAGGGGCCTGGACTCCAACCTGGGACCTTGCAAAGAGAAGACGCCACGAAGTGTTGTCCTGCTCCCTGTAAAGATGGCCGCCAGCTGTGGGCGGGGCTGGTGGCTGAAGCAGAAGCTGGAGAGAGCTGTTGCGCTCCCAATGAAGTAGGTGGAGAGGGGCCCTTGACCCCTTCCCTGGGCCCCACACAGAAGTAAAGGTGGGGGGTGCCATCTCGACCCCCGTGAAGATTGCCAGGGGGGCCCAGACACCATCCCAGGGCCCTGTGAAGAAGACGATGTTGGGGAGTGCTGTTGCGCTCCCAGTGTAGGTGGTGGAGCAGACCCAGGACCCCATCCCTGGGCCCCAAGGGTACAGAGGAGGTGGGGGAGCACCTCATCACTCCCTCCTGTGGCCTGCCTGGCCGCAGCACCACGAAGTACCTACCCACGGGAGCAGGCAGATCTCCACTGCTAAGCCGGCTTCCACAGCAGCACAGGAAGGTGCTGGCCATGCTGGGAGCCGGTGGTAGCGGCCAGGGGTTGGCGTCCTGCACTGTTCCAATTCCCCCAATCCCTTACCTGGTGGCAACCCTGCTCTCCCACCACAGCGGAAGAACTGCTCATGAAATATGCCTGCTCCAGCGAGGAACGCTCAATAATGCCCTGCGGGGCCCGGCCCTGATTTTACTGCAAAAGCTGCCCATTTTGGCAAGATGGAGTTACCACCAATGTCACCAATAGATGGGGGGGGGGCAGGAGGAGTGCAGCCTTCCCCCCAAGCAGTTGGCTTATGCCCTCACCCTAGGCTGGGTGAGACTTGAAAATGATAACCTTCCCAAGGGCTCCTATGTGTTTTAACCCAAGTCCCAGCTGGAACTTTTGTTCTGGAGTGTTGGAACTGCACCCTCTAGGGGCGAAGATCCTGGCTGAAGTCCTTGTAGCCTGAACAATGATAATAGCAGGAGTGTTATAATGGTGAACACCCGCTAGGGGTGAAAGGCTGTAATTCCAGGTCCTTACAATAATGAAGTCCCTTAGGGACTAAAGCTAAAATGATAGCATGGTATGCTAAATGTGCTTTAAAACGTAGAGACATCCTCTAGGGGTGAAATATGGTATTACATCATTATTAACCTCCTAGTGATGTCCTTTAGGGACTGTGTCAATTGTGTATCATTTTTATGTTGAATAATTCAATGTGTGTTATGATAAACATTGGCCCACACCCTTTAGGGGTGTTGGTAGACTGGGTAGATCATGCTGAGGGTAATCCTAGCAACGCCAACCATTCCAGCCTGCTTAAACGTGTTCCTTTTGATGCTTATTTGAGTAATAAATCTGAAAACCACAAGTGATCAATGTAGATGTACTTTTTTGCCAGTATCAGGTACTTTCTCCACCTAACTCCTGTTTACACTCCAATATGTGTGATTATGGGAAGCTATACTCTTTATATGATTGGTTTGTTGATAACATGTACTATTGTAAAGCGCTCTGATACCCTTGGGTCTTGATAGCACTATAAAAACTCTCTAAATAAATAAAAATAAATACATTTAGCTCCCAAGTCACAGTCAAATATTGCATTGGACCACAAGTGAATGTTCTGCCATATAGGATGTTGGTTTAAATCTCCCCTTGGGAGAAACAAGAATGATTACGCAATGTCATCCAAAAATAATTCCATTAACTTGTGTATATTTGTAAATTATTGCATATTATTGAGTAGAATAAATGTACTTTTCCTTTATCCAAATATATACCACAGAATGGACAATCATTTATTGAGTGTTATTCTTGTGTGCTTGTGAATTGGGATTACTAGCCCACACCACCTCCTTTGAGTAAGTCTTGGACTGCTCTGCAACTCTACCCTACAATGGGATGTTTTGTTCCCAGTGGTGATCGAGGGCAGGCCACACAACTAATGACCCACCCTCCAACAAGTATTAAAGAGGAAGTTATATTTAAGGATAATATTATTTTTATCAAAGTTATTTGCTTTATGATTAATCGGGGAGGCTTGGGAAAATCATCATATCATATTCTTCACATTTTTCAAAATAAAATTCCCTCAATTTGTTGAGATCTATCTTGATTCTGTTTGTGTCTTAATAGTCTCTTGATTCCTGGTTAGTTGTATTAGGGCTTTCACTTACAGTTCATATAGAAGCCTTCCCTCGTTCCTTCGTTCCCTTGTTCCCTTGTTCCCTTGTTCCCTTGTTAACTTTAAGCTGATTTGACATGACTCAGTTTCACAAGGAGCTTGCCTGACCTTGAACATAAACTCTGTGTATGAAGCAGATCAAATCCGACATTCTTCAGTATTCTCTTCAGCTGTTGTTCCACCTACTTCTGTTAACATGTTCTCTTCATGAATTGCTGCTGTCGGCAAATATGCTATTCCTTCATTGAGTCGATTTGTGCGAAAAGAGAATTACAGACGTCAAGAAGTGAAATGGGTTTATATTGTATACATTTAAATATTTGTGTAGGATGCTGCAGTTTAGGAGGTCATACATTTGGTACAATAGGATTAGAAAAAGCAATCAATGGAAAGCCCTTTAATGCCCTTTTCACTGGGCTAAATACTTTGTTAACCACCAGTCATGTTTTCTAACAGTAATATATCCTCTTTGGATAGCCTGCCTTTCTGGACTGCAATCCATTTCTGTCACCAGCCTAGTCTATGTGATGGCATCACCTAGTTAATCCAGCAAAAGCCTGTGATTTAGCTGCTTGCCTACTACAAGGTTGCTGTGTCACAGTGATGAATGCCCTGGCCTATTGAGAGCAGGGCATCTGCAGCTAACTTTTACTGCCAGGACCGCTATGCAATTCATGGTGGTCCCCTTCAGTGTTGCTGATGCGCAGTGAGAAACGTTCCTGTGCACAAGGTACATTCGGTTTTTCTTTTTCAATAACAAAACACCACCTTAGGGTTTTGTTTCTTAAAAGGAAAAAGGAGACGCTAAATGAGCTGCAACAACATCGGGTCCCACTCCGCATTCAGCTTTTCTGAAAATGCATCTGCCTCATGGACAGATGCACTTTCGCCAAAGAGATCCCCACCAGACAGTTGGGGATCTCTAAATAGGGTTGGTGGTTGTCTGCTTTAGGACAGAGTTGAGGGCCTCTAGTTGCCCAGTGGCAGGAGGTCCACCCACGTGCCTCTAAATGAGACCAATAGAAACTCCAACAGATGGTGGATGCCCATCATGGATGACACTTTAAGTTTGAACCGAATACTATTGACATACGGTATGGAAATCCCAATGCCCAGTACCACATCTCTCAGTAGCTCAAGATATAAATTGAACAGAATGGGAGATCCTGAAAAACAGTAAGGATTGACCTACATTAATTGTCTAAACATTTGCAAATGAATAACCCTGCCATCACCTTGCTTGTTTCCTGACTCTACTGTACGGTATGACTGGCATGATAGCAGCAGAAAGTGCTGAAGGACTTTCAGAGCAGAATCATTTGAACTTGCAGGAGGTGTGTTAAGTAATAGGGAAGGGAGATTTCCTCTAATCCATAATGCATATTGTCTTTTGCTTTGTAAAGGGTCCAGTAAGACTTTTTAGTGCCCCAGGGAATATTCACAGATAATCACCTATGACAACATAGTACAGTGGGAAGTAGAGAATGTTGGAACATTCAAGGATCTGGATTACACTCATCTACAAACAGCATGCCAGCTCCTTTCTCAAATATATACTTCAACCGCTGGGACTTCAGAATGAGAAATGAAGAAGAATAAAGCAGATGGTTTTTCCTGACTGCTGTGTTAAAAATGATCCTAGTCTGACTGTCTCCTAGTGCATACGCTAGAAGGCTTTTTACTAACTCTATCTGAATTTTTACCCTCCAGGTCTTGATTCATAGTATGTTTTCTGACTTGCGTCACAATAACATTAGGATTAGGCCCTTGCTATCTGTTCATTTAACTTAAATGTGGAGGACCGGAAGTTCAGGGGGTTGAATAAGTTCCAGGACCAGAAGAGGTTATTGATGAGTTTGCACTATCTCAGTTACATGAATGGGAGACATTTGGGAACTTGAACCCATTGTAGTGTCATAGTTTGACTCTTGCTCTAGGCAAGACTGCTGGTTTAAGGATGACAGTACTTATGTTTGTATGCAACTATGCCAATTGTACAACAAATCGCAACTGTCATCCCAACCCTCCTGGCTCACAAGCAGCACCTCACCAAAAACCAAAACAGTAAAAGATGATTTCTGCCAGCCTTTACGCATGGACTCAAGAGTGTGACATCTCAGGGAATGTTGTGGTTAAACGGAGATTACCCCTTTCTCACATGAACAACACGCCTCAATCAAACACAGGCAATGAAAGCGATGCAGTAAAGTTTCAATAGGTTTTATTTAGCAAAACTGCAATTTGCGATAAGTTGCGTGTACTGCAATGATTAGGACAATAAATATTGCAAGAAAAAGAGTGGTAAAGACAAGAGTCATTAATACAAAGACCCCCACCATCTTGCAATGACTTGAAGTGACATGCTATATAATATATGTCATAATACCCTAAGGTCATGTACTAGATCTCTAACCTAAAAGGGAGCTAGATGTGATAAACCTAATCTGCCAATGCCTTGTCCATGAGAAGAGCCCCCCAACCCTTGTTACCTTGGAATGAGGTCTCCAGCTCAGACTCTGTAGGGACACGAAGACTGGGTCTGCATCAAGGCGACTTGCAGCATCGATAGCAGCGATGGCATCTGGTCAGAATCCCTCTGACTGCCTGTCTAAGTGAGGTGCATTTATACAGATCTGCTTGGACCCCTGACGTAGGTCTGTTCCCAAACAATAGATGACAAGACATGCTTGGGACAGGAATTTATATAAACAATTCCCTCGAAGTCGTGAAGAGGGAAAGTACCTAATGTGAGCATCTCCAGTTTGTTTATCTTTGTCGTTTGATATTGACGCCTTAGCGCTGTGGCACTGATAACATGAAACTAAAATATAGGCCTAACTAAAAACAAGGCAGCCATCTTAAAAGCTATAATTAAATAAATTTGCTAAAGCAGAGCAAGCTAAGTATGGGGGCACGAGTCTGAAAGCCAAAGGCTAAGCTAACTCCTGTTTCCCATTAAAACAAACTAGGATTCACTACACCCTCCCTATTCCCACAACAGGTATGACACCATAGTAGTGACGCCACTGAAGGTGAATGAACCCACATGCTAAAAATTGCTCTGGACTAAAATCTAAAGCATAAAAACTAGGTAAAAATCTACTTAAAAACATGTTAAAAACCATTCTATCAAAAACACATAAAGAGACAAAATGTCGGCCATGACAAGGACAGCAGGCCAAAGGAAGAGCAAAAAATGTCAACTTTGAATCTGTTATTAAAAACCAATCATCAAACTTTCTAACAATAGTCATGATCTTGAAGAGCATCTTGAAAGCCATTGTTTGGAAAGGACCTCAGAAAAGAGGCCACATCGTCAGATGTTAGATTGATCACAGGATAGGCAGACAGATCCACGGAGCAGTAGTGTGTAGTAGTCTCTTTTGCAGATCCACCTGCAGGAGTGGCACTCTCCACATCCCCAAAAAGAGCCAAATCATTCATCAAGGGTGGCTCATAAGTGGCCACGAATCACCCTTAGTCTCAAGGGGCATGACCGTGAATGAACCCTCATCAAGGACATCAGCAGTGCTTGGTCCACAGGACCAGCAAGACACACTGTAGGCAAGTGTTCGGAGAGGTACCATACGCAGCGAAAGACTGGTTGCACGCACCATAAGAGTGGTTGGAATGACAATGAACAATCACACTCCAATTCCTCCAGCGACGGAGCATTAAAGACCTGAACCATGCGTTTATGGCACCATTGAGCTGGTGGCAGTGGGTCCATTGTTTCACGTAGCTGGAAAGACACAACCACTGCGAATCAGAAGAAATAGCAGCAGTACTCTGCCAATCAATGCCAAAATAATAGGAAAGCCACCAAACACACTGGAAAAGAGTGAATGGATGGCCCATGGAATGACTCCGAAGACAGTCTGGAAGATGGATAGAAATCCAGACCCAACAGCCTTAAAGAAATGGACAATCCCCGTAGTGCTTCAAGCATTGAAAATTCTGGATACCAGCTCTCCAAAGTGCTTTGGGAAGTTGGTATTTAATAGGGATTGTATCTCAGCTGATGATCTTGCAATCTGGAGAGCATATGTCTCTCTAGCTGATGTCAACCAGACTTGTTTTTGGAACAGTAGAGCCTTTAGTCTGCTCAGCTTGCCATCATTTACATTAGCAGTATCAATGTGGGGCCACATTTCTGATACTTTTATCTCTCGTGTAGGGGGAACAAAACTAGTCCACAACATGTAACGACCTTAGAGACTGAAATTGCGTAGGAAATTCCTGGTTGCATACTGCAACAGCTTTGATCACTCAGCATCACATAAATTCCATTCGAAAGTACATGAAATGCTGGTCGAAACAAAGGGACGGGTGTACCCTTCAGAAAACAGGCCAAGTTTGTGACCCCTGCATTGCAAAGGCCGTGAAGGAACACCTGCTTGCAGATCATTGAATGACTACCAGAAGTCTTGCATTCGCTTCCACTGAGAAAGACCTCTGTTTCGTCGTTCAGACATTAGTATTCAAAGGGCAACTTCCACTCTTCTTTAATATAGCTATCACCCAGTCGCTCATACCTGCCCACAGCAAGATGTTTCAAACATTTCGAAAAAGGAAAAGTGGAAATGGGCAGATTAATAACGCCATGAATGAGCCCTACTTTTGAAGGACTCTCTGCAACTGTGAAAGGCAACTTTTCTAACTTATCTATGTGAAGCATGGTGAAACTCACTTTCCTTTTAGCCGTTGTCTGTTGTTCCTTAGATAAATTAAAAGCGGTGAACAATTCACTACCCTTAATGTACTTCCATGGAACTCAAGCATTTTTCAAAGTCTGTAATATCCAACCTAACTGCATGATGGAATGCTGCTGACTTTGCCCATGATATAAAAGGCACATGTCTGTCTGAATGATATCTTTTGCAGACAACAATGTTTATCAGGGAATAAATCCTGTTGGGCAGAGTGTTCATGCCGTTATCGACAACAATTAAGCCTTTTCTAAGTTTTCCTTATCTATTTTCCTTAAATGTGCAGCAGCTTCCAGATCTCATTATACATAGCATAGATGAATCTTTTAGAGCGTGACTTTATAGGACCTAACAAAAAGTCCTGCAAGTCTACATCTTCATACAGAGTGTTAAGATGTTATTTGACTGCGGCTAACGTGTTAGACTGTACCCATTGTTGATAACCACACTGTATGTTGTAACTATACCCGTGTGTTGACCCGAGACAAAGTGAGGGTCTGGACGGCTATTAATGAAACCCCCTGAAGAATTCACAAAATGTGCCTGACAGTGAAGAGTTGTAGGTACCAGCCTGAACCTTTGCATCTAGCTTTTCTTCGGTGAGCCGGTGTGGAGATACTGGGCATGTTCATTTCTTTTATTTTCGCAAACCCTAGACTCAAGGTCTGTTGAATGGTGTCATTTAAAAGATCATTTGTACAGGAATCTGGCATGCCCTAAATAAAGCTTCACTACCCTGTGTTTGCCAATCTAGTGTTCCCCATACACTCTTTAAATCAATAGTGTTCTTCCAGTATTTGTAACCTTCAACTGCAAGACGGGAAACAAAGGAGTCTGAATAAATCAGTTTTGTATCAGTTAGCAAGTTAGCAAAATGTTTCTAAAGGTAACTTGAAATAATATGACTCTGGATGTCTTGTGTCATGCCCAGAAAAATAAGTGAATTTATCTGAAGAACATTTTGGGCTCCCTACAGGTGGTGCTGAGCAATGTCCCCACTGTGTGTAGTTAAGTCTGTGTCTAGTGGTACATTGCAGGTAGTAATGTCCCCAATTGTTATAGCAGAACATTCCCCATAATTCAATGTATTTGTATATACATCATCACTTTCAAATACTGAATACCCCTTCATTTTACTTACAAATGAATCAACTGTCTGAACATCCCAATCATCAGATACAACACCAGGTGTAATTACATCAGTCATTACATCAGTCATAGGAATTTTGAAGACATATGGGATTTGAATGACCTCAGTAGGCCCATATATTTCAAATGGAACGTTGTCCCACACAATCCCATCAGGGATTGATACAGCTGAAATGTTCACAAGGGACAAGTCTCTTTGGACCTTATGTGAGGAATGATATGGAGTTAAGACTTCATCCACAGGCTCAACAGAGGAGCGTTCAGAAATGTAATGACCATTTATGAGGAAAAAGAAAACAGTCATGAAACCAATCCATAGAAACAATGTACAAATTGTCAAGCAGAACCATAAATAGTTCCATGGGTGTATTAAATAGTTATGTCCTAGTCATAGGTACAGCTTATGTGCCTTTGTACATTTTCAATTACTGGAGTGGGTGAGTCTGAAGAAAAGTCATCAGTGTCAATGAAATAACCAGAGGCAGTCTCTGAAAATGCAGGAGCACGTGCATTACTGGTGGATGGACCCACTTTGCGTGGAGGCTCATAGTAGATTGTGTCGTCAGTCGGTGTAGTGTTGGTGTAGAAAACAACCAAATCTTGGACATTTACTGTCGTTGAAGTGGTAACTGGAATCAGCAAGAACTCATTTTCCGCCCTCCCCGTGGTCGAGGAGGCATTTGTAGCATTGTTGAACACGGTTGTGTAGTTTTTTTAGATATAGTCTTATACATGTTATTTTATCAAACTAGGCCTGCCGCTGTGCACTTTAACCTAGATATATTTTATTCAGCTTAATTTTACTATTTTAACATTAGCAACATTTGCGGTCCTGTTTTATTTTCTCTATCTAGCTGTTCTTCACTTAGGTCAGCAATGCATTCTTAAACAAGACATTTCTTTCACTCTGTGCTTTTCTCAAGGCTGCAGTAAGATAGGTTGCCAGCATAAGTGGTACGCTTTGTCTCCAATGTTCACAGAAACATACACACTCTTACGTGGAGATCCTTTCTTGGAACATCAGCTGTTTTATTATAAAAACACTACTTTGACCCATGTACGTCAGAGGGAGATTCCAGCCAGATGACCACGACTGTATGCTGATTGCTGATTGCTTTGCTGCTTATGTAAACTACAGGCCTCTTGCTCGGGTATGAGGGATGATGTCTTCCCAGCTGAACCTAAAGGGCAGAATTAGAGCTTATCATGCTGTGCTCTAACATAGCTTAGGAAGGAACTATCCTTAAAAACCTTAGTGACAACATGGTAGCGTTATTCATGTGTTTTACTCTCCTTGTCACCATTTTAATGCTATCATGCTTCATCCTCCTAGTTATTCCAATCCATGCTTTATTAACTAAGATGCAGTTATTTCAATAAAACCTTATTGAACTTTACTCTGCCTCTGATTGTCCTTGCAAATGTGAGACTAATGTAACTGAGAGAAACGGATGAGATCTGAGTGACCACGATTCCCCTGAGGAGTCATTTATGTCATGCGTCTGGTTGCCCATTCATTCCTGCTCTTGGGTGGAGATGAGACACTGCTAGTTAGCTGGAACAAAACCCGGATTAGGCCGGCAGGTGTCACATGGTGCAGGATCAGACACATTCTCCCGCAATACAGGTGATTCCGCGGCCCGAATCCAGTAGTCTCATTAGGATAAAGAGAACCTAAGTTACATGGCAGCCAACGTTTAGTCAGGCACTAATTTTCAGGTCCTCCTGAGTATCTCTGTCTCACTACATGCAAAGACACTCAGTACTATATTCGGAGACGTCCGTGGTACCGAGGATATTTTCCTCCTCAGCTAAGTAGGAAGTACCTAACTAACGCTGTAGGTTGTTCAAGCTTGAACTATAAAAGGATAATCCCCACTTGGTGTTCTTATCTCTGAACAAAATTTATCATTCACCATGGCGAACCCGCAATGGGTAGCATTTGTGGTCAATATGCAACCATACTTTACCGCACATTTATTGAGACATGGCCTAATGACCCAGGGGGTCCAGTTACATTTGTTGTTGAGGCTCATCCAGCCTATAGAACAGAAACCTTCTGTTCCTGGGTCACATTTCCAGCAGCCGATGGGAACACAAATACATTTCACCACTATACACCTGCATATATACCTGCACAATATAGAGCATACAGTATGTATATTTAGAAATACATCTATCTTATCAAGACCATAATAATTGGCTTAATGGTGCCCTACCACATACAATCTTACATGTTAGGTTAGGTCTCCTAAGTAATGATGGTCCTACCTGGCCTTTATTGGCCACATATACAGCGCACCCTGATGCAGCAACCTTGACGGTAGCTGAGGCCCGCCGCTTATACTGTATACTGAACTTTCGGCATAATACAGCCTATTAATACAGTTTGTAATGCATACATTAAATACAAACCCAGCACGTGCTGCCCCAGCGCAACCACATGCAGTAACGCTAGACATTAATCCTGCGACAACATTCGATCATGGGTAAAGTACTCGCCAAACGGGAAGATATTCTGTTTTGGTTAGCTCAAAAAAATAAATGCACTAGAAGCAGTATTTCCCCATATGGGACCTAAGGAAAAGCTTTGAATATTAACTATGTGCTTTCCATGTGGGATGGTTCCCACAGTAGATAACTGCAATACTTGGGGCACGGTATTTGCCATACTCTATACTACCGCACATGGTACACTGACACTTGCCAATCTACCGGAAGTGTTAAAACAAATTCAAGATGAATACGGGGTTGCCCCAGCCCAAAACTTGGGGATGCAACTTAGGGGCAATATTGCCACTGTAACTTCCATTGCACTGAGTAACCTTAAAGGGGAAGCAGTATGCGGCTTTGGGACGTTTCCCCACAGGATCAAGAAAGTGAGCTGCCAAAGTTTATTGCTGAGACCTACTCTAGTATTGGTCAAGATAGTCTGGGGGCCAGACCCATGAGACCACAGTTTCTGGGTAAATCTAATAAAGATTCTACCAAGCAAGCACCTGAGGGTTCTAAAAAACGCTGGGATAAAAAAACAACAAACACCTAAAAAAGAAAGGGGAGAATCTCCACATACGGAGGCCCCTCTGAATAGATATAATCTCAGAAACAGAGATAATATAAAAACGCATGAAAGATATCAGTATACTGATACACGCCAATCTCGTTCCTTTCAAGACTCACTGGAAAAACACAGTGAGAGAGGTGGGCGGTCAGAGCGAAGAACTGAGTACGTGAAACAGAGACAGGAATCATAACACTCAACTGAAGTTTCTGTTAAAAAGGAAGAGAAACTTCCCCAACACAAACCCCAATTTTAAAAGAAAAAAGTGGCAGCAGTTGTGATTCCTCATGACACTCAAGAAGAGGGCTCTATTGAAGAACAAGACATGGGCACTAGCTCTACTAGACTGCGAAGCAGAGATCACAATAGTTCGCCCAAATCTTTAAGAGCATCTAGAGGTAAAAGCAACTGATGACTTCTTACAAGTTGAAACTGCGGACATGCATGTCTGCTCGTCTGACAGGGTGTACAAAGTAACAATACAGTTAGAAGGAGACATTGAACGCACAACAGACGTAATCTTTTTGGACCGCATCATTAACATTTATGATATTTTACTGGCTGAGAAGGATTGGCCAACTGAATTTGTCCGCACTTGCCCATATGGGGAAGAGGTCATCAAACCTTCTTTCTCACCTCTTGTTCCTGATGAGCTTGCAGAATCCTACGTCATTGATTGGGCATTGGCGCAGGCACTGGTGTTATATCGCGACCACGTAGGGTGGGATAAAGATTCCCCCGATCATGTAATTCCAATTATAAGTCAACCCCAACCTCAACCCCAATACCCAATGAAACATGATGCTAAAGCACCTGTGAGGGAAATCCTCACACAACTAGAGTAGCAGGGCACAATCGATCCCTGTGTCTCACCAATGAATAATCCTCTATTCCCTGTAAATAAACCGGACCATTCATACAGAATAGCCTTAGATCACAGACACTTAAACAGTCATACATGCACATATGCTATACAAAACTCCCATAGCATGGCACTTATGAACAATAGAGCGCAAAAAATAAAAAACAACATTGGACATTTGCAGTGGCTTCTTCTGCCAAAATATAGCACCTGAGAGTAGAGACCTAACAAGTTTCAGCGCACTAGGCTCCCAGAAAAAATTATGTTGTTTACCACAGGGGTACAAGAACCGTCCAGGACTGTTTGCGGCATGTGTAATTTCAATATCGCATGGCATTGACCGTTAAGCATTATCCTATGTAGATGATATCTACCTTACGGACGATGAATTACTGCAACATCTAAGACGGGTATCCTGCATTGATGTAGGATTTGCCGAATTAGGCTATAAATTCAACTTCAGGAAAACAAAAATAGCCTTCCTTAGTGTCCTGTCTCTGAGATATGAATTTTCAAGTGAAGGAAAGAGCCTGGTGCCACAATTCTTAGACAAATATGCACAGTTACAACCTCCAAATACCATTAAAAAACTCCAATCCCTATTGGGTTTTCTAAATTTTGGCAGAACATACATTCCAGATTATGCATGACGCGTCAAAATCTTACATGACTTAATACGTCCTGACTTTTCCAGTAAATTCTGGACAGTCGAACATGCACGCATTCCCAGAGCATTGCAACAAGACATGCTTTCAGCACAACACCTACACACAAGGGACTATAAAATACATCTGGTCATCAGAGTAATTGCTTGTGCCATTGGTTTCATCTATGTAACATTCAACGAGGGTGAGACAGTCCCTATTGCATACAAATCACATTTGTACTCAACAGGAAAACAACGTTTTGCTCCCACTGATACAATTCTCACTCCTGTTCAGATGGCTGTCATTAAAGAAAGACCACTAGCCTAGGGGAAACTCATTATTGTCGTATCGCCAATTCCAGCCTTCGAGGCTGTTACCAAAGCCAGGGTTCCAAACACTAAAGCATTACATCCATGTTAGAGCCAATGGGCAACGTCTTTGACAGCCACTAATGTTGACTATATTTTTGACCCAAAGTTACAAAGTCAAGAATTTTTGCAACATGAACTAGAATTCCCAGTTCTGGCAAATACATTGCCCATTGATCAATATCAAAGAGTCATGTACACCGATGGCTCAACACACCCTGAAATAGGCACGAAGCATCAATACTCCGATGCTTGCCCAGTCGTTAGCGGCTATATGGAAGGTAGTAAATTCTCTCCACAACATACGTACGTTTACACAAACCCTAGGGGATTGCACTGCACTACTAGCAGAGCTAAAGGCCCTGGTGATGGCACTGGAACATATGGATCCTGACCAGCTAACAATGATTGTCTGTGATCCATACTATTGCGTTCTTCAATGAATATCTTCATTACTGGCACCAGAATGGGTTCAGAGATTCCAAAGGTAACACCATCAAACAAAGACTTCTGTGGGGGAAAGTAGCAGATCTGAAGGAAACACTACCAAATGTCATGTTGTACATACACTTAGACACCAGCGTGTTGGAATACATGTTGCTGGAAACACACTGGCTGATGAAGCAGCCAAATCAGCAGTAGCTAGGGCTTCTGTTGCTACAGTAACTCGTTCTAGAATGAAACCAGATGATGAAATACTGGCTGCCGTGCAATCCTCGGCTGACGGCACACCTTTACCTAAAGGATATCCCATTAAATATTCCTACCAGATTGGAGACTTCCTTGACGCAGAAATAAAAATACCAAGCGTGGGAGTTCGAGTAATTCCCAAAAAAGACCTAAGACCAGAGTTGATCAAAGCAGCGCATGAGGGGTTTGCCTCTGCCCAATGCAATGTGGCAGCTGCAATATCATTATTGCAAGCTCATTATTGGTGGCCAAGTCTATACAAACAGACCAAGAAGTATGTCCCTTGTTGTGATATCTGCCAACACATTAAGCGGTCCACCGTCAAACACCCACCACAGACACCCCTCCTAATTTTAAACAAACCATTACAATGTATGTACTTGGACCATTACAGTCCCCTGACACCTGACAGTGCATTCAAATACATCTTAGTTGCTGTTGACTCCTGCTCCAGATTTCTATGGGTGTGGCCACAATGCTCGGCTGACGCTCGGACTGTTATTAAAGATTTACAAGTCTTTATCGGCACATATGCAGTTGCGGCATTCCACTTGGGCCAGGGCCCTGCTTTCGCCTCAAGGTCATTCAGGGAAGCTGTGGATTTGTTAGGGGTCCAACTCCATTACTCGTCTCCATTTCATCCTGATGGAAATAGTGTTGTGGAGCGACAAAACCGAGTTTTAAAGCAATCCTTAACAGCCAGATTATTAGATATGGGTCGTAGTTGGCTTAGTCAACTGTATGGAGTCCAGATAGCACTTAATAATCTGCCTAGAAGGTCCCTGGGGGGATCGTACTTCATACGAGTGCCTGTTTGGGACTCAAATGTATGTTCCAGATCTTGATGGTTCTGGCGTGGAGGCGGCAGAGACACCTTTTGACATAAATGAACATGTCACTGTCTTGCAGGAATTGCAACAATTCCGTGATGACAACGCTTCGGCCAGTGCTGCCTCCTGAGGAATTAAGGATGTACCAATAACATCTACCGGCTGGACTCCAAAGGTTGGGGATCTACTACGTGAACAAATTGCTGTAAAAAAGGAGTTTGGTCCTTTCTATTGTGTACTGTTTCCAGCCTTGGCAATACACGGTACCTGTACTATAATTCTACCACCGCTGCCTGGTTCTAAAGAAAAACGCTTTGTCTCCATTGCCAATATCAAATGACACCATTTGGCCGATCCTGCACAGCAGACCAAGAGGGACAACCGGTAGTACCTGAATCGCTCTCACTACTGGTCAGGATGTCCCTCTACAAGTTTGAGCAGCAACGCTGACACCTCTCTGAGCTTGGGGAGGGTGGAAAATGATCTTGCATTAGTTCCACTAACATCTATTGCAAGAAGCAACACAGAAATCACTGATCGATTTGATTCTACCTCTACAAAAACAGATAGCGTCATTTACAGTGAACCACCATGGGAGACTCCTACAAGTTCCTCTCCTTCAATTACGGCTCCCGTTTTTGCACAAACTGCTTCTGGATACTTTGCCAACATCACTGACACCTTTTCGGTCTCATTTGCCTCTCCTGCATCTGAACAGCCAAAAACACGTAAGCTGATAAATTGGCTTAAAAGAAATTATGTTATTTTCCCATGGAACTATCTGTGGCTTTCCTTGTTTGGATTGGCTTTGTTATTTCTTTCTATTGATACTTGTCTTTTGTAAACATTTCTACTATACCAATTCCTGATGGGATTGTTTGGGATAAAGTCACATTTGATATATATGGCCCGATGGAGGTCATTCAAATACCATATCTGTTAAAACTTTCTATGAATGATATAATAATTCTATGATGACTGAGTTGTAGTATTTCACGGTATTCAAAAGTGAGGATGTTTATCAATCCAAAGAAAATTATGGTGACATGTTTTGCTATAATTATTATGGACACCATTTCATTCACAGAGCAAGTACCCCGAAAACACACAATGGGAACATTGTCAAAATCCACCACAGGGGAGTTCTAAAACATATTCTGATTTTTTTTTATATTTTTCTGGGCATAATGTTAAAAATGCTGAGTCATATTATTTCAAATTGCCATTTATGGAAAATGTACATATATTATTGACAGAAACAAAATGTATTTATTCAGATTCCTTTGTTTCCCGTTTGGCTATAGAAGGCTATGAATATTGGTCAAAGTCGATTGACTTAAAAAGTGTATGGGAAACAAAAAATTGGCAAATAAGGGGAAATGAAGCTTTGTTTAGAGCATGCCTGATACCTGTTCAAATGATATTTTTGAACAAAACTGTACAGCAGACATATTGCTTAGGCTTAGCAAAAACTTAAGGATTTGAATGCACCAAGTATTCCTGCCCTTGCCAAATTTAACAAATGGCAAAAGTATATAAATACAACTGAAGATCAGCTCGATGAATGGGTCCAAAATGGCATGTTTAATGCTTCACTTTCGCGTCCTTGTGGGTGGTTTTTGTGGCAATAGATACCAATGGGTGTCATAAATGGTTTGTAAACTCCACTGAGGTTTTAGAGCAAGTAGGCCTGACCTTCACTGTGGGACAGATGTAGCAAGGCTTTTGCGCCTCGCAAACAGCGAAAATCGCTGTTTGTGAGGCGCTAAAGCCACATCGCGATGCCCATTCCCATTTTGCGAGTCGGTAACCTGGTTACCGACTAGCAAAATGGGAATGTGAGTCGGAAATAGGAAGGGGTGTTCCCCTTCCTACTTGCGAATCGCAACGCGATGCAGAGGAAAACGGGCTGCATTACAACAACAACAAAAATAACTGCTTTATTTAAAAAGCAGTCACAGACATGATGGTCTGCTGTCGCCAGCAGGCCACCATCCCTGTGAGTGCTGAAACTCGCAAGGGGGTCGCAAATTGCGACTCACCTCATTATTATTAATGAGGTGGGCCTTTGCGACCCCCTTGCGACTCGCAGATGGTGTCATGCACCATTCTGCATCCAAAGCCGGAATTTCCTATATCTGGCCCTAAGTGTCATCTGAACACGCTGGTATAGTAACGACATACAATGTAGGTAAACTATGCCAGCAATGGTTGAAGAGTTCCTCACTAGATGCTGTTAAAGAACACTCAAGTCTCCTGTCTAATAACACTGACTTACAGGATTTCCTGTTAGGCCCCAGAAAACAATGCAAAAAGTGCTTCTTAAATGCAGTCTATAATGAAATTTGGAAGCTTTCTCAACAAGAAGCTGCTGCCCGGTTAAGGCAAATAGATAAGGAAAATTTACAGAAGGCATTAGCTGTTGTAGATAATGGGATTAATACCCTGTGTGACCGAATATACACCTTAAACAACATTGTTTCTTCTGCAGTAGACATAGTACAGAGCGACATGTCCTCCTTACACCATGGACAGAGTCAACTAAGATCCATTATGCAGTTAAGTTGGACAATACAAACACTGAAGGCAGGGCACATTCCCTGGCAACATGTCAGCGCAAGGGATATATTTTTCACATTTAATTTAACAAGACAACATCAACTAATGGCAAAAAATGAAGCGACTTATGTCATGTTAAACATTGAGAAATTAGAAAAATTGCCTTTTACTGTGGCTGAAATACCATCTGCTGAGTGATTAATACACAGGTAATCAGTCTGCCTATTTCAACACTTCAATTTACATCCTGCTTAAAACACATTCCAGTGGGCAGATATGAAAAGCTAGGAGATAGCTACATACACAAGGTGTGGGAGCTACCCTTCTCATACAAATGTCTCAGTGACATGAAAGAGGTCTTTCTTAGCGTTAGTGAATGCAAGACTTCTGTCAGCCATTCGATGGTTTGTAAACAGCTGTCCTTGCATGGGGCATGCAACACCTTGGCCGCAAACTTGGCTTGTTATCTGAAGGGAGTCCCAGTCCCCTTGATAAGACCTGCATTCCAGGTGCTCTCAAATGGCAGCTATGTCCTCCTTAATAGTGAGAGCTGTTGTGGGATGCGAGCCGGAATATTTTATGTTGTTTCGGTCTCCAAAATTGATACATGCTGCGGGAATGTACTTTTTCCTTCTACACAACAGAGGGAAGTAGCTGAGATTTGGCCCCATATCGCTACTTCAAATGTGAATTTTGACAAGTTAAGCAGACTCAATACTTTATTGTTTCAAAAACATGTGGCGCTTACATCTGCACGCAAGACCTACACGCTTCAGGTTGTGAGGTCATCCGCAGACATACAGTCTCTTTTCAGTACTAACTTTCCGAGACACTTTAATGATCTTGTGGGACGGATATTTAATGCGTCCAGTACTACTGGAATCGCAGATTTCTTTAAGGCTGTTGCTTCTGGTTTCGTTATCACCTTCTCCTCTATATTTGTCTTAATACATTCAGCCATCCACTCAATATTCTCCAGTATTTTGGCGGGATTTCTGATAACTTTGGTTATAATAGGTGGCATCTTGCTATTGATACTTTTTCTACGCAATTGCTGTCCCGTTACAATAAGGAGGACTGAAAGCGCTTCCACCAGCGCAGCTGTGTCGTGAACACATGATGCAGTACTTTGGAGTACCACTCCTGGGGCAATAGGAGTGCGACTGGTCTCTGTCATTCAGACTGGTTTTGCATTGTGTGCAGCCCGTGTTTTGGTGCCTCTGGTGCCCTTTTGAATGTGCACTAAAAGTTTGTTTTTCTAAGCAGCGCTTGCTTTCATCGGACGCTGATCTGTTGATGTTCTTGCTGAAGGCTCGTTTCCAGACATGCGTATTGAGGGTACGTATGCTACGGGAAGCTGTTTATGATTTGCCCTTTGTGGATCATGCAGCTCTAGACTTACTGTTGGGCACACCACAGAATACTGCTGTCTCGGCTGGAGCTCAGGCTTTGGAACACAAATGCTCCTTGGTTTTCCTTGGCGATGAACTTCCTACTTTACCACCTGCCAAAATGGAAGATTTCCTGACTTCAATTATCCCGGATTCAATTGGCTATTTTAAAAATTACTCTGACTTTTTAAATTAAGCTTTTCTGGATGCCACAATTAACATTTTAAATTGTCCTTTTAATACATGCTCAAGTGTCTTTTTAACTTGTCATTATTGACATTCCCATATATATGCCTTAGGGGGAATTTTAGTTGCTTTTATGTATATAATTAGACTTTGAACCACCCTTGAACCGGCAAGGGGAGGGTGTTGCGTAGCCATTTTAGCTATAATCTTATACACATTATTTTAGCAAACCAGGCCTGCCACTATGCACTTTAACCTAGATATATTTTATTCAGCTTAGTTTTAATATTTTAACATTAGCAACATTTGCGGTCTTGTTTTATTTTCTCTATCTAGCTGTTCTTCGCTTAGGTCAGCACTGCATTCTTAAACAAGACACTTCTTTCACTCTGTGCTTTTCTCAAGGCTGCAGTAAGATAGGTTGCCGGCAAAAGTGGTACACTTTGTCTCCAATGTTCACAGAAACATACACACTCTTACGCGGGGATCCTTTCTTGGAACATCAGCAGATTTATTATAAAAACGCTACATTGACCCATGTACGTTAGAGGGAGATTCCAGCCAGATGACCACGACTGTATGCTGATTGCTTCGCTGCAACTGCTTATGTAGACTACAGGCCTCTTGCTCAGGTATGAGGGATGTTGTCTTCCCAGGAGAACCTAAAGGGCAGAATTAGAGCGTAACATGCTGTGCTCTAACATAGCTTAGGTAGGAACTATCCGTAAAAACCTTAGTGACAACATGGTAACATTATTCTTGTATTTTACTCTCCTTGTCACCATTTTAATCCTATTGTGCTTCATCGTCCTAGTTATTGCAATTCATGCTTTATTATCTAAGATGCAGTTATTTTAATAAAACCTTATTGAACTTTACTCTGCCTCTGATTGTCCTTGCATATGTGAGACTAATGTAACTGAGAGAAACGGATGAGATCTGAGTGACCACGATTCCCCTGAGGAGTCATTTATGTCATGCGCCCAGTTGCCCAATCATCCCCGCTCTTGAGTGATGAAGAGGCACTGCTAGTTAGCCGGAACAAAACCCAGATTTGGCCAACAGGTATCACATGGTGCAGGATCAGACTCAGTCCCCCGCATCACAGGTGATTCTGCCGCCAGAATCCAGTAGTCTCATTAGGATAATGAGAACCTACGTGACAGTCCAAAGTAGTGTTGTGATTCCTTCTTTGAAGAGGTATGTCCTGTTGGGTAGTTAGAGGGGACCGGGAACTACCCAAAGGACATCTGGGACTACTGTGCAGGATTGGCCACATCATGAAGTTTGACGTCATCAATGGAAATGAATCTGTTTGCTTTGAACCCAGGCAGTGGTGGCAAGATGACGGTGCTAGTACCTTGTACTCCCAGGACTGGGAACGGTGCTCTGTAGGATGGATCACATTCCTTCTTCACAGCGATGTTCTCATGAACCAGATCCCCTACTTTAGGAATCCAGCCAGTGGAAGTTGTTGGTAAATCCCTTATCCCTAAGGTGGCAGCACTGGTGGATGATTTATCATCACAAAATTGCTAAAGCTCCTGTAAGACAGTGAGACGTTCATTTATGTCAAAAATTGTATCTGCTGCCACCAAACCAGGGGCATCAAGATCTGGGACATACATAGGTATCCCAAAGAGAACCTCATAGGACCGTCTTGGCAGATTATTCAGTGCTCTCGGGACCCCATATAGGTGATGGAGCCAACTGTGGCCAGAAACTAATACTCTAGCTGTTAAGGACTGCTTTAGATCATGGCCCTCCTCTCCACGACCGAATTTCCCTCGGGATGGTCTGGTGAGGAGTAGTAGAGTTCAACACCCATCGTCCCCATGGTGTCCCTGAATGCCTTGGAGGCAAAGGCAGGGCCGTGGTCCGAATGGAATGCTGCAACCACATATGTACTGATAAAGATCAGCAAGTCTTTTATAACAGTTTGAGTGTCAGCCGACCGCTGTAGCCATACCCACGGGAATCTAGAATAAGAATCTACAGTGACTAAGATGTATTTGTATGCACCATCAGGTTGGAGTGGACCACAGTGGTCCATTACACACATTGTAGTGGCCTGCTGGACACTAAGAGGGATGTCTGCGGTGGGCGTTTGATGTTTGAGCCCTTGGTTTGCAGGCAAATGTCACAATAAAGGACGTACTGTTTTGTCTATTTGTATAGATCCGGCTACCAGAAGCATTTCTGTAAAAGTGTTACTGTGGCCAAAATACCAGCATGTGCAGAAGTGACTCTCACATGAGCTGCCTTTATTAGATCTAATCTCTGGTCTTGATTGGGGATCACTCGATCTCCAACCCCAGGAAGTGTTGCATAGGCAACATTCTGTGCACTGGTATGGTAGCAGTATTTTGTGGGGTATGCTTTTGGAAGAGGCTTGCCTTCAGCCAAAAGCTTTCATGGCAGTCAGAATTTCATTATCCAATGTTGTCTGAGAATGAGTCACTGCAGCCACAGAAGCCATAGCTACTGCAGATTTGGCCGCTTAATCAGCCAAAGTATTGCTGATAACGTGTACTCCTACACGTTGGTGGCCAAATGTATGTACTACATGGACTCAAGATAGCTTATCCTTAAGATCAGCCACCCTTCCCCATAGAGTTCTGTGTTTTATGGTGTTACCTTTGGAATCTCTGAACCCGTTCAGTCGCCAATGATTAAGATAATCATTGTAGGACTGGACACAGTAGTATGAGTCACAGACAATTAAAGTCAGTAATCCTGGCTCTGTGTGTTCTAGCACTAATGTAAAGGCTTTAAGCTCAGCCAGCTGAGCTGTGCAGTCCCCTAGGGTCTGTGTGGAGGTATTATGAGGGTGGAAGATTCCATCCTTCATCACTCCGCTCACAGCTGCACAAGCGGCTGAGTATTGATGGTTGGTACCTACCGCTGGTTGTGCTGAACTATCAGTGTAAATGACAGTATGGTATCTTTCAAGTGGCAAAATATCTAGAGGAGCGGGGTACTCCTGTTCGTATTGGAGAAATTCTTGTGTCTGGAGTTTTGGATCAAAGATGTAGTCAACATTGGTGGCAGTCAGGGAGGTTGCCCACTGAATCCAACGTGGATGTAATTCTTTAGCGTTAGGAACGCTTGCTTTGGTGACAGCCTCCAAGGCTAGCAACGGGGTAATGACAATGATGCTTTTCCCTGGGGCAAGTAGCCTCTCCTTAATGACAGCCATCAGAACTGCAGTTAGAATTTTTTCTGTGGGTGCAAAACGTTGTTCTGCATTTGAGTATAAATGTAACTTATATGCTAAGGGCACTGTGTCTCCCTCGTTAAAAGTGACATAAGTGAACCCAATTGCACCAGCAATAATTCTGATGACCAAGTTTGTTTTGTTGTCACGGGTGTGCAAGTGTTTTTCTTCTAGCATGTCCTGTTGCAATTGCCTAAGGATGCATGTGTGTTTAACTGTCCAGTGTCTGCTAGAAAAATCAGGGCGTATTAAGCTATAGAGAGGCTTGATACGTTGTGCATAGTCAGGAATGTATGTTCTGACAAAATTAAAGAAACCAAATAAAGATTGTAGTTTCTTGAGCGTGTTGGGTTGGTGGAGTTGTGCACATTTCTCTAGAAAGTATGGGGCCAAGCTATTGTTTGATAGCTCATATCTCAGGAACAATACACTGAGAAAGGCTGTTTTAGTTGTCCTAAAATTAAATTTGTAGCCAAGGGCTGCAAATCCTAAAACGATTCGATCGACCCTGGCAAGATGAATGTTGAGGTTGTCATCTGTGAGATAGATGTCATCCACAGATCAATGCCTCTGGATCAATATCATGCAATATTGATATTACTCGAGCTCAGAACAGCCCTGGGCTGTTCTTGTAGCCTTGGGGCAAATGACAGAAGCGTTTCTGTGAGCCAAATGAGAATGCACTCAGGTCCCGACTTTCATGTGCTTAGTTCTGGAAGAAGAAACTGTTGGAAATGTACAAGATTGTTTTGTATTTTTTGCGCACTATGTTGTTAATCAGTGCTGTGCTATGTGAATTTTGTATAGCGTATGTATGTGTATGACTGTTTAAGTGTCTGTAATCTAAGACTATTCTGTAGGAATGGTCTGGTTTTGCAACGAGGAATAACGGGTTATTCATTGCAGAGACACAGGGCTCAATCACTCCCTGGTATTCAAGCTGAGTGAGGATCTCCCTCACTGGAGCTTTTGCTTCATGTTTAACAGGATATTGTGCCTGAGGCTGGGGTGTAGACCTAATAGGTATTACATGACAAGTAGAGTACTTGTCCCAACCTACATGATTGCAGTATAACACAGGTGCCTGCGCTAAAGCCCAATTGACAGCGTAGGCTTGTTTTACCACTTCTGGGACAAGATCAGAGAAAGAAGGCAAAATGACATCCTCCCCATGTAGGAGCTTGCGGGCGTGCTCAGGCAGGCAGTCCCTTTTGGCCAGCAGGGTATCACAACTAAGTTCATCCCAGAATATCACACCAATGGTGCGCTCCACGTCTCCCTCAATTTGGATATTTAAATCATAAACCCTGTCGGGTGGGATTATGCAGCCATCCGCAGTCTCAACTGCAATGAAACCGCTAGTTGCTGTCACATCTAGATGATCTTTCAGACTCTGGCGACATATGGTGACCTCTGCTGCGCAGTGTCACTGCCCACGTCTTGTTCTTCAGCAATGTTCTCAAGTGTACTGGCACTTTTAACTGACAGTGCTGCCACCTTTTTCTTTTTAAACTGTGGCTTATGCTGTAGGGACTTATCTTCTTTTTTTGTCTGAAGACTGTGGTGAGTCTTTCTTCTGTTTTACGGATTCAGGACGTCTATCAAGATGGCCCCCTCTCTCGCTACATCTATCCAGTGCGTCCTGAAAGGAGCAAGAGGAATGCTCTTGTTTAGTACCTGTGCTTGTTTAGTACCTTCCTTAGGGATGGCACTCTGTATTTCAAGCTTCTTCAGCTTGGCTCCCAAACTATCCCGTCCTATACTGGTATAGGTGTCGGAAATAATTTTCAGTAGCTCTTTCTCCTGGTCCAAATGTGAAGTCTCTCGGAGGCACTGGCGTATAGCCAGTGCTACCACTTACCCTTCAATATTACTGAGTATGATTGAGGAGAATGCGTCAAAGTAACGCCCCAAATCTAGGGCTGGTGCAGCCCCATGCTCATTCTGAATTTTCTGGTAAATTGGCAAGTGTCGGCGTACCATGTGTGGTAGTATAAATTGCAGCGAAGACTGTACTCCATATGGCGCAGTCATCCACCGAGGGAACCACCATGAAGGGCAAGCACATTGTGAGAATTCTGTTTCTCCTGTGGGCCCATATGGGGAACCACAGCTTCCAGCTGATATGTTTTCTGGTCTATCCAGAACTGTATTTTCTCTCGTTCTGTGGGTACCTTACCCATGATAGTATGTACTGTTTGTGGATTAATCCCAGTAGTCAATTGATATCCAGCAAGTGCTGGTGGTGCTGGACGCGCTTGTGTAGTATTCAAAGTTCGCATTCTGAACTGAACAAGTCATGGGTAAAGTGTTACTAGCTCGAGGTATACGTTTTGCAGGTCTGCTGCCTGTATATTTTGTATACCTGGGTGAGGTGTGTATGTTGCAAACGTAGGCCAAGTTGGTCCATCATTACCAAAGGGACCTAATCTCACGGGTTGTATTACATGTGGTAGGGCGCCATTAAACCAGTTATGATGTTCTTGATAAGTGATCGGAATCTCAAGATACTGGTATGCTTGGTACCGTTGAGGTACATTTGCAATTCTGTATGTGTGGAATGTGAATGATCTTTGGTCTTCCTCTGGAAAGGTGACCCAAGAATACAATGTTTCTATTTGGTAAGCTTCACTAGCTTCTACTGTGAATGTGACATACCCGCCCTCATCTGTTAAGCCAGGCGCTATTAGGTGTAGTGTTAATGCTTGTCTAGCATTCTCAGGAATGTCTATGGCGTTAGCCATATTGTGAAATTGGTAAAGAGATGGAACACCAAATGGGGACCCAAGTCCTTTTAAGAGTTCGAACTTGAACAACCTACAGCCTAATTAGGTGCTCCCTGTTCAGCTGAGGAGGTCTCATACAAGACCACGGACTTCTCTGTATAATGGTACACAGGGTACCTGATCTATGTGAGACAGTGATATTCAGGGTATCTGTAAATTAGTGCCTAAACACAATCGTTGGTGGCACCATGTCATAGTTTGACACTTGCATTAGGCAAAACTGCTGGTTTAAGGATAGCAGTACTTATGTTTGTAGGCTACTATGACAATCCTACAACAAGTCACAACTGTCATCCCAACCCTCCCAGCTCACAAGCAGCACCTCACCAAAAACCCAAACAGTAAAAGGTGATTTGTGGCAGCCTTTATGCATGGACTCAAGAGTGTGACATCTCAGGGAGTGTTGTGTAGTCAAACGGAGATTACCACTTACTCACATGAACAAAATGTCTCAATCAAACACAGGCAATGAAAGCAAGGCAGTAAAGTTTCAATAGGTTTTATTTAGCAAAACTGCAATCTGCGATAAGTTGCATGGGCTGCAATGATTAGGATAATGAATAATGCAAGAAACAGAGTGGTAAAGACAAGAGTCAATAATACAAGGTCCCCCACCATCTTGCATAGACTTGAAGTGACATGTAATATAATATATGTCCTAATACCCTAATGCCATGTACCGAATCTCTAACCTAAATGAGAGCTAGGTGTGATAAACCTAATCTGCCAATGCCAGGTCCATGAGAATAGCCCCCCAACCCTCATTAGCTTAGAATGAGGTGTCTAGCTCAGACTCCGTAGGGACACGAAGACTGGGCCAGCATCAAGGGGACGTGCGGCATTGATAGCAGAAATGGCATATGGTCGGAATCCCTCTGACTGTCTGTCTAAGTGAGGTGCATTTATACAGATCTGCTTGGACCCCTGACGTAGTTCTGATCCCAAACAATAGATAACAAGACAAGCTTGGGATGGTAATCTATATAAACAATTCCCTCAAAGGCGTGAAGAGGGAAAGTACCTAAAGTGAGCACCTATAGTGTTGTCGCTTGATATTGACGCCTTAGCGCGGTGGCACTGATAACGTGAAACTAAAACATAGGCCTAACTAAAAACAAGGCAGCCATCTTAAAAGATCAAATTAAATAAATTTGCTAAAACAGAGCAAACTAAGTAGGGTAAAAGTTACTAGGTAACGGGGCACGAGTCTGCAAGCCAAAGGCTAAGCTAACTCCTGTTTCCCATTAAAACAAACTAGGATTCACTATAGTAGAAAGTCTACTATTGTGCGGCCAATCAATCTTTGCTACAGCCTATATATTCCAAATGCATCGAGGGTGGTAAAAGTATACCAGTTATAATTTGGTTAAGTGAAAATGAATAGGTGTCCAAAGAACATCCCCCAGAATGTACGTAGAAAAGGGTCCAAGTTATTAGGAAGAAACAGAAGTGCCAGAGATACCATTCAGCCCCCCATTCCTTTTTTAATGTTGTACTGGGGAGGTGGTGGTCCTCTGGACAGGGGAGAGGGTCTGTACACCCCCCATAAGTTTTTTTTATTCTTTAGCATTCGGGAGGAGGGGCTGCCAGGGGGGACTCATGAGGCCCCTCCTGAATATATACTTAATTTTGCCCCTCTAATCTCCAAACCCCTTTGGCCGTGCGTGGTGTGGAGTTTGGAACTTAAAGGGGGTTGACCGCAGCCACGCTCTGCTAATTACCCCTGATATTACAGCACTTATGACATCTTTGCTAACATCATTGATAATGTCACTGTAACATTTGCAGTAAAAATTTTGATGAGATAATTGTGCATAGCGGGGGTGCGAGTTATAGTTACCTTAAGGCTCGAGTTATAGTTACTTGAATGTAACTAAAGAACTCTAAATATAACAGGTCAATTTCTATTGTTTTGTGTGTTTAAAATGTGAGCCTGGCTATAATGTGCCTGTAACCTTTGGTTTTTTGAGTGAATATATATATATGTATATATATATATATATATATATATATATATATATATATATATATATATCTATATCTATATTTATATAGATATAGATATATATATATATACACATACATATATATATATATATGTATATATATATATATACGGTCGCCACCCACTAGGTAGTTATATTTAGGATCATGTTTCCATTGGAAAACCAAAATTTGACAGGAAGATTGATCTTGGCCCAGAAAGTGTGCTTTTTTGGGCAAATCTGTTCAGTAGTTTTTCAGTAATTAAGCCTCAAAAACATTGTATATTTCACTCTGCGGAGGATCCGTGGAGCTGGTAGATCTAGTGAGAAGATCTGATAGACTGCCCCCTTATTGTGCAATCATGAAAGAAAGTGAAAAATGTGATAAAGGGGTAGGGTAGGTATACCCTTCCTCCCTTAGATGAGAGGATCTGTGAATCCATGACAATTGTTTTTTAAAACAGCCCCGGGTGGTCCAAAAACGACCTGGGAACCCCATCCCCAGGGACCAATTGTTTTAATTGAGGGGAGGGGGCACACATTCCTCTCCCCAAACTTTTACGGACCTAAGGATATTATAGTTTTGTCAACGTTCCCAGGGCAAATGCCTTTTTCTTTTGCTAATACCTGTGACACTGTTTAACGAATCTACAAATAACTTAACAAAAAAAATGCTCTTTCTTAAATTAGTTTGTATATTGAATGTTTTGGGGTGATCTATAAAGTGGAAACTGGGAAAAAGGAAGGGGGGTTCCAAAATGCAAAATCCCCACGCATGCCCAATGTTAACTATAACTTGCACCCTCGACAAGCACAACTAATTATCCCACATATTGCATCACTTGTGATATCTTCTATGACATCGCTGATAATATCACAACGGCATCTGAAATTACATCATTTATGACAAGACTGTGCGTGTGCATAACATGGGGTGCAAGTCATAGTTACATTAAGGCATGCATTATACTTACTTTTCATAAGTGGTGAATTTCAACTGGTGAATTTCAGTGTTTTTTTGTTGTTTAAAACGTCATGTTGTCACTGAAATTTCCACCTAATTATAACATCACTTTAAACTTAGTTTTTTCATTGAAACAAAGGTTAAAGTAACGTTATATTTGGGTAAGTATGTCAACATTAATGTTTTGAAATTAAAAAAACAGAAACTCACAAGTTATAGTTTGCAGCTCTATCTATAACTTGCACCCCTATCTTGTACTGCTTACGACCTCACACATTTTGGCCCTGTGGACCCTGTCCCTAGGAGCCTCTTTTGTAGAAAGGTAGGTGCCCTGGTGCCCATCCAGGGCACCAAGCCTTATTAGGCCCTGGGGCCCCCATCTCCCAGCGTATTTTTAAAAATAAAGAGGAGTGAGTCTTCTTAGGCCCTGGGGACCCCATCACTGATGGCTTTTTTTTAATGAAAGTGGGGGGGGGTGCAGCTGGGGGGGTTGCCCATCCTCCTTTGCCACTACTAACATTAAAAGGAGAGGGGGGATGCGTGGCCCCCTCCCTGAGCCTTTTCCAGCCCTGAGGACCCCATCCCCATGGTCCAACACTATTAAAGGTGGTTGTCCTTGTGCTCACTCAAGGCACCATACACCATACACTTCTGCATGGAGCTGGAGCTGGCATTGGTCCCGCCCGAAGAGAGAAGCTACTAAAGCAGATAACATTTTTAAAGCTTCCGCTGGCTGGGAGCAGACTTTGGCCCTGAAGTATACTTTTTGGACCAAAACTGCGCTAACGCAGTTTTGTGTCAAAAAGGTTAACGCTGACTAGCGCCATTTTTATCGCCACCTTGACATCATATTTATACTATGACACTAGGTGGTGCTAAAAATAGTTTAGAGTCGTTTTTCTCAAAGTTAACCATTGCGCCTTGTCATAAGGCAAAATGACGGTAATGCCGGAAAAATTACTCTAACTCGTTTTACGATATGTAAACATGTCACAAAACAGAAATGTACCATATTTGCCCCCAATAGTGTCAAATACAGACGCTAACGGAGAAAACAGTGCAAAGGAGAGACAAAATGGACCCAGGAAGCCAGGAGAGACCCCAGGAAGACCCCAATCAAACAGGAACCAGCCAAGAGGACACAGACAAGATCCAGGGGAGGGAGAAGAA
Source organism: Pleurodeles waltl (assembly GCF_031143425.1). NCBI lineage: Eukaryota > Metazoa > Chordata > Amphibia > Caudata > Salamandridae > Pleurodeles > Pleurodeles waltl. The sequence continues at coordinate 613,780,788 of NC_090436.1, read as the reverse complement.
TAAGAGAAAGTGTTGTTTCAGTGCGGAGGACCATGAAATACTGGTGAGAGAGATGACGAAGCATCAACACCAATTCTTTGTCACCTCAAAATTGCCAATTGGAAGGAGAGAAGCAATTTGGCAGCAGATAGTAGACAAGATAAAGTGTGGCAGAGGTCAGGAGAACCATAACAGATTGCAAGAAACGCTGGCATGACTGCAAGCGAAGGACCAAGGAAAAAAAAGTCAAGGAACAGGAAGGCAGCACTGCAAACTGGAGGTGGGAGTCCAGCACCACAAGAGGACTTGGACGAGATGGAGGAGATGGTTTCAGCGGTCATCCTGGAGAAACTTATCACAGGAATCGCAGGACAGGACAGTGCAGACTACCTGGAAACGCCACAAATGCAGGGTAAGTTGTGTGGCGGAAATTAATGCTAAAATGTCAAGTGCAAGAACGAGGAGGCACATAGGACTCACACAATGCATGTCAAAGGAGCGCAGAGGGACACATTGCATATTAAGCAAGTTGCACCATGCTGACATAAGCTAAACATGTACCTACGCCTTGGTAGTACCATGCACCATAACACATACACAACATGGACATATGTGGCATGTATAATCACTGTGCCTCTGGTTATGTCTTGTATATAGTCATATCAACCCTACCAAAACGAACAAGACTTCAGAGACTAGGTAGTCAGTCAATACCATTCCTGGGGTAACATCATAGTGGTGTCCCTTGCAGTAACACCTTGCAACTGCCTTGCCTCATTGCCCAAACACATGTGTGCTGCATCTGACAGCACACAAGTAATTGCAACTGTCCCAACAGTACCCAGACATGTGCTGGTAGCACCACCACCCTGCACATTGACAACACATCCACAGAAGGCAGCCACCACTCCATCATGCAGTCAGGATGCCACCTGGGTGCAGGGAACAATGAACTGAACACGCGCTGGGGGAATAGCAGGCTGGTCCTGTATCATTGGTAACATGCCACTGCCCAGACCAACTAAACTGCTGTAGTGTTGAACCACACATCTTGATGCTGAACAGAAATGTGTCACTACAGAAACATATGTACTGCAGATAGCAAACAGTAGGTCACAACAGTCATAGGCTGAGGCCACAACTACTCTGACACAACCATGTGTGACACATATGAATGGGCAAATAAACACACACATACAACACTTGGGGTATGACTGTGAACATAATGGCGTATAATTCCACATTGACAGGCAGGGGATGGTGCATGGGCATGTTTGGTTTTGGTAAGTCTGCCACATGGGCTGTGTTGTCCTTTGTCCTGTGCTTGACATCATGCCAGTGTTAGCACAGTTGCAGATATGCGCTCTTCACCGACACACTGTTGACTTTTCTGCTATGGACTGCAATTGTCTCTCACTTTTCAATTGGCAATTCATGTTCCCCTGCACTGAACAACACTTTACCCAAGCATGTCCCATGACATGTCCCTCAGTCCTGGACTTGTGTTGTGTCACAATTGTATGGATTTCACAAATGAGGTCATAGACCTGGACATTGTAAATATTGCAGTACAAAACTTGTAAATAAACACCACCTACACAACCAGTACGTCTTTGTGTATTGTGACACATCTACTACGCTTAGGAATTGTGATGTGTGCAACATTTCTTTAGTCACAGAGTGTCAGTACAAGAGTGCAGGGATATGGTGGCACATATCTACACACAAGGTTCCTACATGATGAATGACAATGCTGGTCTCATCCCCTACAAGCAATTCACTGAGCAAGTCAAAAATGTTGAACACAGGTTTGCTTCACCCACTACATACTGCAGGAATGGCTGTGAAACAGTTCTCTGGCAATCTCGTCAGCTGGTAGTACCAGAAGAACACATTGGTGTGAAACAGAGGTACTTAACCCCATCTGTAATTGCCCCTGGTCAGTTTAGCATGATAGATATAAAATGTAGTCTGTTGTCAGATGTCCAACAGTGCCCAACATTCCTACACAGGACCCAAACAATGACAGCTGAATTACCACACCTACCTGTCCAATACAAAGTTAACATAGTCACCTTCAGTGGAGGGTACACTGAATGGCAGATGCATAGACAAGTAGATATGTTGTACAGCTCAGTTGTAAACAGGTGATGAACATGTCAAGAGAGGGATTTGCAGGCAGGATGGAATCCCTAGGCCAACACACACACATTTCACTGTTCACTTATAGGAAGTCCCTGAGACCCCCAAGCATATGTCACACGAAGTAAGGGAGTACCCAAAGATTTATATTAAGAATTAAACTAAACTAATAAGAATAAAGTAAAACCTAACCTAACCTATCCTAACTATACTTAACCAACAACTGACCCTAACTACCCTATGCTAAACTTACCTAACACATTTAACAACACACTCTAAACATTGGCCTCCTTCCCCGTTTTGTCATGAGACACATGCAGGACAACATATAGTAAACTACACATATACTAACTATATCTAAACAAATATATATTTTTTTGGTATTGTTTTTTAAATTATATTTTTTTTTCCAACACATATATGCCCCAACTTTGTCCCCCTCCCACCCACCCACAAAGTAACATGTAAAAAGTAGAAAACCCACCCACAAACCCACTTATCCTAACTAAACTACTAACCTAATCTAACCTGACACTAACCCCCTAAAGCTCACCATAAAACATTAAAACAAATGAGGAAGGAGAGGACAAAACTGGGGGTGACAGTCACAAAGCCAATCACAGCTTTGCCCTCTTGAGTTTTTTTTTTAATGAACTTCAGTCTTTTAGCATTTGCTGCTACCTCCTTTTCCAAACTGTCCAACCTTTTCAGGACCAGTTTCATATCACTCCGAGGATCCTGGATCATTTTCTGGTCCATGGCAGCAGGTGGTGTGGAACAGACCTGGACGGTGTTGCAGCTGGGGCTGTAGTGGTGGTGGCAGCTGTGCCCACCTGCACAGCTGTGGAGCTTGGTCTTCTCTGTGTGGCCACTGCCAGTGTGGGCCCCCTTAGGTGAATGCCCATCATTCCCCTGTGGATCTCTCTGTGCAATAGCAGCGTTCCATCCTCCAGAACCCAGGATATGTATATAATGGACTGCCCTCTTTGGAATGCCCACAGTTCCTCATTGTTCATGTTGGCAGCTGTTAAATTGAGACAGGCAACCATCAGTGTCAGCATTGGGTGGAGTTGGTACAGATTATTATCTTACGCTCTACATCTAATTGCACATGCACTCCAACTCACATTCTGGAAAAGACAATGGCCCTGACAAATGCAACAACAACACTGCCTTAGCATCATTTCATTGACACCAGAGCGATGCACAAGAAGATTATGAACCAAACCAAATTAGGTGTGCATTTATTTTGTGCTATATGTAATAATGCAAAGGCAGCATAAACTCCACATAGATCAGGCCCAAAATTCCCCATCATCTGTGTCAGTTTTCAACCATGCATCACCAGTAACTTGAATATGTTATTGGGAGTATGGGATGCAGTTGGTAACCATAAGGGGTCAGTGTTGATAGGCACACATGCAAGCCTGATCAATATAACTGTCACCTACACTGTGAGCATTACATCTACCTACAAATTTGTTGTTCCTCTCCCCCAGTGCCTAAAGGGGGATGGTCATGCAATGGCATCGTCTCAACTGTCCTGGTCATCCACAAAGACATCCCTGCTCATACATGGAATCAGGGAGTTGACCATATTTTAGGAGGGCTGCCAACTAGGAAGCTGGTATCCATAGGTCTGTCACATCGACATTCATGTGTCCAGGTGTAGACACCCATCAATACCTGATCTGCCAATACAATTCCTTACACACCCATATCCATGCCAGCACACATATGGCCTTGACTTGCATGCACACCTGTTACATACGTGTTATGTAAATGGAGTGCAAAATATGGAGCACCATGCTGGGGGACAGTTGCCCACCCAGTCCTACATATACATTACAATACAGAGATGCACCAAATTGAGTTCAACATGGTGCATTACCGTGTTGTGAGAATGACGGAGTGCCCCACTGCCAATATTCTCACAGTGTTGTTCTTAGTCACATATGGCCCTACATGTGGCTTGTCATCACCTTGTTTACACGATGCTGCCCACTGAGCACCACAAGCCTCACAAGATATGACTCTCTGCTCATTCATGGGGAACTTTTAAATGGGACACAATGTCATCATCCAGCCTACTTTGATATCTGATCATTTGACAGCTTATCACATCTAGCATTGTATGCAACACACATGACACACTCACACCAAACCCTCGATTACTTCACAGGACACAGATTATCACACTTACTGGATACATCTTGCTCCTCAAATCTTGCCACTTTGCCGATGGTGTATGGGGCACGTCCACCTGTAAGATATGGATGGTAAACCATGCATAGTGTCATATCACTGTCACTACTAGTGGACAACATATTACAGTGTGTACTATTTTAGAGGAGTGAGCTAGTTATCCTTGTGTAAAACAGTGCAATAGACACACCACTACAAACTCACGATGGCACTGACACTCAGGTGAGTGAGAGGCTCATATCTGCATACTTACACTGGGCCTGAGACTCATGTAGTGCTACACCCTGCAACAACCATATGTGGCCAATCTGTAGAAGGTGGAGCTCCATGGTATGAGGGGGAGCTGCGTGACAAATACATGACACTACCCTGATGCTTTGCAAGGCAATTTACTCAGGTATTCAAGCTTGTCCTGCAAGGAGAGGCACTTTGTGATGGACATACAGCTCAATTATTAGTCTGCAATGATCATGTGTTGAGTTATTCATGACTGATGTGGCAAAGTTGTCTGATGGTATCAAATGCCACATTTACATTGCCCCCTAAAGCGGGTAAGCCCCCTTTGCTAACATGATGGCAGGGATAATGTGTGTGAAATTATGACAATGTAGCACTATACATGCATTGCCCTACTTTGTTGACACAATCCAGTTAAATATGGTAGGCTGGTGGTGTCTTGGTGTATCATACATTACACTATGCCGGGGCACAGGTGTCGCCATGGCCCCTGAAATGTGTGACTTAGTGATGACTCACCAGACATCTGACCTGAATTGGTATAATGTAGGACATGTGAACTCCATGTCTAGACTGGCGCAGTTACACTTCATTCTGCTTGCATGCAAACTGTCCACAAGCATTGCGTCAGCATCATCATGCTATGTATCTTGTGGTGACTGACCTGCAGCAACACACATTGCATGTCCCTTCCACGCTACATACTGCATGGGAGGGTGGCCGATTTACAATGTGGCTTCAAGTAATCAAAAAATCGTCATCTGCCAAGTTGTACATACAGTGCAGGCCATGATAATGGCACTGTGGGCTTTTACATAGGTCCCTTGGTGACCCTGAGTGGCAGCTAATGTTTGTGGCAGCCATCAGGTGCCCAAGGGTGTGTATCCCATTATTTCAAGATGATCAACATAACTACCAGTGTCTCGCCTATCTTCCAACACATGATTCAGCATTTATACTGTCAACCCACAAACAGTGCAGCTATGGGATGGAGCTAAGCTACCTATCAAATGTGTCCCTTGGCACTGAGCATGTGAGGTCAGTGATGTACAGTATTCTCCTACAGGATCCCACTATAGCATCCTTGATCTGCAATGTCTGACAGTGACTTTGCCCCATGGTGGGCCATTTATTTTTTATGGTACAGACATGATGGTGTTGTGGGTCAGTAAGTGGTGCATGTGAGGTAGCACTACAGTAGGTGTGGTGCAACTTGTCACACAATTGGCACATGGTATGTGATGGCCATTGATCTTGTATTCTTATGTGTGTGAGCCAATGCATCAGGCAGATGTCTATGCACACTACAGGTAAGTCAGGTATGTGTTGATGAGATGTAGTTGGTATAGGCAGCAGTTGCCTGGCTTTTGATGTTTGTTCTGGCAGTGACTTGCATGGCATGATTTGAGGGATCTGTGCCTATATGAGACTTACATAACATGAGCATGGTGTATGCCTTTGACATGGCTGTGCTATTCTTTGTTTGGTGTACTGTGTGTGAAGTGTACGTAGTAGGCAACCTGTGGGCACTTGTAGTCCTCTGTGTAGTTCTTCTGTTAGCAAACGGTACATATTTGCATCTGTCCTTCATGTGGTGTGCCTGTCAAGTTGTGGGTGTGTTACGTACATGTGGGTGTAAGTGCTTGTGGCGTGCACTGATTGTGCTGTACGGCAGCATGGTGCATATATGTTGTTACCTATACATCTGTAAAAGCAAAGTATTGGTGAACCCCGATTTCAACTGATAGTCCATATTTTCACATCAAGATTCTAGTTGACTTAGCATATCCAGCCGAGCCAGTAGATCCAATGAGGTTTTTTATGAAGTACATTGATGAAAAGCACAACATCAATAAAATGTTCAGAGATGAGAAGAGAAATGCCAAAGCTGACACGTGTTTCGCCCTCCAGTGGTACGTAGACCTGGGACTTTCTCAAGGATGTGAAGAGTACAAAACCAGAGTAAGGACATCCAATCTTCTAATAGAAAGACAATATAAGAGGATTCCAAAAATCACCCATGTGCTAAAAAAGTCAAAAGAAAAAGAAAGCCATATCCAAAGTTTGTGTGTAACAATTCCAATTGTAGATATAAAAACTTTGTGATGCAAACAATGGATGCTAGTAAGTCCATCACACTAAACAGAAAAGACAAGGTCCCAGGAAGGAAAGAAGAAAGAACAGTTATTATACTCTAAAGTAGATCACCCAATATTGGACAAGGCACGGAACAATAGAAATCTATAGAAGCCATCACATTTGGTGGGAAGTTCAAGATTGTGTCTCAAAGGTAGAAAAGTGACTCAAAGCAAGCATTAAATCAGTAGAGCCTCCCATGCATTAATCCACCAATGCTGGTATATAATAAAATAGTATGGTACCTATTCAATAATTCTTAAGGTAGATTCTTATAAGATTCCATTATAATTTGTAGGTAATTGTGAAACACATCTGAGTTGGCAAAAAAATATACAAAAATAATATATGCATGGTTTTAGATCCCTCTGTTAGCATTCCCAGTTTAAATAGGGGTTTACCAATACTTTGCTAACTGAGGCTAAAATAGGGTCCACACCTCCTTGGTAACCCAGATTCCTTTACAAAATAATATAATGGGCATTTAGAAAGAGAGAGCTGGACCGGTCTGGAGTGTAAACACCTATACATCTGTGTTGCCCTGGCCATGTGTTATTGTAGTGGTGTATGTCTTGTGTGCCCTACAGGGTTGGTGTGTTGTGTGTATATTGCTAGGTTTGTTGACTTACCCATAAGTAGGCCATTTCCATATTGTCCATCCTGGAATTGTTCCTTGATACTGCTGTGCCGGAATATGAAGGCGTCATGGACACTCCCAGGATACTTGGCCAAAATGTTTATGAATAGTCCCTGGTGGTCTACTATGCCCTGCCCTACCGGTATAAGTGCTCTGTTGCTGCAGGTGGTACGAGCCAGACATAGGTGCAGCCAATCGCACCAAGCACAGGTGGGAAGCTATGGATTTGGTAGAACCCCTGTTTTGTTTCCTGCTGCTTTTGCTGAGTGTTGGGGAAGCTGATGTGGCGGGTGTCAGGGAGATTATAGCTTCTAACACCTTTGGCAGGAACGCAGAGAGTGGCGCCTGTGAGACACCAGTAACCTGGTCACCTGTAGTTTAGAATGAGCCACTTGCCAGCATGTGCAGGACAGCTAGCAGCTTGCTCACAGGTGGTATGTTGTGTGGGGTCTGCAGACTGGCTCGGTTTAGTGGCTCATTGTGGTGCAGCAGGTGTAGTATGGCTTGCTGGTTCAGTCTGTAGGTCCTTATGATGTGCTGGTCGCTGAGGCCATGGATGGTTCTCCTGGTGCTGAAGAACCTTTCCTGCCTTCTGCGTTGCCTTTGTGCACCACGGTGTGGTGGTGGTGATTGCTGTAGTTGTTGCTGTCTTCTACGTCGTCTTGCTAGCTGCAAGCTGGATCAGTATCTCCTCCATCTTCTCCTGTGGGTTGGTAATGTTGCTTCTGTGTGTTTTACTTAAGTAATGATGAGTTGGCCTCATTTTAACACCTGCCCTGACCCTGGCATTAAAATTCGACGCAAATCGTAGTTAACGTAATTTTTTGAGTCCGCCTCCCATCCGTGCGTCTTTTTTGCTTAGGCAGCTAAATATGGCATTAGGAGGTTAAAGTAATTCTTTTGGACGGGAACATCTCATTGAACAAGGAGGTTTCACACATCCAAAAAATGATGTTAACACCAATATTTGGACGCTAGACGGGACTAGAATCAAAATATAAATATGGAGTTGAGTTTGTGCTGAATTAGCGTAAATAAATGATGCGCAAACAGAGTATAAATATGTCCCTTTGTGTTTGTCCCTGCTTATTGGTAGATTCAGAAATGCTCCTGGCAAGTGGGAGAAAACAAAGGTTTCCCTGCCCACTCAGGTAAAAAGCTATGTCCCAGGATTGGAATCCCTGGGATATAGCATGTGATCCAGGGTCCCTAGGGCCATTAATGGCTCAGGGAGGGGGGGCTGTGTGCCGACTCCCACCTTTTTCAGTAATTTCAGCCCCAGGAGTGGGCTCCTCTGGACCTTTAGAGGCTCAGGAAGGGGGAGTGCATAGCCACTCCCATTTGACAAAGTTTAGCCCCAAGGGTGGGCTCTCCAGTGCCTGTGGTGGCTTGGGGAGGGGGGCCTCGAGCCCCCCTCCTCATATTCAATCATTTCAGCCCAGGGGGTGGGATCCCTGGCACCTGTGAAGACTAGGGGAAGGGGGTTGTGTGCCCCTTCCCATTAATAAAACAAAATGCCCTGGGCCACCATTTTTTCTTTTTAATGATCCCATGAAAGTCATGTGGGATTGTGGACATTTTTGCCAATTTTTTTTTTTTTTGTCGCCAGTGGGGACCCCAATGGGGTATGTTTACTCCGCATCCTTATATTGATTTCTTTTTTACATTTTCAGTACAGGACACTGGGTCCCTGAGTCCTGTAATGGCAGCCAGCAAACATTTTTTTTATGTTGGTTGCAGTCAATCAGAGTGCTCGCTCCTGTGGGAGCGAATCAGCCCAAGGGAAAAAAAGCTCACTGGGTCAGTCAGAACGCTCTTTTTTTCAAAAATGTGGTTTAATGGACTATCACGAGAGTCCCTTGAAGCCAGTCGCCAAGATATTGCGATCAACATTATTTTTTTTTAAATCTACTGAACGGATTTGTACTAAATCACAAAATACAAGTCACAATCTAGCCACCTGCCACATTTGGTGTAATTCTGTTCAGCAGTTTTTGCTGTAGACTTGTCTAAAGAAATCTATGGAAAATGCATGGAAATGTTTGCATTTTTGGACTCCACTTTTTTCATGACCCCCACTTGACAGATCACCCCAAAACATTCCATACAGTAACTTTAACTGGTACCCTAAAGTAACTATAACTTGCGCACCTGCCATGCTCATTTTTCTCATGTGTAATTTAATTGCAAATGTTGCAGTGATATTATCAATGATGTCATTGAAGATGTCATGAGTGATGTAATATGTGGTGTAATTAGCAGCACAGGGGGAGTGTTGAGTAGTTACTTTAGGGCATAACTTATAGTTACTTGAGAAAACCACAAGTATTACTGGTGAAATTCTGTAGTTTTTTTTGTTTAAAACATTACGTTGTTACTGAACATTTCACCTAACTATAATGTTACTTTAACCTTTGTTTTTTCAGTGAATATGGAGGTTTTTTAAAAATAAAGTAATGTTTTGTTACCATACATAAAGCCAAACCGAAGGCCATGCATGGCCAGGCCCTGCTTTAAACTCCTGCCAGGCAGCCAACCCCTTACTGGGAGGTTGGCCTCAGGCAGCCAATCCCATGCACGCTGTTCATGGCCTTCGGCTGTGGGCATTTTGGGGGGCTGGCCAACCCAGCACTGTGCACAACCTTTCATTGTGTGCTTGGGGTTGGCTCTGCTTCCATCTCCCTGCAGCAGCCCCCCAGAGACAGCAACGTCTGTGCCGCACACAGCCTTTGGTCATGTGTGTCATTGGCCGTGGGGCCTGGCTTGCAGCCTGACCCTGCGGCCAACTTTCCGCAGGCAGCCATCCCCACACTGTGCATGACCTTTGGATGTTTGCAGTGGGGGTTAGCCACAGGACTTAGCCTGCCACCAGGCCCTGTGGCCAATGCCCCAGCTGGCTGCCACCCTATGCAGCACACAGCCTTTGTTGTGCAGGCTGTAGGGTTTGCATTCTGGCCCCGGGGATGCTATTCTTGGGATCAAATCATATGTATTGTGGGGAGGGTGTGTGCAGCCCCTCTCCCCGAGCCTTGATTGACTCTGAGTGCTCCTTACCCCGGGGCAAATTCCATTTTAAATGAGAGGATGCTGTATGGCCCACTCCCTAAGCCTTAAAAGGCCCAAGGGACCGCATGCACCCCCCCTCCCAAGCCTTCTAGGGCCCCAGTGACTCCATCCAGAAGGCCAAATTTTAAGGGGAGGGATGTGCGCGACCCCCCTCCTGAGCCTTAATAGGGCTCGGGACCCCATCTTCCAGGGCCAAATATAAATAAAGAGGGGAGAGGGGTGCATGGCCACCCTCCTCATGTCTTCTTAAGCCCCTAGGGACACCATCCTCTGGGGCCGCATGTTATTGTAAAGGAGAGAAGGGCCACACCCTGAACATATTTTAGCCCCTAGCACCCCAACCCCTGGGACCAAATACAATAAAACAGGGGAAAAGGCCTGCTGCCTTTCCTCTCTGAGCATTCTTGGGCCCCTGGCACCACCAAGTTCTAAGGGGAGGAGCTAAAAAATGCTCTCGGGATCACATGCCCTGGGGCTAAAAACAATAACAAAGGAGAGAGGGACAATGTAGTCCATCCGGGCACCCACAAACCGACAGGTTGAAAGCCGCAGGGGGAGTCCAAACTACCCCATGGCCCCAGATTGTTCCATGCATGGTGCAGGAGCTGGCATTGCTCAAGCTCACAGGGAGCAGCTATCTATGCTTGTTTCCTATGCATGGGAGTAATATCAGCTCTGTTTCCCTGGGAGCATCAGTGCAGCCACGGAAACAGAACACAATTCTTCTCCAAGCTGGCGGGAACATTTTTGATTCTCCTGCTGGCTGGGAGAAGACCTGGGGCCGTATTTATACTCCGTTTGCGCCGAATTTGCGTCGTTTTTTTCGACGCAAATTCGATGCTAAACTAACGCCAACTAACGCCATATTTATACTATGGCGTTAGAGGCGAATAGCGCCAAAGTTCCCGGAATGTGCGTCATTTTTTAGCGTGAACCCCTTCCTTGCGTTAATGATATGCAAGGGAGGCGTTCCCGTCTAAAAAATGACTCCCAGGCCTTTACGTGGTATTTATACTCCCGGGCAAAAGAGACGCCCGGGAGTGGGCGTGGCTAAAAACGGCGCATTTGCGCCGCTTTTTAACGCCTGGGTCAGGCATGGCGTTAAGGGACAAGTGGGCTCAAAATGAGCCCAGAGTGCCCTCCCCTGCCCCCAGGGACCCCCCCTGCCACCCTTGCCCACCCCAGGAGGACACCCAAGGCTGGAGGGACCCACCCCAGGGACATTCAGGTAAGTATTTTTTTATTTTTTTTAAATAATTTTTTTTGGCATAGGGGGGCCTGATTTGTGCCCCCCTACATGCCACTATGCCCAATGACCATGCCCAGGGGACAGAAGTCCCCTGGGCATGGCCATTGGGCAAGGGGGCATGACTCCTATCTTTACAATGATAGGAGTCATGTTGATGGGGGATGGGCGTCGAAAATAAATGGCGCAAGTCGGGTTACGACGATTTTTTCGACGTAACCTGACTTGCCCCATTTTAAGACGCCCATGCGCCATTTTCCCCCTGCGCCGGCGCTGCCTGGTGTACGTGGTTTTTCTCGCGCACACCAGGCAGCGCCGGTCTGCTTGCGCCGGCTAACGCCATTCAATAAATACGGCGCCCGCATGGCGCTTCAGAATGGCGTTAGCCGGCGCAAAACTTTTTGACGCTAAACTGCGTTAGCGCAGTTTAGCGTCAAAAAGTATAAATATGGGCCCTGGTATTTACCACCTTTTTGTGGGAGATTTAAAAATGCTCCCACCAGTGGGACCAAACACATGTTTCACTGCCTGTGGCAGTGCAAGCAGAGAAATTACTGTGTCCTGGGATGGGCATTAAAAGAAAGCTCAGGGAGTAGGGTTGTGTGCCCCCCTCCCCTCTATTGCACATTGTGGCCCTGGAGGATGGACTCCCCAGGGTCTATAATGGCTCAGGGAGGGGGGCTGCCTGTTTCTCTTCCCGTAATTGAAGAATGCGGTCCCTGGGACCTTTCAAGTCTCTGGGAGAGGGACAGCATAGCCCCCTTCCCCTTTTTTGGACATTTTGGCTCAGAGGGCTAGGCTTCCCAGGATTTATAATGGCTCTGAGAGGGGACCATGTGCCCCCTTAAGGAATGCAGCCCCAAGGTATGGGCTCCATAGGGCCTATATTGACTCAGGGAGGAGGACCATGCGCCCCCTTCCCTTAATTAAAGAATGCAGCCCTTGACTGTCATTTTTTTTTCTCGATGTGGTCCTGCAGAAGTCCTGCAGGAGTGCAGCAACAATTGCCAATTATTTTTTACTTTTGGCCAAGGGGAAGGGGGGAGGGAGGAAGAAAGGGGTCGTCCCTCTGGGTCCCCCTAACAGGGCCTGCCCTGTCCCCTTATAGATTTTTTTTTTAACTTCAGGACAGTGGACTTAGGGCCATATGTATGAAAAATTGGATTTGTGATTTTCAGATTGCGAATCCATAGAAATTATGTTTGGGAATCGCAAAAGAATATGTATGTAACCGCCAATTCCACAAATAGTGATTCATACGGAATCACATTCTAATTAGGAAATTGCAAAATAGGAAATCGCAAAATTTAGATTTCATAATAGGAAATCGCTAAATATGAAACTTTGCTTTATGAATGTAGAATGATGATGTAAGACCATGAAGTTTGCAAATATAGAGTGTGGCCACTACCTAGAAGGCTACGAAGGTGCTGGAAGTAAGGAGTGCTCCTACTTCACTACTGCCAGTGTATCACATAATTCCTGCAGAAGAACATGTCCATTGAAGATGGGAACAAGGACTCAGAGAGCAGGAAGAATATGTCTTCCATATGAACTAACTGTTTGGGAAGGCTGCCTCTATGGTACCAGAGAAAAATAAAACAAAGATATGGAGCTGTATCTTGCAGAAGGTAAACTCCCTAGGAGCCACACACAGAACCATCCCAGAGATACTCAAACAAATGGTACGACATGAGGTCTCGCATGAAGGAAAAGGTGGCCAGCATGTTGACTGACGGACGTGGACCAGGTGGTGGACCCTGAAAACACCCCTCTCCCCCTCCCACTCCCATGGAGACAATCACTGAGGAGACCCTGGAACTAGGCCTGGGCGGAGTGTGTGGAGTTGCGCTATGTGGCACTCTGCGTAATGAAAAAAAAACTCTGCCACGCTATGCAGAGTCCCACTAGTGGGTAGAGTTCTCTATTGCACCTGTTTGTGTTGCAAATGTAACTCGAATTACGTACTCACATTTAAAATTGTGTGCGAATGGCAACATGTGGTTCGCATGTGCGCGGCAATCTTGTTTTTCACTCTGTTTAAGGTGCTAGGCCTGTTTTTCATCCCCCATAAATCTTTGCAGTCCTCCATCCTTACACTTAATCTATCCCTACTTTTTATTTATTGTATTAGTGTGTCTTTTTGTGTCTAATTATTTTTACGTTGTTTTAATATTTTGTGTGTTTTTGTGAGTTTTTGTATTTTTGTTTATTTTTCCATTATTTCTTTCTTTCTTCCTTTTCCACCTGTTTCTTTTCTTCTCTTCTTCACCCTACCCTACTCAGCACCATGGCAGAGCAGGGGAACAACCGCCACCCATGTTGTGGATGCTGTTGCCATGAAGGGATGCAGCCACTGCCGATATTTAACGAGGAGGAGGTGGCAGCACTGGTTTTTTATGTGCACCACCACCTCCCTTCTATGCTGGCAGCAGGTAGCTGGCCTGGGAGTGTTTACTCCCTGCTGAAATGTTGGGAGCATTGGGCTAGAGTGTGCGCCGTTTGGCCAGGGCCACCATCCAGGTCCGGAGCACCACCCAGCAGCTGACTCACTGCTGGGTGGATATAATCAACTGCAAGAAGGACCTGCTCAACTTGCTAGGCATTGAGATTCTAGGGCTTGGTGAGTATTATATTTTTTTGGGTGTTTGTGTTCTAAAATGCTAACTTTTTTTCCGAATAGCATGCGGCTTACACTCAAAGGTGAGTTTCGTATAGTTTATGTTAAGAGCTAGGCAGGTGCTTGGCGCTACATCATTGTACTCATAGGCACTCACTTTGGCTTATTATTTAAGAAGCCATTGCAATACAGACTTCTTTGTCCTCCTGTCTCCTTAGTGAATTAGTGATATTGGTGAATTAGCATTCTCTGTGATTTTATGTAGCTCACACAGTCCCAAGCAATTTCACAGTGATGCGAGTAATCATGCATTGCAAAAAATGGAGACTGAGTTGGTCCATCAAGGGGCTTGACAAATGAGAATAGAATGAAGGCATTTGATGCAATGCATTAGTTCCAAATGTAGTTTTTGTTAAGGAAACTTGGAATAGGGATTTTAGGAGTATAGCCAACTCAGGGTTACCATAGGTGATCTGATTTAAGTGCAATGCCTGTTATATAATCATTTTGTGGAGATTAATGTAACCACTAATGTATTTTTTTTATCTTCTTCATTTCTTACATCAGCACGCAAGAGGAAGAAAAGAGGCACTGCACCAGCTGGGGAAGCGCTAATGCTGATGGCTCTGCTCATCCTAGTAAATCAGATTATTTAATATTATTATTATAATTTCCCTAACTTTTACCTCTCCCCACTGTTATCCTACTTTTAATTTTGCTTTCTTTACTTTTTTTATACCGTCTTCCTTTTTTCCAACTCCTCTATCCAAGTTTTGTTTAATTCCTGTTATCCCTGAATTATCTATTTTTCTGTCATTCGTTGACCCTTTTGTATTCCACCCCTTCATTACTCTTCAATGATTCTGAGGTATCGTCAATCCCAGACTATAGTTGTGCCCCTCTATTACGCAAAGCTTTTGGTTGGCATCACTACCCGGCTTTTTTAACATTCCAATAAAATGCCCAGAGTGGTATTTTTGACAGAAGATACTGCAGTGCTAATTGAACTGTAAAGCTGTATTGCGGTTGCATTTGTTTGATTAAACAAATTAAGAAGGGGAGGTATACCTGGCATCTAAAGCCTGCATACTGTTTTTTATAGCCACAGTGGGGCTGGCTCAAGTTCCACCGCTGCAGGAACAGGTAGAGCGGGGGAGACGCGGCGGCAGGGACGGGTGATGGTAAGTCACATTGTTTGCTTATTGACAATTACTATTACTCAATAGCTACAAGGGCGTTGTCGTGAACAGATTCATGAACCCTCCGCATTACAGCTACAGTGGTAGTTTGGTTACTTATGGCCTCTTCCATCTGCACTTCAGCAAAAACACACATAATCTACACTAAAAATGATGGCTTGATGGATACGTGAAAGAATGGAAGGTTAAAAGAAAAGTTGGGTGTAAAGAGTGAAAGGAAAGGATGCATGGATAGATGAAAAAGGATGCATGGGTGAGTATTGGTTAAATGGATTGATGGGTGAAAGGATGATTGCAAGAAAGGGTGGATAGTGAGTACTGAATTGATGGATAAAAGATTGTTAATTTGGGTGAAAGACTGGATGAGAAAAAGTAAAGCTTAAATCATGGTTGCTATGGGTATATATACGGGAATAATGAAAGGACGATTGGATAATTACTTGGATGAATAAAGAAGGGAGCTCTTCTTCTGTAGCGAGATCAGTGACACTTCTCTATTCTTTTTTAGCAAAAGCTCTAGCTACCTGCCTAATGCACCTACCTTACTCTGCAGTTGAGTAAGTCAAGTTTCTTTACTTTCCTTACTGCCCAGGAATCAATTTATTGGAAACAATTTGTGATGGTGGGTGAGACCAGTGAGTAAAGTGGAACTAGTAAGTGGCCGATTTGATTTCAAGGTGGGTGTAGGGGATATTCTACGTGCCAAATACAATCTGTATAGCCCATTCCTTTTCTTGTAGTGCAGTGCATATTTTTACCCCGTCTTCTTACAGCAGAGAGGATAAATATATCCACATTTTATACATGACATGTGTGACGTAGCTTATTTATTCATCTGCCTCCATGGAGTCAGGGTAGAAACTAAGTGAAAGGCATGTGGGAAAGAACAGGGCCATTGGAATTAAAGATAGATAATTGTCAGCTACTGCTGTCCGAGCTGCAGACAAGCTAAGTACTTGATGCTCTGGCTAGCATGCCTCCATTTATTCGGCACAACAACTTGTACTCCATAGTGCACAATGCCTTACTCATCATAAATGAGAAGTAATTTGTTTTTATTTTTCCACTAAATGTGTCTATTTAGTTACCAGGAAAGCCTTTAAAAGAAAGAAATGAAATCACTGTTTTTTTTAATCTGGTCTTATTCTGACTTAATTCTTTTCTACCAGACAGTCAGTGCTTTCTATGTGAGGCATGTATAGGTAAACACATACAATTGGCCCTGTTCCTCTCCTAATGATAATCACATCAAATCCCAACTTCCTACTAGTACCAGCAATGTAGAGTTACTGTGCTACTCACTGCCTATCAGAAGTGTTTCATCAGAACATTGTTTACAATTTGTCTTCTTTATCCTTCTTTTTCCTGATATAGCTACTCTTGCTTGACGACCACCAACCAGGCAGGATATAGCAGCCTGTGTGCGGCAGCAGAGGCTGGGGAACATCCAGGCCGAATTGCAGCTGATGCTGATGCTGATCCTGGAGGAGGAAAAGGGCCGAAACAGCTGCCTCGGACCCAGGACCCAGCAGAGCAGCACACGAGCCCTCAACCTCCTGGCCAGTACATCTCCGGTGCCGCAGCCAGCAGTCAGGGCCCCTGACTGCACCTGCTGCTACACCCTCCTGCTCCAACAGGGCATTGCTCAGATGCATCTCGCAGTGGAGGAACCGGACGGAGAGCCGACTCACCAGCACTGATCAGAGCCACGACCATCTCCAGACTCATATTAACAGTGCCGTCTTTTAAACCCTTTTTAAAAGTTTTTTGTCTTGGTGGGAGGGACTTTTTGTGGGTGGAGAGGGATTTTTGATGGACTTTGGACTTTTCATTGGACTTTTTGGGGGTGGGGTTATTTGTTTGGGGAGAGGGGTGGGACTGTCTGGGTGGAGAGGAAGGCGGGGGGAGGGGTGGGACTGTTGTGGGTGGAGAGGAAGGGTTTTCTATGTGTAAATAAGTAAAGGGGATTTTTTTTTACTTCATTTGCGTCTGAAATCTTTATTTTGGTGTTTTAGACTTTTAGTTTGCACTGCTGTCTTTTAGTGTAGCCTGTTTTTTTAATCTACCAGAAAACGTTTATGTCATTTACTTATACCCTTGTTCTATTGCCCCTACAACTATATGTTGGCCACTAGGGTATGATTGGGCTCAAACAAAGGGATAAGTAAGTATGACACAGTTCAGTTATTGCATTGCAAACAGTCCTTCTGCCCCAAAGAGACCCCAGACAGTATATCCTAAGTGTTATGTCTTCTAGTTTTAAAATATGGAAGATTAAATTTAACCAACCCCAGGTTGGGTACGATTCTTCTGTTGCTGTTGTCGCCAGTTTTCTTGTTGATGGGGTTGGTGGATGTGAGACAAGACTATCCTCTCTGGAAGTTGAAGGCAGCACCCCAGAACTGCAGAGTGGGACGCTAAGTTCAAGTCGCTCTTCTTCCAGTTTTCCTGCTCGTTCAACAATCCACCTCTTATATTGTGAAACATCCTCTTCAGAAAAAGGAATGAAAGCGGAAATAATTTTTTTGTAGTGTGGATCAACTAGGGTTGCACAGATATATTCTTTGGACGAGATGATGTCATTTTACAGCTTTGCATTACAAGCGTAGGCTCTCAACCAAGACACGTGCTTCTGGGTTTTCTTTCACACCCCCGAATGTGAACCTTTCAGACACCTTCTTTAGCTGCTCCTGTAGCAGATGCAATAATCAGATAGATTGGTCCATTGTACTGTCTTTCTTGCTAAATTTCTGTGTGAAAACCTCAAAAGGGAGCAGCATCTGTGTGAGGCATTTGACTAGGCCCTATTTCTCCACATCCATGGTCATAGGTTTCCCAATTGCATCAGCTCCTCTTTGAATGACGTAGCCATTGATCTGTTTGTTATGCTCAAACTGACATTGCAACATATGATAGGTTGAGTTCCAATGTGTTGGCACCTCCTGTATAAGGGCTTTAACTAGTACTCTGTTACCACGCTGAATAATCCTCATCTGTTTCTGGGCTTTAAAAGAATGACTGAAATGAGTGCAGATCCGTCTGCAGATGGTCAGTATGTTGCTGACTATGTCTTCTTTTTTAAGAACATCTTGCTTAACTAGGTTGATGTAGTGTACCAAACACAGGAGCCTGAAATAGCTACCGTCTGCCATGGCCTTGACTATATTACTGCCATTGTCCGTGGCAACAAATCCAATTTGAAGACCTGTGGGTCATAGTCATTCAGATAACTAGCTATTAAATTCCTACAAGATGTTTGCAGCTTTGTGTGATTTCTCCATGGCGAACATCACACCTACAAATTTGTTCAGGACCGAGACCTTCAGATAGCTTTTGCTTTGTCCCCACAAAAGAGATCCAGTGTGCAGTGATGCATATGTAATCAGTTGCCTGACAGCTGGTCCACATGTCTGTCGTCAGGTGGATTGTGTGGAAAACACTTTGCTGCAAAGCTTGTCCAACCAGTTGCAGCACATCGTGATGCACTACTGGAACAGCAACTCTGGCAAAATAGGTTCAACTTGGAACCTTCCGATTTAGGCAAAGGGCTGCCACAAACTACTTCCACAAAAAAGGGAGGATGTCCAGCGCTAACATTTTTGCCAGTTTCCCTTTGTACAAATGTGCCATTGGGGGGTTGCGGTCGTAGTGCCACTTCTGCCTAAACATACCCGTAATTGTAACCTGTATTTTTTTCTTTTGTGGGGTCACTGACACAGGGGACTTTTGAGATGTAGGTGGTGGTAGACTCGATGCATGTCATGGTGCAGTCACCGTATGCTGTGGAGTCTCCATCTGACTGAGTCTTCCGGTGCCATTGTGAGGTCGCTAAGGGGGGTGATTAAGGCACACTTCTTCCTCACCTTCCACCGTGATTTGACCAGCTGTAGCTGATGGTTCCTGGCTCTCTTCACCTTCACCACCTCAACCACACTGAGCTTGTTTTTAATGTGCCACCGGATTTCGTGATGTTTTTTCATATAGGTCATCTGGCCTCCAGTCCCACAATGTGAACCTGGCTTACCTCAACGAACACTTGCTTGACAAATAGAGCATATGGCAATGTTCTCCTTTTGTTTGCTAATCGTAAAAAAGTCCCAAACTGGGGAGGAGTACTTTCTTATTGGACCACTGTCAATTCCTGAAGAAGAACTGGATGTAGGTGTGTGTGTGTGGATTGCCTCTATGCAGTGCATCCTTCTACTGAGTTGGTTGCAGGTCTCTCCTGGTGCCTTAAGAAATATGGGAGCTGGTGGTGCTGCCTGTGCCACATCCCTAGGAGCAGGTTGGATAGTAATGTCAGACTCCTATGTGCCAGCTTCCACAATGACTGGCTCATCATCATTATCCTCCTCATCACCATCCCCTTCCATGATTCTAAGGCTTTCTGGAATTTTTAATTTCCCTTGTCTCTACTGACATCTCCGGGACTCTGCCGAGGTCCATTCCATGTCCCTATCCTTGTCGTCAGAAGTGGTGCTTGGAGAAGATGGTAAAGTAGTACCCTTCCTTTTTCTTGCTGGAGATCTGGGAGACATTAGTTCTAAAAGTAGAGGTTCTTGCTCAGCAGGAAGCTTGACTTCCTGTTCTGCTCCAATTTTGGGAACATCTGATTGAAGCTGCTGTCTACTTTGCTCTGTTTCCTGAAATGATTGGGTACTACTTTCCAAAAGGGACAAATCCAATTCACATTACTGCTCGTAGGCGTCGCCATGATTGCAGTAGCTGTCTCACTAACAGACATTGTCTTGGACTGGAGTGATGCTGTTGATGCGATGTGCTGCTCTTTGATTCCTCCCCGAGGCTG
Source organism: Pleurodeles waltl (assembly GCF_031143425.1). Taxonomy (NCBI): domain Eukaryota; kingdom Metazoa; phylum Chordata; class Amphibia; order Caudata; family Salamandridae; genus Pleurodeles; species Pleurodeles waltl. The sequence continues at coordinate 613,760,514 of NC_090436.1, read as the reverse complement.
ATGCAGCAGGCACACGTCTCCCCAAAAAGTTTGCGATTGGCACGCCACTGGTGGAAAGCTGCTTATTCTCACTGTCCACTTTCTTGGGAGCAACTTTCTTTGGGGCCATCTTAAGCTCTAGGTTGGCAGTGGCACTAAGATGCACAAGCGAAAGTGTTTGGTGCCTGTGGACCAAAGTAACTGTAAAGCCTTCTCTTTGGCAGTACTGCAGGTGATGTGGAGTCTCTTGTCTTGTGCACCTAAAAAACAACCAAGCAAGAAAAACGTAGTTAGTGAAACGTGCCATTGTTGCAGGTTGCAATAGTACAGGGAAATGCAATCTTAGTGCGGTTGGTTAGTTATGTAATATACCTATTTAATCAAACATTGTAAAGGCAAACCACACCATTAAAAAATACATTTAAAATCAGACAACACAAAAGGCAGATATAGCTCTTCGCTTTATCTCCATCTATTTTAAAGGAGACACCAGGGCTAGTTAGAGAGAGGTGCATGGATAAATGGAATAATCCTTTAAATAACCTATGGTGGCAAGGTGGTCTAGGAAAAATTGAATAATCATTAACAAAATGAATTATGCTGTTGATTTGTCTCCATGCTCTGCAGCCAGGGTGTCCTGGTGGAAATGGAATTACACCTAAAAAAACTGAATGCTATTGTGCAGCTGTGCGTCTTTGGTGGATGGCTAGATGGATGGAGGAATGGATTGGATGGATATGGATGAATGGATTAAGACAAAAGGCAGAATTAAATAGAAATTAGAATAAAAATAAAAAAATTATAAAAAAGTAAACAATTAAAATATATAAATGAAAATTAAAAAGAAATTTAAAAAATGGAAAATCAAAATAAATGTTTAAAAAAATACTTTTAAAAGTTAAAGATGATAGAAGAATGAACACTAAAATACAAAAATTAAAATACAAAATATAATAAAAAACTAAACAAAAGGAAAAAAATAAAATGACTTAAAAATTAAAAAATTAAAATTAAAATAGAAAAAATAAAAAATTAAAATAGAAAAAATAAAAAAATGATCAATAACTAACAATGTTTGTATGTAAGCCTATGTGAAAGGGACACTGGCTGCATACACAAAATGGCTGCCAGCCACAAGGTCAAACAACAACTACAAGGAGCAAGGAGAACAAAGAAGAACACATGCAAGCCTATGGCAAAGTGACGCTAGCTGGATGGGCAAAATGGCCGCCAGCCACATAGTCAACCAACAACTGCGAACAAGGAGGCATGGAGAGCAAAGAACACATGCAAGCCTATGGCAAGCGAAACTGGCAAGATGGACAAAATGGCTGCCAGCTACATGGTCAAACAACAACAACAAGGAGCAAGGAGGCATGGAGAACAAAGAACACATGCAAGCCTATGGCAAAGGGACACTGGCTGAATGGACAAAATGGCTGCCAGCCACATGGTCAAACCATAACAACAGGGAGCAAAGAGGTATGGCAAACAAAAAACGCATGCAAGCCTATGGCAAAGGGACACTGGCTGCATGCACAAAATGGCTGCCAGTGACATGATCAAACATCAACAACAAGGAGCAAGGGGGCATGGCAAACAAAGAACACATGCAAGCCTATGGCAAATGGACACTGGCTTCATGAACAAAATGGCTGCCTGCCACATGGTCAAACAACATCCTCCTGTGCCATAAAATATTATCCCAAAATATATACACTTTTTGCAACAAAAAACTGAAATGCAAACAATAGCCAACATTTTAAATTTAATCCAATTACATTCCTGCCCTAAATTAAGTTTTAAAAACATACACCACTAAAACATTTATTTCATTCACTGATAACTAGTAGTACTGGGCCTACTGGCTAAATGGCCCTTTGGAAAACTGGGCCATATTCTAAAATACTATTGCAATTCTTATAAACATATAGAAAAGGTACTGAGCTGTGGAATAATTTTCCTTTACAAAAGGTGAGAAGTCAATGAAATGCAAAACAAAAACTAGGCCTATACTAAAACTCCAGGCCACCCACCACTATAAAATTAAAAAATCCAATTCACGTACAAAGAAGTAGTTTTTGAACTTACTTGTGTGATTCACCAAAAACAAGTTCCGTAAATTCAAGGTATATCCAGGAGACAAAGAGGGTCTGTTGCATCTTCTTCAACAGCGACAGAACCAAGTTCTCCCACACCACAGAGGTAACATCAGCTAACCACCTCATCATCCACTTCACCACTGCAATCGAACAGAAGCCCCAATGAGACCCTGACCCTCCCCCACCACAACTGGGGCAGATTCACAGAAACAACCTGGATCTCCGTGCTCAAAGAAGCAAGACCCTTCACCACAGACACACTCAAACAATTTGTCCAAAACTTCACCAACTCACTCTCCTCAGCAGCTGAAACCACAGCCCCCCCATGTCAGGACCCATTGCAGCTGAAGGTGCTATTGACACTCCATCACCATCCACTCACACCATCACCACAACTCCAACTGCCAGGACAGCAGCCATCTCAGCACTGCCAGACATTGTGGACTATGATGAGGGACAATCGCAGGGCATGGACCCCACAACTTGGAGGGCAGGGCACACAGACAATGCACAGGCTATACATTTACAATTCATATTGATAACATGTCGGACGACATGTTGGAGAGATCTCCTGTGTTTGGCAGCTTGGAGAGGTCCATCATCTCTGTACAGCGCCTGCAAACAAAACAATTAGGGAGTGTGAATAGGCATCTGCTACGAATGTGTAGGTTGATGCAGCAATTCAACAAAGGGCAGGAACTATGGCTAGCTGCAATGGAGATGTAGCCCTGTTTGCAGGGACAGAGGCACAGGCAGTACCTGCAAGGTTTGAATCATTCACATGTTCCATCAACTGATTCGCAGTAGACATAACAACACTAGCAAGGAGGACTGTAAACATGCAGACTGACATGGGGCACTGCTGTCAGGACAGGACGTTGCTTGTGAGCTAGTGCAAGTGACCAGAGCCCTTGAGAATATACAGAGCCACAACATTTGTATACCCAACATCCTTCCCTCACCCGAGAGCAAAGAGAACTCTAGCATTAGTGGCAGATCCTTTCTGGAGGCATGCAGCTACAGGCATTCAAGCATACACACTTCTTAGAGTGACATGTCAAAAGTCCCACAGACCAGTGCCGCTGACAAGGAACCCAACCCCAAAGTCCGAAAGAAGTGAACCGCTGAACACTCAGAGGAATGAGTCGCCTTTGTTTTGTTTGGCATTACATACTTTGCTGTTACATCCACAAGGATACAGTTGATCCTTGAGTAAAACAATGTAATTGCTACCTGAATAAAGGATGATCTGTCAGTTATTCACCAAACATTACCATCCCATGTGATGGCTCATTATTAGATGTTTTAATTACTCTTATCTCAGAAAAACTTTTTGGTGATTTCTGTGCATTGTGCTCACCCCTCTGCTGCACATGTACCCTTCTGCTGCATCTTTGGTGGTGGTAAGTCATCATCAGAGTTGGAATCATGTTCTATGCAGACTCTTCTTCATTATGATGTTATGCAGTTTGGCACATGTGGCAATGATCTTGCAACACATCTCCAGTCTGTACAGTAGTACCCCTCTAGTCTTATGAAGGCAGGGAAACCGTGACTTCAGGATCCCAAAAGTCCTCTCCATTACTGAACGCGTTGTCATGTGTGCCCTGTTGTACTGCCTTTCACTTCTTGGTTTTGGAGTCAGGTATGGTGTGAGTATTCAGGGATGCATGGCATATGCACTGTCACCTTAAGAGCATGAGAAGGAAAACCATTGGGTCAAATAACACATATCATCCTGGCCATTGTATTAATTGAGTCTGCAATTCTTTTACCTAGTAGGAAGCCATCACTAATTTCACCCTGTGACAGTCAGTTTTGTATTCCACTGTGATGGAACATGAATGAGCCCTGGGTGCTGTCTGGGAATCTGGCCACAAGGCCTATTATGAGACAGGAGTCACCACACACTACCTGCACATTGAGTGAGGATGAGCTTTTCCTGTTCTTGTATATGGATTCATTTGCTGAGGGGGAACATATGGCAATAAGTGTGCCATCAACACAGCCAATGATATTGGGGAACTTTGCTGCCCTATAGAACATCAGTTTGGTTTGTTGCAATAATAGGGGGTTTTAGTGGAGATATATATATTGGTTAGCTTTGCTCACCATGATGATGAGTCTCTCATAAATGTCCTCCTCACTCTGTTCAAAGAGGGTGACCCTCATCCTAAATGTCCTCTCCTGTCTCATTCTCTGCCTCCCAGACAAAATCCACATCATCCTCGCCGGAACATACAGAGCCGCCATTGTGAAAGAGCCTGATGCATTTTGGGTGGCTTTTTATAATTTGCACCTGGTTACCACCTGAGCTGAATCAATGGTAATTGTATATCCTAAATGGCTATTTGACAACTAGTTGCAATTAGAAACTCGGTTGAACATGCGGTTAGCGATTTGCAATTTGGACATCCCTACTTGAGATTTCCTATTTTACAATTTCCAAAATGCGATTTCTATAGGTAGGAATCACATTTTGCACCACTGCAAATCACTTTCTTACATCCCAAAATGACATTTTGCATTTCCTAACTGCCCAAAATGGTGATTCGCATAATTAGGAAATGCAAAATGCCTTCATACATATGTCCCCAAGCTCCTGAGAACTGTAATGGCTGTCAGGAACCGTTCTCTCATGCTGCTGGCAGCCAATCAAAGTGCTTGCTCCTGTGGGAGTCTGACTCCCATGGGAGCGTATTGGCTCAAGAGGAAATAGCCCTCTGGGGTAAAAATCAGAATGCTCTATTTTTCAAAATTGGGTATGAGGGACTCATATGAAAGTCCCTCGTACCCAACCATCCAGATATAAAAAATGTTAACTTTAATTTCTGAAAAACTACTGAACGGATTTGCATCAGTTCACAAAAGGCACAATCTGCAGGCCAAGGTCTAGCTTCCTGCCAAATTTGGTGTAATTGCATTCAGCAAGTTTTACGGTAGTGCTTCTTTAAGAAGTCTAGGGAAAATGTTCGAGGGTTTTGCATTTTGGGAACCTCTTTATTTCCCCCCCCCCGAAGCTTGACTGATCACCATGAAACTTTTCATGCAAAAACTAGGCAGAAAAGAGCACTTTTTTGGAATGCTTCATGAAGATTTGACATCTAGTGCCAAAGTTATTAGCAACACATAAAATATGGATATGCATACAGAAACACTAGCATATATATAAATATGGATATCTTAAATTAAAAAAACACAGATAATGTTATGCAGCACATAATTCATAGCAACTATAATGCTCAGTACACCACCTGAAAATATGCTGTCTACTAAGAACTAAACATATGCATTGTATACCAGAACTGGCAAATTTCAGGGGGTTTTAGAGTTTGTGTTCGCAGAACCATAACTAACACATAACTGTGTTTTTCAGTGAACATCTGATGGTTTTTATGAGGTTCTCTGTAAAAATAAAACATGCATCCAAAGAAACAGTCCTATTGTGAGGTGAAATGTTCCAAGTAGGTTTAATGAGTCTAAATAAGAAACTCCAGCCACGACTCTCAAACGATTCTAGATAATTGACTATGATGGTTTCCTCAAACAATACAGAACACTAAAATGGAATGTACCATGAATGAAAAGGGAAGGGAAATATAGTAGGAGAACAAAGTAAAATCAAGGCTAAAACTATACAATATCACATTCTGCATTCATCGACCATGTAACTTTTCCTGGCCGTGCATGACCGTCGGCTGTTTGTAGCAGGCATAAGTTGCAAGGCCTGAATTCTACCAAGCCTGCACTTAACTCAGCAAATGGGCAACCTCTAGGGTTTAGGTGTGATCTTGGCCATTAGTAAGGCACCCAACCCCTGCAGATCAACCACATTTCAATGGTCCTTTGGCCAGGTGCTGCATCCATTACCAGTGGGCAGACTACCTTGATGGGTTAGGCGCAAAGCATGATCTTTGGCCAGGATCTATGCTCAGAGCTCCATAAATAGATGGTCTGACCCCTTTTTTAATATTTGTTTTTTTGGTTTGTATCTATTTATCCTCAAACCAACGTCTAAGGACACATTCAGGACTCTGGGTCACTGACTGTTTTTGAAACCCGGTTCGAAGGTATTACAAGGAACCACAGTTTGAAATCAGATCACTGGGTCTTTGAACCCCACCATAGGGACCACTATTTAAATACAATCTCCAGAGGGCAATTTTGCCTCCCCATCCCCACACTACAACATGATTCTGAGGTCAGGGGATTCTTCCCTGTCTTCTTATCAGTCTTTTTTTTTTTTTTTTCTGGGCACAGGTACGGAAGCCAGTGTCCTGAATGGCAGCTGCAAGATAAAAATGCCTCTTGCAGTTTGCCATTCAACCATTCTGAGCCTTTGCATTAATTGAGCAAAACCTAAAGTGGACAAAGGAAGCATAAAATCCCCTTGTCCCATGCGCGGCCTTTAGTTTTTCAAGTTGGGTTGTGAAAGTTTCTGTAGACTCAATGGGCAGGTTTTTTAATCTTACAGGTTTTCTCATATTATGAACACTGTCGAAGGGAGACAGGAGAAAAAGCACCCTCGTCCAATATAAAATCACTTTTGTATGTTTTTTTCAACCCTGTTACTCAAATTATCCTCAATCTATCTAATGATAATTAAAGGTTTGGACATGTACTTTTACATTTTACATCTCCTGCAGGTAAAAAAAAATCACAAATCAATTTTTCACTGTGAGGCCTACCTCTCCCATAGGATAACATACGGATACATTATTACATTTAATAAGTGCCAAAGTTTAATTAGGAACAGGTAGGGATTTTATGTTTGGTATCTGACATTTTTTAATTTAAAATCTTTATTGCTGTAGTCGGATTTCAAGTTACAATTTTGAAAATGCCACTTTTAGAAGGTTGGCATTTTCCTGCCCTGGCTATTTGGTGCCTGCAACCTGTTCCTGGTTCACATGACTGGGTGTAGTTGACAGCTGGACTTTGTATATTCTTCCCAGAGGACAAGCAGTAGAGGGATTAGGCGTGCCTGGATGGGCTTTAACTGGCAAATTGCTGGGGGGAGCTGGGCACAGCCCCAATTGCAAATCAATATGCTGTGCCCTGCCTTCACAAAAAGGACTTCACACTGGTGGGTTGTGCCTGCAGCCACAGGAATCATAGCACAGACTGTAGAATATTCCAAGCACTTTGAAGAGAAACTCTAGAAATGTTTCTTTACATCAAAGAAAGCACCAGATACAAAAATAGGACTCTCAGACCCACTCTTCAGTTCACTTTCTCGACCTCCAAAAGGACTCTCAGTGGACTGCCTTTTGCCTTTGCCTGCTGTATACTTCAGAAGACTGCTCTGCTGCCTTGAACCCTCAGAGGCTTGTCCTGCTGTTTGAGCCCTGTCCCACTATGAACCCAGTACTACCAAAGTGACTCCAGGGGCTAGCTGGGTGGCCTCTTGATCAGGGACAGAAAAAGGTCCAACCATCTTGAACCTTCACCAGGACCTAGCCTGAGTGAGACTAGACCATCCGAATGGAGCCTCTCTAGTTTTGGACCCTTGGAAGTGGTGCTAAAGGTGCCCAGATGGGGCACCAGAAGGTTGGCATGCAAGTTGGCTGCTCTCCGGTGAGGATCCAATTGCTGTAGGGCATAATCTGGCATCATCCACAGTCCAGCTCTCCCATCATTAATTGATAACACATGCTGGGAGAGAGCTGGAGTCACCTCCTGGACCAGGTGGCCTCTGCTATTGAGAGCGACTTGAGGTGCTGAGCGGCCCTGCAATTTTGGATTGGGCCAGGCGGCCCGGGAGCTGATTAATGATTCTGGGCCATGCATATAGATAGATAGATAGATGGATAGATAGATAGATAGATAGATAGATAGATAGATAGATAGATAGATAGATAGATAGATAATTAAAAAAGGTATACATGAATATATATATATATACATATATATATATATATATATATATACATGTGTTCACAACCAACATCAATGCATTAATGTGCACACGTATATATCTATACAATCTATACACACAACTAACATCAATGTATAAAAGTGCATAACAATATAAGAAGTTCATTGTTAAGAATGACTCTACAATTCCAAGTGATATAAACAACTACAAGGGATACACATTCTTCATATCCACATGTATGGACTCACCACATGACATAATCTTCATGCTGGCTTCTGCCTAACCCTTGTGAAATGATGTGTAGGATCACCATCACACTGTTATTCACTTCTCTGTCCCATTTGCCTCTTTCCATTCTACACTCCATGTTCTCCATCTACATCAATTTCACCCTCCGTTTCACCTTTCATCCAGCAATCTGCAATTTTTACGACATTATTTACAATTTCACACATTTCTGTCACTCAATAATGCAGTGAAAGGATACACCTTCTTCACCTGCAAAGGATCAGAGAGTTAAGCCAACCCTTTGTCCTCCCTGCGTCCTTCCCTTACACATACCCATTCTCGAATTCCAAACCCTTTCCTGGTCTATCAACCTTCAACTGTTCAACCATTCTCCAATTCCAAAATCTTTTCTTGGTCCAACAACCTTCTCGCCCCAATTTCTTCTTTCCACCCTATTTGACAACAACCCTCTCGCTTTTCTTCCCCGCATAACATCAAACAGCACCTTTTCTGTGACACTGTTGGGCATGGTATGATAAGCCACACCAATTTCTCCACCTTTCTTTTCCATTGATAACTTTGGCCCTATGCCAGTTGCAGACCCTCCTACTCTGAGGGAAATAGACCAAAGATCTGATGTGCTCAACCCCATACATTCCAAGGAAATCCTTCATTTCCTGTGAAGCAAACCGCACACCATTGTCTGTCACCATCTGTTCAGTTATCCCTTCTCTCTGCCATAATTCTTCCAAGAATTCCATCGCATCCTGAGATGTTACATGAGCCGTAATTTTCACCTCTGGCCACCGCAAATAATAATTAGTGGGCACCAGAGCAAATTTTGGACAGGGATGGATAGTCTACTGTCTTTTGTGATTTATCACTCCACGCAAATGATAAACAATCTCTTATCTCCCTTTCCACATCTTGGTCTAATCCTGGGCACCAGTACTCCGACCTCACACTGTGCTTGGTTGCACTCATGCCAGTATAACCCTCATGTGCCAAACTCACTATGCGATTCCTCAATGCCTCCATTGCGATCCACAGCTCACCCCTGAAAACAACTTAACCAATGACAGATAATTCCATGTCAACATTCCTGAACAACTCTTTATCAGACACTTAACCCTTGGCCAGCCATCCCTTAACCACCTACTCCTTCACCTCCTGCAATGTGGCGTCCTCACTGACCGCCTATACCCACAAGAGATGAGATATCCGACCCTCACTGCGCACCTCCACACTCGCCACAAGCCAATGCACCTCTGCTTCAACCCCCTCCATCCTCAGTTTCCACAGGGATTCTTGACAAACAGTCTGCAACCACATGTTTCCTTCCTGCACATACTCCATTCTAAACATCAGTGTCGTAACCCACTTGGTAATTCTAGATGAAACCTGTCCAGTACCTTTCCTAGTAAACACACCCACCAAGGGTCAATGAATAGTGTGAATCACAACGTCCATCCCATACACACATTTTTGGAAATGACACATACCCCACCAACACACCAAGCCTTCTATTCCAATCATAGAATACGAAAACTCAGCACCTGTCAAGGGGCTTGAGGCGTAAGCGATGTTCACCTCATTTCCATTCCTGTTTCGCAACAATACAGAACCAAAACCTACGCCATTAGCAACAGTGCATATTATACATCCATCTCTTGTGTCAAATGGCTTCAATGCTGAGGCCAATGCAATACACATTTTGATTAAGTCAAATTCCTTCTGACACTCCTCTCCCTATTCAAATTTGACATTTCTTGCCATGAGTTTTCTTATAGATACTGTTTTGTCAGTAAACATCAGAACAAAGCATAAATAGTACTCCTGTAATCCTACAAATGACCTCAAGTAGTGCTTGTTCAGTGAAGCCAGTGCCTCTTCAATGGTCCTTACCAACTTCGATGTGGGTGTCACCCCCTGCCCATTCAACCAGTGTCCCAAATATTCCACACCATTCACTCACATTTTTTATTTTTCCTATCTGATGTTCAATCCACACTCCTACAAAATTCTTAGCACTCTCCTGAACACCTCATCATGCTCTTTGATGTCTTTCCCAAAAACTAGGATGTCATCTTGGAAATAAGTCACCTTAACATCTTTATTAAACAACTGGTTCATGGCTCTTTGAAATACCACTGCAGCTGATTCCAGTCCAAAAAGCATACGCTTGAACTGGTACGCTCCTTCAGTAGTGACAAAAGAAGTGAGTGGCCTTGACTCCGGATGTAGTGTGATCTGGTGATAGGCTGATGACATGTCAAGCGTCAAGAAAAACTGAGCAACTTTGACTGTCATCCACAAATCATCAATGTTGGGAAGAGGATGCTGATCAATCTAAATACATTAGTTTAAGCCACGTAATTCCACACACATCCGCAAGTCTCCATTCCCCTTCTTAACTCAAGGAACTGGAGCCAACCACTCTGAAGCTTCAATTTCCTCAATAACACCCTCTTGGCATAATCACAGCATTTCTTTTCTCAAAGGTTCCCTCAACTCTAATGGTGCCCCCTAAGGCTTGTGTGCTACAGGGCACGCACCTTCCTTCAAGATAATTGTGTGTGCAGACCCCTTTAACAAGCCTTGTTTCTCCTGGAAGACCAATGAAAATTCACTCTTCCACTTGATCTTTCCCGCTACATTCACACTGGTCAATGTCCCCAACACTTGATCAGGGTGATTGTGGTCCAATTTGATTTTAAGTTCTCTCTGCTGTAATCAACCCAACAAATTTGACCCATACTGGGCCACGTACACTTTGAAGAGTATTTTTGCACCTCAAAACTCCAGTGTACCCATACAATAACCCACCAAGTCAATGGACTTGTTTCTATAATCTACAAGCTTGATGTCTGGAGCATGTAATTCTTTCCCAGTAAATGTTCCTTCCCACTCTTCTCCCCAAAATGTCCCTTCATTTTACACCTCCTACACACTTGACCCGACACCTGGACATGTAGAATCAGTCGCTACACGCCCCCTCCACATGCACTTGTAACATATAATCTTTCTTCCTACTCCCGAAGTGTTTTTCCTCAGGGAATCCATCACCTCTTTCTTATCTCTGGATATTTTATACACTCCACTTTGAACCCAATCAAATTTCTTCACAAAACAAGGTGCCATTCCCGTCATCCCTTCTTCTGTACTTTCATCCCTTTTCTCTGTTTCGATAGCTTTCTGTAAAGTTAAGCCCTCTGTGTTCAACAAACGTTCTTTAAATCTTCTGTCTCTCATGTTTTGTATTAATTGATCTTTTAACATTTCACCAAGAAAACCTTTATAGCTGCAGGTAGACGCCAATAACCTAAGTGCCGCTACAAATTTATCTACAGACTCTCCTGGCAACTGTGCTTTCTTCAAAAATGTATAACACTCCACCACCTCATTTTTCTTCTTTCGAAAATTTAGATCCAATTTCTGCATTGCCACCTCATAGTCATCGCCTACTGAATCTTCATCACCTTCATCAGGTAATGCTGGCAAGTGTTTTAAAATGCTTCTACCTTCCGCCCCTAAACAATGTTTAAGCATTAACCAATTTCCATGACAGGGTAAATTCTTCACCATCCTCAGCTTTCTCATATGATTTGAAACCTTCATTCCAGTAATCCCAAATAACATTTTGTTTTCCTGGCAAGTTAAAAAACGATGCTGGTGCCATTAATCCTTCCATTGCATAATTAAAGTCCAACCACTGAGATAAATGCTCTCAAGAATGCAAAAAAATATTAATGTGACAAAGGCTTAAATAGAAGGTGTGTGCCTCAGTGCAATGAACACCAGAATTGCCAAAGCAGCTCAAACATTTCTGCAACCACACGTAAAAAGTGTGCCTATCACTGGTAATATCAACACTCTGGGTGAGGATCAGTGGACAGACAAAGCTTAACCACCAGCTTTAGGTATCACTGTACTGTAGCCGTAACCTGTCACTGTGATATAGAAATAAACACTGCGTTTCATCAATCTTTAAATGGGCCACAAGAGTAATTGCACACAATGGGAATTTTCCCAATGCCTTAAAAATGGCCACCCGACGTACCATACTTGTCTTTCCTTTTCAATATGGCCTCTCAAGTGTGTTGGTCTGAACACTAGTCAGCAGCTACCAGTCGTGTGCAGGCTTAAACTTAGCTATCTGTGACACATCACGCCTTACCAGGAAAAGATATTGCCACCATGCACACTGATTGAGCCTTCGTTGTGATGAAGTAAATTTCAGTAATTTTCTTTAGGCTGCGTCGCCGCGACGTTGCAACCCTCCAATACTGTACAAACTGCTGGCCTCAAGGGTGCTCTCCTCCTGTATAGCCATTAAAAAGATGCGCTGGTACACAAGAATGGTAAGGTAGTTTTAATAAAGTTAAAATGAACAACAGGCGGGAGCTGCCAGGCAGCTCTCCAACGGTCAAAATCTCTTCATGTCTCCGATTCGAATCTTCACAACAAATGCAGCGTGGAGCTTAGCCTCACACTGCATGTTTTTTGAAGCAGATGCGAAAGAGTCTAAATACAACACCTGTCTCACCAGCGGGTGTTGTAAAAAGCAGGTTATGGTTTGCCTTGTTCCTGCTCTTTTCTTGTTGTCATGTGTTCTGATTCTGTGTGCCATTTGCAGTTTTAACTGTAGATCAAAAGTCAAATTCCTAAACTCTGGCATGAAACTGACAGGGAAAGTAATTGCATTGTTCTTTTCAATCTTCTCGCCGGCCCAAGAGATGGACATTGCCCATTCTATTTTTGTCTTCTCATTTAATCCATTTTCTGTAAAAGTACCCGTGGTCCTGTGTCCAGTCCCCTAAGTCTGCCAGCTGCGCACTGTGGTCATCAGCCTGCCCTTTGCATCAGGTAATCCAATGTCAGTGGATGCCATGTCATTCTCAGTGACTGAATCTAATTCACTCATTTCAATGTATTGTCCACTGTCCCAACATATAGTTTTACATTGGTCAATTTAGCATTCTCGTCTCCAAAATATGTTTGTCATATTAGAGGCTACTTTGAGCCTTGCCTGTGTTTGCTTCTCTGCAAAGGAGCTGCCTGCCTGGCTTTCAGAGCTACATCAGACAGACACATCAGACATGCATCAAAACCAACTAATCAGCCCCAGAGAAGAGAAGGAATCTAATAGGACCTCAAAAAAGACAGTGCAGCTCTTCGCCAACAGGAATGAGAAGGGGGCTATATGCCTATATGAGTGTTAAGCACCGTGTGCTATCTAGAAGTGAAGCAGCATTTGAGGGTCACATCCAGTAATGACTAATCACAGAGCCTTGGAGTCGTATACCGAAAAATCAGTTATGTGGCCTGACATGGTAGGCTTGTCACACCATAGCAGATGAAGTGGATGTACTACTGCTGTGAACCCTGCTTGTACTAGAAGGTCAGAGAAACTAGTTACAATGTGTTTAAGGCATCTTGGAGGGCAGCTGGGCTGTTTCACTCGTGGTCTCCAGTGCATCACATAGTCAAACACAAGCGCTGTTGCAGTATAGCGTTGCAACTCACCTTCCAGAAGGTGCCAAATACTGGCACTTCGGCCAACCAAGTAATCTGTCCATATCAGGATGTTCCATTCTCCACACCAGAGCCTCCGCCTACACACTGGGGCGTAATCACCACATCCCTCTGTCAAATGTGTCTGCGCACTGCAGCAGACCCGTTTCTTACTCTTGTACTCGCTGGCTCACATGCTATTCTCCTACAGAAATGTTATTAGAATATGACAGAGACGCTCCCCTGCCACATCCTTTTGAAAGCCCTCTGCCACAGCTGACAGGGAATCTTGGGTGCGCCTTCTCTAAGCTAGCAGTCCTCGAACCTTAGCACTTCTCACCTGAGTTACTCTGACGGCAAACAAGCGGTCATCTCCCACTGTCAATGTGGGTGTCCCCATGTGAATCATCAAGCAAGGGAGGTCATGCTCTAGTGGTGGGACCCAAACGGGGTCCTGCAGGTGCATCACAGCATGCCTGAATGAGGGAACAGTCCGGATGATTACTTCTCAGTGAGGGCAGGGATGGATGATAACCAGTGCACCTCCTTATTGTCCGTACAACGTGGACTGATCAACTTACACCTGTTTTCTCTCCCCTCTCCCCTAAACTGCAGTGGTGTGGGCAGACATACTATAATAGAGCTTCGGAGAGAAATCGCCATTCTCCTTTGCATCAAGCATTACCGACCCTTTTCTATCAACTTTCCACTCAATACCTTTTTAGGTTGGTTTGACAGGGAAGATGCTCCGAATGACCTATTGTCATAAAGTCGTTTTTTAATATTTAAGCCAGAAATCATGTTTAAGTCACACATACTTGTACATATATATGTTTCCACACACCCACACATACACAAACGCATAAGGGTGCACAATACATGTGCATAAAACAAGACAGGCATTGTCAAAGCCAATAGGTCCGATTTTGATGTGGTAAAGCCTGGAGTACAGAGTCATGCACAAATGCAGTTTGTATTGCATTAGTACATTGAATGCAGACCTACTGGCTTTGCCTTGGGGGCATATTTACTACCCCTAGCGCCACCTTGCGAAGCCCTAGAGTCATTTTTTTCTCACACTAAAGCAGCGTTAAGGAGACCTTTCTCCTGCTCCGTATTTACAAAGTGGCGCAATGCTTGCATTGCACCACTTTGTAAATCCTTGTGCCACATTATGCCTGCGTCAGGCATAACGTATGCAAGGGTAGCATTCTGACGCAGGGAGGCCTGAACAAATGGCGCATTGAAATGTACAACATTTCACTGCGTCATTTTTCTGTCACTTTTAATGCTTGCTCAGAGCAAGCGTTAAAATGACACATCCATTTTAATCGATGGGCCTCCTGGTGCTTTGCTGCACTAGCGTCAACATTTTTTATGCTAGTGCAGCAAAGCGCCACAATAGCATCAAATATTTTGATGCTTTTGTCCTAACGACCGCCACAGTGCCCCATATTGTAAATACAGCACAACCATGGTGTTGTTAGGTGGGGCAGGAGCAACGCAAGAAAAGTGGCGCATTGGGATCGATGCGCCACTTTCTTGTAAATATGCCACTTGGTGTGGAACTGCAAGTTCTCCATTTTCCTACGTGTTTTGTTTTGATGGATGTATTGCAAACAACATCTCACACTTTTTTCTGGGCACAGTCTTGGTTCTCATGCTACGCTCACAAAGTTGAGCCAAGGCTTTGTTTAGTAAAACCACTTCACCTCTGAGGAATTCTGTGTTTAGTCAGAATTAGACCCCTCTTCCAAAGCCTACTGGGGTATGAGTCCATTATTATTATTTGTATTATTAGGGATAATATTAATAGTAATAATAATAATAATCAATTCACCCCATTAAACGTATGAAAACTCTTTTGTAAAACGTTATTTAAGTACGGTTTAAACGAAAGAGCACTGGATACGTAAATTAAACAAGAGGACAAGGGATAGCGGGAGGGAATAATGGGACTTGCACGTGGATGTGTTAACTTACTATTATCATACTATCGGCAACTGTAATAGTCTCAAAGACATACGCCTCAGTTAGAAAGTAACTGCAGTGAGATATGGCCTCAGACACATCTCAGTGTTGCTATATTCCTATCAAAACCGTATCTTTTACCCTACCCACTCCTTGTAGTGGTATTTATTCACAGATGTTCTGTTACGCTTTGCACCATGACAATTTACATCGGTTCGGGATCTAATCGAATACCTTTCCTTGCTTCCAAAAAGTGATCTCTAGTATTTTTGTCTTGGTACCACTGCCTTTGTCAATGGCCTGTAAATCAGAACCGGAATCGGTAAATGGATTGTATCCTTTCTCTGCACACCCGGTCTTCCTGCGCGTGTCGCACGCCGTGTACCCGTAACGATTTTGTGCTAAAGACATTTTTTTATTTTTTTATTTAGTTCGTGTTTACAATTTCTATGATTATCTTTTAAAACTGTCAGCATACACACCACCGGCGCTCAGGCTTAAATTAGTTTTGATAGCTCTCGGTGGTTTGTTGTCAGACATTTCAAACAGATGAGCTTGTGAGATGCGGTTTGTGTTTTTGGTTTGAATATCATTAAATAAATAGAATATTCCCAGCGGCCTTTAGCCTAACCTACCCAAAGTGGCGCGACTCTTATTTGCATCCTGAAGCGTAAGAAAAAAATACCGCCTCCTGTTTTAGATTTAAACAATGTTTCACAACAGCAAGTGGATTTTATCCCCTCTCTTTTTGCTTTCCTTTGTATTTTCAGTTTTACATGTGGAAGTGGAGGTGACAGTTCTTCGGATTACTCTACTGCAGGGAGTCGAATTTAGCTCATTGAAAGGCGCGTGCTGGCAGCTCTGCTGTTGAGACTTCCAAGCAGTAGAACTAGAATAAAGGCTCTCTAAAGCACGATAATGACGACAGTGGCTGTATGAAAATCACCTTTACTGCGGCAGCTGAAACCCATTTGCACCTTCTATAAAGCATCTTATGAAACATATCCCCACACAATAATATGCTGAACAGTAAGAAATAGCACATTTTCAAAGCACTCTGAATGTTCTCCTTGCCTCAGTTGTCAGGCTGTGCAGAATTAATAAGTATACAAAACAGTGATGGATGGAATGCTTGAATTAATCCCAGCCACTGATAATCACGGGGGATACATCCCAGTCCATCCCTATTTTGCATGCCATGCCACTTTCATTTGAACCGAACTATATGCAAATAAGTCTTGACCCTGTTCCATTGGAACACTCCAGCCCAAACTGCCAAGCCAGGTCCTCCCTGAACCAGAATACTGTAGTGTTGTGTGAGTTATTAATGAAGGAACCCTTTTGGCTCCTGATGGAATCCATTGACCTGTGAAGTAAGTGTTAGAGCATGGCGAAGCAAATGCAGGTTTAGAATCTTGTGTGTGTGGTTACATGGAGATGAAGAAAGACGTGTAATACCCAGCTCTGCGTGTGGCATAGTCATTGGCACGTACCCAGGCTGGGGAAGACTCTACAACTGGCGGCAAGATAGGGAATAAGTAGCCCGAAGTGCTCTCTCAGAGAGTTTGCTGTGGTCAAAGCAAATTGCTCAGGCGTGCCATGCATGCCTCTGTAGAAGTGCAGAATCAATGTTTGGCATATGGGGAGTCAAAGCACAACTCCAGCTGGTGTGCAGCACTTGATGATAACAAAAGCTTTACTGAGAAGCCTACACATCATTGGCCAACAACTTGCAGGCAAGGCTGTAAAGAGAGCTACTGCACTGCTAAGCAACACAAAGCTATCCATCATACAGAGTGATTATGCTAAAGGCGGACAAAAAGAGATACAGAAAAGAAGCGCGTAAAACGACCATAGTCAGGCACGAGTAGAATACACAAAAACACTGGTTGACAAAAATATTGATAACAAAGCACACTGTTGTTACACTTGCCAGAGCTTTGATAGGGAGAGCTCTACAACGTCAGTAGTGGAGGAAGAGATCCAAAAAGTCACACAGGGTTGTCCAAAGCCTGAAGTGACACACCACCAAAGCTATGGGGTGAGGCTGTGTACAACTCCAGAGGTCTCCAGATAAGTGAAGGGCTCCAATGGAGACTTAGAAAGAGTACATAGTTCCACAGACTGCCCAAGATGACCAAGAGGACAGCAAATCACAGGACTTTCGAGATGGCAGGAAGGAAGCAGTTCCTAGGGGACAGCGGACAGTATCGGAGAGAACTCCATTCTCAGTGACAGCCAATCCCAGAAAAAGCGGAATATTGGCAATAGATGGACAGCTTGGATAGAAACATTTGATGATTTCACTGATGCACTAGAAGAATCAGGTAACAAGATTATCAAATACTTTAAGAATCTTTCTGGTGAGGGTTTGAAAGAAGTCATAAAGAAAATGACATGAGCTGACGAAGTTAAATACCGTCAAATTAAAGAAGTCTTGAATTTCAAGTTCAATCCAATACTGAATGTAGATTATGAGAGGTACATTTTCAGTCAATAATGACAGAGAGTTGGTGAAACCATAGATGAACATGTTGAGGGACTGGATATGCTCATCAAACACTGTGGCCCTCATTTTGACCTCGGCGGTACCGCCGTGCTGAAGACCGCCAATGCAGGCGGTTTTCCGCGCGGCGTATTATGACTGCTGGCAGCCCTCTGTCCTTTTTAAGAAGGAGAGCCGCCAGCAGCCATACTGGCAGTCGGCGGGGAAGTAGAGGCTGCTCCACCTCCACCGCCCCGTCATCGGAACACCGCCCACTGAATCACGTTCCATGATTTGGTGTGGCGGTGTTCTGGTGACGGGGAGTTGGCGGCAGAGCAGCCCCCATGGACCCCGTCCCCTCCCGGCGGATCAACTGACAAGGTAAGTTGATCGTCCGGGGGTGGGTGGTGTTTTGTGTTGTGTGCGTGCATGGGTGTGTGTGTGTGAGTATGTAGAGGAGGTGTGTGAGTGCGTGTATGCATGCGGGGGGTGTTGTGTGTATGGGAAATGTGTGCGGGTCGGTCTGTGTGCATGTCTGTTTGTATGTGTGCGTGTAGGGGTGTGTGTCGGTGTATGTTGGGGGTAGGGGTGGGGTCCTGCCACCTTTGGGGGGTGGCAGGGAGGTATGGGGGAGGACTCGGGGGGGGAGGGGGGCGGGAGAGACCCCCATCAGTGCCAGGGAAGGAATTCCCTGGCACTGATGGTGCCTACCGCCATGGATTTTATGGCGGTTCCAAACCACCCGAAATCCATGGCGGTATGCAGGGTACTGATACTGCCGGCGGTCTGGTGACGGCCGCTGGGCTGGAGACCGAAGTCTCCAGCCCAGCGGTCGTCACCGCCCTGGCGGTCGGAGTGGAGAAGTGGCAGATGACCATGGCGGTAACCGCCATGGTCATAATTCAATTTTTTTACCGCCGGCCTGTTGGCGGTTTTACAGCCACTTCTCCTCCGTCCGCCAGGGTCATAATGAGGGCCTGTATGTTCAATGAATTTAATGATGAGTGTTAGAAATGGGGTCTTTGGTTGGCAGTCAGGTTATCCCCTGTCCAAGCAAGGACCCTCACTCTAGTCAGGGTAAGTCACACACAATCCAAATTATCCTGTGCCCATCCTCTGGTAGCTTGGCACTGAGCAGTCACGCTTAACTTAGAAGGCAATGTGTTAAGTATTTGTGAAATAAATCATGCAATAATATAGTATTGCACCACAAAAATACACCACACAGTGTTTAGAAAAATATATAATATTTATCTGATAAGATGCAGGTCAAAACGATCAAAAGGCAATAAGCGAATGTTGCAATATCACTGTAAAAATGATAGAAAGTGTCTTTAGTTTCTTAAAAGCAATAAATGTCTCTTGCAAGAACAAAGTACCTGGTTTACGTTCCAAATCTCCGCAAGGTCAGGGTGCAGTGTATGTTTAAAGTAGGGCATATACTAATGTGTTTTATATGTCCTGATGGTGAAATACTGCCAAATTCGTTTTTCACTGTTGCAAGGCCTATCCCTCTCATAGGTTAACATGGGGGTACCTTTAAATATGATTAAAGCATAGATTCCCTTTGGGAGCGGATAGACATGTGAAGTTTGGGGTCTCTGAACTCACAATCTAAAAATACATCTTTTAGTACAGTTGGTTTTGAGATTGTGTGTTTGAAAATGCCACTTTTAGAAAGTAGGCATTTTCTTGCTTAAACCATTCTGTGACTCTGGCTTTTTGTGGATTCCCCTTCTGGGTCAGTTAGACAGCTAAGCTGTTTGCACCTCTCTCTAGACAGTGACACAAAGGGGGCTGGGGTGTAGTCTGCATATCCTGATGAGCCATCTGTGCTAGGAGGGAGGGGAGGAGTGGTCACTTACACCTGAAAGAGCTATGCCTGCCCTCATACAATGCAGTCTCCAACCCCTTGGTGTGTGTCTGGGGTCTGGCCTAGGCACGGCAGGATTTAAAAAACAAGAGAGACTTTCCTTTGAAGTAGGCCTACTTCAAAGGCCAAAATGGGTATAAGAAGAGCACTCAAACCCCTGGAAAATTAGATCGCTTCTGGACATCAAGAAGAACCTCTGTCTTGAGAAGAGCTGAAGAGCTGAGGAGAAGTGCTGCCCTGCCTGTGACTGTGCTTTGTCGAGCTATCCTGCAGTTCCTGCTTCTGCCTGTGGAAGGGCACAAAGACTGAACTTTGTTGTGCATTCCTGCTTGTGAAGAAATCTCCAAGGACTTGTCCTGAGCTTGCCGCCTGTTGTTGAAGTTTCAGGGCCATCAAAGACTTCCCTTGCCAGCACCTGGACTCTCTGCTGAGACTCCTGCCCTGCCAAGTGGTGCCCTATCCAGTTCCTGGGGCCTTGACAGGTGAAGCTGGCAGACCAAGATTGAAAATCCATGCACAGACCATTGTGTGAGGAAAAGTTTGACGCACCTTCCCAGATACTGCTGAGAAACGACGCGCCGTCGGCTTTGTGGCTGAAATCTACGCTCCACCTGCATCATGGCTGGAAGATCAACGCACGTGGCTGGAGAAACGACGCGCAACACCTGCTCACAGAGGCTGATAACTACGCAAACCACAAAGTACGGTTTTGCTGACACCGTGCAGCAGGATTTTTGACACAAACATCACTAAGCGTGGAAAAGCGACGTAAAGACTTCCCGGATCCGAGGTGCTTGTCCAGATCAATGCATCACTGTCCTGCGGAGACAAGAAATGATGCATGCCGACCCGACTGAAGGAGGAACGACGCATGGTCTTGCTTGCGGGTGAGAAATCGATACATCGCTGACCTTTTTCGATACACACTCGCCCGTGCGGTGTTATTTTGATGCTACCCAGGTACATTTCCAGAGAAAGGCATTATCCTGAGGCGTTAGATAATTGTTATTCGGGAGAGTCTGTGACAACATATAAATTAAGTGGCCCATGAAGAACATAGTGAAATTGTTGCCACAAAATAAACTCTCCAAGACCGAGTCAGGTCTCCTCATTTCATTGAGAGAGTTGAAGGAGAATTGAAGGCCTGTCATCTATGCAACTGCCTATCATTGAAAACCACTCAACACACCTTAATCATATAGAGTTGCTATGGGAAACAACTGCTGTTGATGTTTTCGGCCCCAATAGACATCACCTGATGGTGATTGTTGATGAATACTCCCATTTTCCATTGATAGAAGATCCCTCATCTATCACTCAAGAAAGAGTCATCAAGAGATTAGACAACATCTTTGCCACATCGGGTGTTCCTATGATCTTCGTATCTGACACTGGCCCACATTCAACATTTGTGTTCAAACATTTTCACAATTATTTTAATGTGAAGCATCAAAAGAGCATACCTCTTTGGCCACAGGCCAATGGCCTTGTTGAACATTTCACAAGCACCTTTGAGAAAGCTCTTCAGCGTGCTATATTGGAGAAGCTGAACCTTAAAACTGTCTTGAATTCTAACCTGTGAGCTTACAGTTCGACCCCTCACATGACTACAGGTGAAAGCCCTGCAACTTTGATGTTCAGGAGAACCATGATGACTAAGTAACCTCAATGGGCCAACAGAAGATCAAGCTCTGAGGAAGAAACCTGTACCAAAGACTTGGATCATAAGAGGAAAATGAAGGCCTATGCAGGAAAGTGCTGACACGCAGAAGGCATTTTTTTCACTAGAAAAGATCGAGTACTTGTCTTTCAGTTGAGAAAACATAAGTCTTTTGCTCCACTTGATGCTGAGCTATTCCATGTCTTAACCAGCAAAGGACACATGGTGACTGCCCAACGTTCTGGGAAGTTTATCACGAGAGATTCCTCGCATTTCCGAAATGTAGCTCACCACTCATCCGATACTAATATCAATGTAGAGGCTGGTTCCGAAAGGACAATTGAACAATCCCTGACTGCTGTTGCTCATACATTGCCAATGCAGATCGTGGAGACACTTCTATTGCCATTTCCCAGTTTCTGAAGACTCAATCAGAAGGAGTAATCAGAGCACCATGAAGGCTCATTAAAGAACTATGATTTTGTATATATAAGTAAAAAAAAAAATTTTTAGGTTGAGCATAGCAATGCGCAAGAGCTGCTTTTCCGACGTGTTCGTATGTATCTGGGCTTTTAACCACGCCCACAGCACACCCATCACTATCACTCGTTTGTGGGCTTGCCTTTCAAAAATCCTTTTTTTTAGTTGGTAGCTGCTTTACGTTTGTCCCTCCTTCGGGCGGTTTTGTTACTGCCTCGGCCACCAACCCTGTTACTTGGATAATTGCACTTTTGCAGATAACTTTGACTGCGAGCGAGCTTCTTTTTCCTTTTTTCTCTCTTCGTGCTCAGGGCGGCACTTTGAATTGGCACACTTGTGTCAACGGTTTCACTTTTTATTTTCAGTTTGTGTGGCAAGAAAAGTTCAGATAGTAATTTACAACACGAATAGTTCTAACTCGAGCAAACGCAAGACCGATTGCAGTTCAAATGCTTGTTGTAAACAGCTGTAAATTGTGTTCCTATCTGGTCACAAATGCTGCTGCTCCTGTGAGTTCATGTGGGAGATACACTGTTTAGCTCAGAGGGGAAAAAGGAGTACCAAGCAGATGTCTGTTTATTTCTGCATCTGCAGACCATGTTTTTGCCTTAACATCTAGTTTTGATTGTATTCATCATTCCCCAAAGACCCAGGTTCAGTTTGTGCCACTGCTCAGTTTTCAGTTTATTCAAGAACATCAGGAGTTTGCCAATGATCCTGTAATGTATCAGCTGTTTTTATTTCAGTGGTTTTCAATCTTGTTATTTCTGCTTTCTGTTCCAGTGTTTACGATAAAATGGATATTTGCAATTCAGCCATAAATTCTGTGTGCGGGTGAGACAGGCTTCCACATATGGCCGGTGTTGAGCACACTGATATATTTCCATTCTCACATTTTCTGTAAGCCTGTCATAATTTGGGAAACATATCCAGGCTCTATAGTGGAGTATGTTATATTAAAGTGTATGGATTTAATATTGACAATGGCATGTACCCAAGACTTTATTGTCTGAGCCACAAATTGCTTCATGTGGCAGCATCAGTACTCATGTTTTCATCATTGGAAAGATGAAATGCTAAACCACCCCCAAGAGGATTCAAACCTGTGACCTTCAAACTACTCACACAAATTTCTGCAGTGTTATAGTAACACACTGAGATGTTTTACTTTCATATACAATATTTCAGAGGAATGATGCAGCTTTCCCAGATGTCCCATGCATATATTTGCAAATAAACAAAAAAAAGGCCTGACACATCTTCATACATGCAGTAGGGGGACACAAGTGTATGCTCAAAAATTGAAAGACATTCTGAACGAGAGAACGGGTCTGCTTACAACAGAAAATCCCCACATTCCGACAGCTGACCTTGAAACATACTTCAGTGCACTGTGCATGCAGCACAGTGAAGTGTTTTTATCAGATTTTGAACTGAATGACTAAGGGGCCAGGACATCTCGGAGAGTTGAAATACACAGGAGACTGAGACAGATTCCAAGTTGAATGCACTGGCGCTATGGCCAGGGCAACCTGGAGAAAGAGCGGCCCCTGAAAATCTCGAACACCGACATTGTGCCCCTTAAACTAAGATAAAACTGGCTCCTGTGCATAAAAAGCCTGAGCTGAGACACAAATGAATTCCTAACATCACAAACAGTTGTAAACTATATTAGACTCCTTTGAATTCCAGCTGCCCTATTGGAAAACAGCTTTAAGAACATTGCAGTGTTAAAAGCAATTGTGTTCTCCAATTAAAAACACATTTAAAGGGTCAATAAACGCCTAACATCAAAGATAACTATTGCATTAGTTCTGAACGTGGAGTACTTACCTAGCAAGCAATACTTTGTTTATAAATCTGACATTTTTTCCCTGCTCTTTGTTTTATTTAATCATCTAAACCATTCTACAATTGTTGAATAAAGCAATTTGACAAACGCAATTAATCATCACCCCACTCCTGTTTTAAATAGCACACAGTAATTATTATCATGTACCAATAGATTCTTGCCTTTTAACGTTCTGTATACTTCAATCATTAGGAAATTCAATGTGGACAGGAATCTTTTTCATTGTTTCAGAATTTCCATTGCATTTTGTTATAACGTATTCATTACTAGGTAGAACCATGCAGTCTGAGTTTTAAGGGCCTTGTTTGAAAATATATTCAATTAGGCCTACTGGCCCTTTGTATGCAGGTCCACTAGAACTATATGTTAAAAAGGACCAAAATATGTGGCAGGATTTACCAATTAATGTGGAAAAAAAGTCCAGTTATGTATTCACAATGCCAATAGCTCCAACTCAAGTAAATGCAAGACCTATTGTATTGCAAATGCTTGTTTTAATTAGGGAACCCTTCTGGCTACTGACGGATTCCGTAGAACTGTGACATAAGTGTTATTGCATGGTGAAATGAACACAGGTTTAAAATGTTGAGTTCACAGTTACAGGAAAATGAATAAAGGCATGTAATACCCAGCTCCATGTGTAGCATAGTCATTGGTGGGTAGCTAGATTGGGGAAGGAGCTAAAAGCACAAGCAACCCAGGACCAGTTTTGCCCTATGTATGGACTCATCAGCCAGGTACAGCTTGGTTCCAGTGACATAGTGTCCATGGGACCCATAACTTGGCATACTTGTCCCACTTAGGGTGACACAAAAGATATACAAAACAGTGAGGGATGTAATGCTTGAATTAATCTCAGTTACTGGTAATCACTCGGGCTGCATCGCAATCCATCATTATTTTGCTCACCATGCCACCTCAGTGTGGACCCAGTTATACGCAATTCAGTCTTAATCCTGCTCCAGTTGGAACAGTCCAGCCAGAACTACCAAGCCCAGGTCCTCCTTGACCAGAACACACGCAACCCGAGACCGATTTCACCCTGGTTCTGGGCTCATCAGTCAAGTACCGGTTGGTTGCAGTCACACAGTGTGCACTGAACCCATGTCTGGGCATACCGGTCCTGGTTAGGGTGACCAAATAAATATAGAAACCAGTGAGGTGAAATGGTGTGTGAAATAAGGATGGATTGGGATTCAGCCCTGAATAATTACCAGTGGCTGAGATCAATTTAAGCATTCCATACATTACTTTTTTGTTTACTTTAGTGGAGAAATATTAGGCATTAAACTCTGAGAATCCCCTTAGAAATCCACATTTCCCCCTCGTGTTTCACTTGGTGACTTCAGTTAATTTCAGAGTCAGGAATCCCTTGGTGAAATATGAAAGGTCC
Source organism: Pleurodeles waltl (assembly GCF_031143425.1). Taxonomy (NCBI): domain Eukaryota; kingdom Metazoa; phylum Chordata; class Amphibia; order Caudata; family Salamandridae; genus Pleurodeles; species Pleurodeles waltl. The sequence continues at coordinate 613,735,099 of NC_090436.1, read as the reverse complement.
ACAATGTTTCCGCAGACCTCATTTGTGATGGGGTAGGTAACTCTGATACTGGCCCATCAGTAGTTCTGTGGACCTTAATGACTCCCTTGATCTTATCTTGTCAACAGCAGTAATATATTCTACCAAAACCTGATACTGAAACAATCAGATGAGAAGTATGTGAGGGCACATGCAACTGCCCCACTGGCAACCTGGTTGTGGGTTGATTCCAAGTTTATCTTTCTCTCCTTACTATATTTGATGCACACCAAAAGCATATGCCACAGCATGTCTATCACTTCCAAATGACAGAAGTATTCCCTGATATCTAAAGAGTGAAGTCAGGACCACAGATAAGAGTGAACTGAATGTTTTTTCTCTCTCCCTTTGGATGGGGTCAGAGCTCTATAATCTCAAACAAACAAGCATTAGCAAAGGCAGTAGGTCTCAACTTCTGTCTTTGCTACTGCTTTTGCTGTTCAGTAGTGCCCCAAAAAATATTTATTTATTCATCTGCATTGGCAAAGAAAGCCCTAAAATTATCCATGCATCACCATACGTGTCCGTAGTCACACTACACTGCAACAGCACCATCATGATGAAGTATGTGAATGCATATGGCACCATGCATGCTTGCACATGTGTCATGGTATGGCAGCCATTTTGTTTCTTGAATTTACAATTTCAGGTTCGCAGATGTCCATCATGGAGCGGTATATCTGAAAAAAAAGTTTGTGAAGGTGCATTTAAAGGAAGAATGGGCCGGTTGCAAATTGCATCTGCTGTGCCCACTTAATAAGTAAAAAAACTAAATTGAAACAAAATACAGGTCACCACGTTTGGGAAAGCAAAGGTGGAGAGGGGGAATGCAGTTAGTTAGTCATTTTAGATGATGAGAGGATGTGAGCATAGAGAGTCGGAGGATCAACGAAGGTGCCAGGGGGACTAATAAAAACAACCGAAAGCCAACCAATGACAAGGAATCAGCTGACCCAAAGCTCACTGTAAGCATTCATATGATACACGAAAGGTCTTGTGACCTAAAATAGAGGTCACAGTATAACCTTGGGAGTATGAGCTATTGCAAGATAAAGAAAGGAGTGCCACCAATAGGTTGATTCATAAAGTTTAACTTAAGGGAAGTACGACATCAAACTGCCTTCTTTAAACTTTAAAACATATCATGAATATTTCTCATTACATTCTATTGTGCAGTTTCCATATGTTTGTTTTCTGGAATATAGCTGGACCATTCACCCAAGCTTTTAACACTATTGAAAGGGCTACCCTACTCACTAACAAGATTACACAAAAATCATAATTTCGAACAGTATTTCTTATGAAAAGCAAACTCTATCCATGTCTACTAGTACTACAGTGCACCATTTCAATAGCAATACATGTTTAAAGTGAAAACATCGTTGGCTGTATTTTGCCTCCATTTTCCGATGAAAACATAGTGAAGTACTCCATGCTATAAGTCCTATGTTGTGTCAAAGATTAAACATTTCATACACTCTGTGCACAGCACAATGTGAATAAACGGGATATTAATTCTTATCACCAGATATCTTGGGATATTTATGGGGAGTTCCACAAAAACCAAATGTGGGTCGGCGTGTTGCAGCAAACAGTTGCATCATGCTTTCGTCAGGGCCATATTGGTTGTCAAAGATGGATAATAAGTAGTTCTATCAAAGGTAAGCAAAAAAACAGCCACTTCTGTTTTAAAAAATGGTTTTTACACATGAGAAATGCTGCTATAAGTTTCAGCAAACATGACATATTGGAGCAGCAAATAATTATATTCTGTTTTTTGCAATGTTGGCCCTTGCAATCCCAGTACAGTATATTCCCCTGGGTGACTGGATACACATCCCTGCTCTCCGGCACAGTGCCTCTTTCGTTCTGAGCAGTAGGGAAAGGCAGTTTCATCCCTAAAGACTCTCCTGGTGTCATGAGGGGCAGGTACAGATTCACCTACCCCCAGAATCAGCCCACCTTACTAGACCTGTTCAAACCATGGTCCGGCCAACATATATTTGGCACACGCCATCCATTTGCAAGGCATGTAATCTAGTTTAAGATTCAAAATTGATCACTATGGGGGTTATTACAACTTTGGAGGAGGTGTTGATCCGTCCCAAAAGTGACAGTAAAGTGACGGATATACCACCAGCCGTATTACGAGTTCCATAGGATATAATGGACTCGTAATACGGCTGGTAGTATATCCGTCACTTTACCGTCACTTTTGGGACGGATTAACACCTCCTCCAAAGTTATAATAACCCCCTATGTATGCTACCTTCAACCAAGGTAATTGTCTACCTTCTATGTTTAATACACATTGGAAGTCGATGATATGAGAGTCCAAACCAGTACTCAGGCCTCCCATGTATACCATTGATTGAATATGTCAAATCCGACCATAAACCTTCCCAGAGTCAATAACAAGATATTCATTTCAGAACCCTGTTAACCAAAAGGCCCAATAGGCGATATGCACTATAGGAAAATAATATATATAATGCTGACACATAACAAATTTTTTGGTGGGAAAATGACAGACTCCCAAGTAAAAATCGTGTGAGCTTACAAAATCTCCTATAGTCAGGTTAGCACCCTTGACCAGCAATCCTGATGTTTCGTACAGCCAAGCATGAAGCCATACCTTAGGACTGCAGCTCTGTACTGCACAATGGAGCTTACAATGCCATTTCATCGGCGGAAGGGACACTAAATAAACAGGCATCCTTAACCACTGCTGATCATCTATATTCATGTTATTTGTTGGCCACGTATGTTTCAACCAAAATGTTACCCCATTCTTATTCAGAGGAGTCCAATAAGTCTTTAGAGGCACTTGCAACCGTGATCCAGAAGGCCTTGCTCTAGGTTAATGCTATTGCTGCGGGCTTTACTGACGCAGTTTACCTGACTAAGGAACTTCTGCTACTTAACTAAACATACTTTTTTAGAACCAGCATAGCTTCAGTTTTATTTTACTGCATCCGATTTTTTTTTAACTATCATAGGGCCTCAATCAAATATTTTCATAGATTTATAAAACATGTCAGACCATGTGGCCCCTAGTCAAAATTAAAGGTAGATTTGTGATGACAAATTGTCATGGACATTTTTATGCCAGGAACTCATTCACATAATTTTTTACATATATCCTTGTCAGCATCCACCAGTGGCGCCACTCTTCTGAATCAAACATTTACATTAGTTCCTCACTCCAAAAACAACCATTATCTAACTATCAAAAGGCATGTTTGTCGGTTATAGCCCAGAACATCATTCTATTAAACTGCTACTTAATTATGTTTGGTTGTAATTATTACTGCAGGATGGCACTTTCCAAAGTCTAAAAATGTGAAATCAAACTTGTGCAACTGATTTCCAGGCAAAAATACTACATTTTTCGGTCTATCATTATTTTCTGCCTTTGACACCGCATAGTGAGCCAGCCCTATTATCCACTGTAGTAGAATCAACATTTAACAGACCCTTCTTCAACTGTAAATACAGCTTCCACAATTAGGCAAACATGTTATACTCCATACCAAAGAACTGTCCAAATCTCCTTACACAACTATCATGACAGAGCCCCCTGATACCAGAGGGGGGTCTAATTGATGTCATTAATAGATAGTTGAAAAGATGAATTAAACTATCTCTAATATTTTGCAACGACTTATCATTTTAAGAAAGCCATTCTAGGATGCCATGGCTCACATTACTCAGGATAACCAAGGCAGTTTCCAGCAGCCAGTCGGAAGATCAACATCAAATATAAATGCTCAAATAAGCACTGGACTTCACCCCCAAACAGGTGGCAAGCCTGTACCAAACCATTACTGTCTAGGAAATTAAACCAACAAAATATCATGTCAAAATCTGACCAGGACTTGGAACTCTGAACAAAAGATTGGCACCGCTGGAGGCCTTCAACATTGCTTAAAATATATGATAAATTTGCATCACAAAATCTCTGCTATGAAGAATCTAGAAACCTCCTCTCCTAGTTATTGCTCTTTTTATAATGCCTCGCTGGACCTACTTGTAATCAAGCCCAGAATGCTCAATCAGTAAGATGGGCAAGGATCCATTTAAGTCTAAATGGCATAGTCATCAAAGTTCAGTGCCTCAATGCCTGACCATTCTATCTGTGGTCAAACTTTCCCTTGGATTAGATCTTGGTATATAGGTTTGCCTTTTCCCATCCACTGCAGTAAGTGACATATCTTTGCAATTGGAATGCTGGTCCAACAGAAATGGATTATGTAATGGGATGGATGATGTGAACGTGCATAAAGCTGTTTGCTAGACCGGACACCTGCCATACTCTTTCTTATTTTTGTTCTGTAACAATATCTTAAAATTTTGCAGCACTTCACACAGACTTTTGCATATACTTCTGTTCTGTCTCGTTAGTCTTCTCAACATCATCAATAAGTGCATAGGACTGAGAAATTGCCCAAAATATTTTTTTGCAACAGTATCCTGTTCCTTTTGGTGATAATATAGGGCCAGATGTAGGAAGCGTTTTGCATGGTGCAAACTGCGAAAATCGCAGTTTGCGCCATGCAAAATTCTTATCGCGAAGCTCATTCACATTTTGCGAGTCAGTACCGACTCGCAAAATGTGAATGCGACTCGCAAATAGGAAGGGGTGTCCCCTTCCTATTTGCAACTCGCATCGCAATGCTAAATTGCTTTGTGACCGTGAACGCGGTCGCAAAGCAATTCGCTGTTACCACCAGTGTCACACTGGTGGTAACCCATTTGCAAAAGGGAAGGGGTCCCATTGGGACCCCTTCCCCTTTGTGAATGTTGCCCAAAATGTTTTTTCAGAGCAGGCAGTGGTCCAATGGACCACTGCCTACTCTGAAAAAACGAAACCAAATGCTTTCGTAATTTTATTTGTATTGCAACAAGGAAAACGGGCTGCAATACAAAAAAAAAAAAACTGCTTTATTTAAAAAGCAGTCACAGACATGGAGGTCTGCTGTCTTCAGCAGGCCACCATCCCTGTGGGTGCAGGGGATCGATATGGGGTCGCAAAATGCGACCCACCTCATTAATAGTAATGAGGTGGGTCTTTGCGACCCCATAGCGATTCTCAGACAGTGTCTGAGACACCGTTCTGCATCAGAATTTGTGATTCGGAAATTGCGAGTCGCAATTTCAGAATTGCAAATTCTGAAATTGCTACATCTGGCCCATAGTTCTCTATTAAGTGACCTTTTAGAGATAAAGGTCCTCATTATGACAGTGGCGGTAAGTCCCGCTTACCGCCATCCTGACTGCCGCCAATATACCGCCGCAGCGGTTTACCGCTACCCATTTTACGGCACACACATAGTAATCCGTCACTATACAGCCACACACGCAAGTCCGCCAGCCCAAAGGTCAATGATAAACTGGCGGTACCAAAACCCACACCGTTACCCCATCACAACTATGCCCACAACATTATGACCCACGAATCACCGTGGCGGACATTCAATGGTGCAAACCATTGGCGCTGCATACCACTGTGCTCAAAATACACACACACATCCAAAACAACACTATATTGGACAATTCAAACTACACACACCTGACACACATACACACACCACACCCACACACCCACACCAATATAAAACACACGCACTACCCACAAACCTTTACGACAAAAAAAATGACAACAGAGAGAGAGAGACACCAAGAGCACCCACAGAACCAGAGCCACAGAACACTATTACCCATACACCATCCACGCACCTTACAGCACACACCACAACACATCACTCCACACACCCTCACACACACCACACACATTACACCCATGGCACCACAAAGACACCCCAGATTCTCTGAGGTGGAGCTAAGGGTCATGGTGGAGGAAATCATCCGGGTAGAGCCACATCTATTCGGATCACAGGTGCAGCAGACATCCATTTCAAGGAAGATGGAGCTATGGCAGAGAATTGTGGACATGGTCAACGCCGTGAGACAGCACCCCAGAACAAGTGATGACACTAGGAAGAGGTGGAATGACCTACGGGGGAGGTATGTTCCGTGGTAGCAAGATACCAGATAGCTGTACAGAGGACTGGCAGTGGCCCCCACCTCCTCCACAACAATGAACAACATGAGGGGAGCAAGTCTTGGCAATACTGCATCCTGAGGGCCTGGCAGGAGTAGCAGGAGGACTAGACTCTGGTAAGTCAACTCTTTACTACTTTCACCTCCCCTACCTGCATGCCATCACATACCCCCACCCCTAATCTCACCCCCATCACTCCACCACCTCACATATACCCCACCATTACAACCCACTCATCCCAATACCAAGCCCTGCAAGTAATACCAATACACGGATCCCAATCACAGACCTGCATGGACACACATCACTAAAGCATGCACATTAAAGAGAATCACCTAGCCCACAAAATCACTACTCACACAAGGCAAAGCTGACAGGGCAATCACAACCTTACATGGCAACACACCCATGCACAAGATGTCACACGCAGAAACAATAACACTGCATTTACATCCCCACAGGTCCCCCACACAATGTCACCGGAAAGGAGGTGCCAGCAACATCCAGTTCCCCCCTCACCCAGAAGAGGCCCACAGTGATGACAGCAGCTCTGGACACCTGGATCTGGATGACCAACCTGGCCCATTAGGGATCTCCGGACAGTTGGTTACCTAGGCACAGTCCCATACCACCACAGAGCCTCCCCTTCAGGAAATACCAGCACAGCACACACCCAGCGGGCCCATACCTCTGTCCCCAGGACACGTCAATCAGCATGGTGTCCAACACTACAGGGACCCTAGGGCACACCACAAACACAGGACGATCAAGGACCTGGGGTCAGTGGCAGTGGGCACACGGTTCAGGAGACAGAGGCACAGGACAACAGGGAAGCTGGGAGGACTGCTGTGCAACAGGGGGAGGACAGGCCCAGGGACCTGACTCTCCAGGAGGCACTAACCAACATCCTGGGAGCATACTACCATTCCCAGGAGATGATGGGCCAGATTCTGAACAAGTTGCAGGTCCTGAATGAGAGGTCGGTATAGGCGCACAGAGAGCGCCCACCTTTGATGCAAGTCTTACTATAAGGGGACGCTCCCTCTCCAGGATACCAGAGGCCAGTAGCCTCAACTGTGAGGGTCCTCCCCAGATATTTTCTTGGTTAAGGTAGGCCCTCCCTTCCATATGTGATTATTTTCGCAGTGTTTAAGTAGGAATCACTACAGGGATCCAATGCCCTGATGAATGCCCAGAGACTCTCCATAGCTCCACCATAAGGGCAGAAACATGTCGGCTACCCCATTTTAGACAGGTGACCTTGTGAGTCATTGCTCTCACATTGGTTCCCCATCCTTTTTAACCACACCACACAGGACCCCCATTAAAGTTACCCGGGTACCTGAGTAGGTGTTTTTATTTCCCTAGTATAGCTGGATCCCTATTTCCAGGAATAAGATTAATTTACGCACTCCCTCCTGTTCTTTTAACAGTGAGGTTGAGTCCGCCCAGGTGGCACTGTCCTACCTGGGTGGGGCTAGGTGGTCATATGATGAAGCATGACACTATATAGTGTGTGAGACCACCTAGTCCGTAAAGGAAACTTTCCTTTCCTTGTTTTTTTTCCCCAGCTCCCCTCCTTTCCCCCCAGACCGAACATCACTACACAGCCCACCCAATTTTCACCTCTAGTTGAGGACTACGAGTGGTCTAGCGTCACAATTAGTACACTACTGACCCCCCCACTTTATATACAACCCCGTACTCCCCTTTTTTGTGATCAAGTTGCAGGAGACCCAGCGGCTGCAGGAGGGACAGTACCTGGGGATCAGGGAGGATCTGAAGGACATCCACACCACCCTGGTCACCATTGCAGGGGTGCTGGCAGACTTGGCCAACACCATGAGGGAGGCAGTGGCACACCACCAGCCCTTGACACTAGCCACACCGATGAACAGCCCTCCACCTCCGCTGCTGCTAGTTGAAAGGAGGCCCTGCCACAGAAACAACAGGCCACCAGCACCCCTCCCCCTGCAGAGGGAGAACCACCCTGCAAACGGTCCCTGTGATCCAGGCAGAAGCCAGAAAACATTGCCAAGACCCCGGCCAGGAAATAAGACTCTCCTGATTATCACCCTGTCCACCTTGAACTGCCATTGCTCTCTTTCCTATCCCCCCTTGGACAATGCACCTGTGATACAAATAGACTGGACTCTATCCTGGACTTTCATCCACCATCGACCCCACCCATTCCACTACCCCCTCTACTTCTTTGCACTTAAACACCATTTAGAAAATACAAGTATGAAGTCAAATGATTGAACAAAGTATTAGTTTAACAAGCTTTTAAACACTGCAATACAAGTGTACAGGAATAAATACATCTGAATGACCTGTAGTAGGCTGCAGTCAACACACCAGGTGCCAGAGTGGGGCACAGATATCCAAAAATAGAGATGCTGAAGGGTACAGTAAGTGGCCATAGAATTGGGAGAATCTACCTGCCATGTACAATGTCAAACACAAAACTGTCAATGTAAAGTGAAGTTACAGTGCCTTACCTGTGTGTCACTGGAATTTCTGTTGTATAATAGCTGTTCTGTTGTCCTCATCCTTTGCCTCCTCATCTTCACTGTCCACAGGATCCACTGCTTCCGCACGCCCATCTCCAGCCGTATCCTCCTGAAGGCACTTGGCGTCTCAAGGCACGGTTATGCAACATGCAGCATGCCACGATTATCTGGCAGACCTTCTTGGGTGATCCACCAGTTAGATGAAGGCAACGAAACCTGGCCTTCAGGAGGCCAAATTTCCTTTCTATGATTCTTCTTGTTCGCCCATGTACTTCATTGTAACATTCTTCTGCCCTTGTCCTGGGATTCCTTGGGGTCAGTAGTCATGAGAGGTTGGGGTAACCAGAGTCACCTGCAAATATCAAGGGATACCTGTTAGCCAAACACTAACCCTTATGGCCAACACCATACCCATACACCAACATACACTGGGTGGGAACCAGGGCTCACCTGCCTCTGGAGTTGACCCATAACATATAGGATGCTGCTGTTCCTCAGGATAAAGCATCATGCACAGACCCAGGATACTTTGCATTGACATGGGAGATGTACTGGTCCGCCAGGCACAATATCTGCACATTCATGGAGTGAAAGCTCTTTTGATTTTTGAACACCTGTTCATTTCCCTGAGGGGGGGACAAATGCAATATGTGTACCATGGATTGCCCCAATGATGCTGGGGATATGTCCCATTCATAGAAGTCAGCTTTCACTGTGGCCAAATTATCTGGGATAAAACAATGTAGCTGCACATGTGTTTAATCAGGGCAGACAACCCTCTGGTCAGCACTATTGAGAACATTGTCTGTGACATTCCTGCTGCCAAGCCCACTGTCACTTGGAAGGAGCCAGTTGCCAAGAAATGGAGCACAGATAGGACTTGCACAAGAGGGGGGATCCCAGTGGGGTGACGGGTAGCAGATATCAGGTCAGGCTCCAATTGGGCACACAGCTCTGTCATTGTGGCCCTGTCCAGTCTAAAGGTGAGGATAATGTGCCTGTCTTCCATATTTGCCAAGTCCACCAAGGGTCGGTACACGGGGGGATGTCACCATCTCCTATTCACCTGCAGCGGTTGTAATCTAGGGGTGTTGGAAGGTGGGTCATTAGTTGTGTGGCCTGCACAAGTAATGAGTTCGCACACAACCGCCACTGGGAACCAAACACCTCATTCTAGCGCTTGACTCTCATAGGGTAGTGTTGCAGAGCAGTCCAAGGCTTACTCAAGGGAGGTGGTGTGGGCTAGTAATCCCGATTCACGAGCACACAAGCATGACTCTCAATAAATGACTGTCCAGTCTGTGCTTTTTCTTTTGATAAAGTAAAAGTACATTTATTACTCACACACACACTACTCAATACTATGCAACAATCTACAAATATACACAAAGTGATGGAATCACTCTGCTAGGACATTGTGTAATCTTTCATGTCTCCTCCAAGGGAGGACATAATCCATCAACCCACATGGCAAAATAATCCCCAGTGTCCCCCCTGCAACATTTGAACATTTGACAGTAATGTGGAATAAACACACCTACATTTGCAATTAAGTACATCTATCTTGCCAAGAGATGGCTATCAGTCTCATTTTTCAAAGTAGCATCAACAGGGAACATATAGCACCATATTCAAGCAATTTAACCATGAGGATTACTTGTAGATTACTTTCAAATTACTCTTAATTGACCATCAAATAATAGTTCAAAATATTGGGTAATACCAGCCTACATCTCCAGTGGGCAGAGACCCACAAACCAGAACAAAAATTCACATAAGCTTGGGCTCTAACCACACGTAGAACCCTTGGGGGGTTATCCTTCTTTTGTCCCACCCTACCTAGGGTGGGGACACAAACTGCGTCAGGGAGGCTGCACTGCTCCTGCAGCTCCCCCTGTCCATGAATTTGTTGGTGGCTCCATCTTCCTGGGACCACCACAAGCTGGTTTAGGGTCCTATAGTGGGGCAGGGGCCCCACAAAGCATGCTGGGGCGGCCGCATATAGAATGAGCGGCTGTCCCGCTCCGCCGGGGAGAGCCACTGTGCTGGCCAAAAAGCAATGCTTGTTCCTGGGGGGTGCCGGTCCCACCCGGACACCCCCACACAAGGTAAATGCTCCCTCGTTGGAGGGCGGTGCAGGGAGCCCACCCCTGGCCGCCCCCCGCCGGCTTCCCGCATGGCCAGCACCTCCGTGTGCTGCGGCGGGAGCCGGCCTTCTCTGTGCTGTCTGCCCGCTCCATCAGGCAGACGCGTGGATGCTCGCGGCCAGACGGGCCACGTGGGGGAGTGGACTCCCCCTTCCTCCCTGCAGCTTTGGGCCACCGGGATGGGGTCCAGGGCCCCTCCTTGTCTCCGTGGGGAGCACAACAGCGCTCCCCGATGCCACCTTCTTCTTGGGGCCCCAGGATGAGGTCCGGGGCCCCTCCTGAGGATTATCACAGGGGCACGATGGCGCCCCCGACTTGACTTCTGCTGGGGGCCCAAGGATGGGTTCTGGAGCCCCCCAGCCAACCTTCACGGGGAGTGCGATGGCGCTCCCCGGCTTCTTCTTTGCCGCCGGCTCCTTCATTGCCGTCGGCTCCTTCACAGCTGGCGGCCATCTGGCAGGGGTGCGTGACGGCGCCCCCATTCCTCCTTCTTCACGGGGGCCTGGGATGGGGCCCGGGCCCCTTGCATCAAATCTTCACGGGAGCGCAATGGCGCTCCCCAACTTTACTTTAGCCGCAGGGGGCCCCGGGATGGGACCCGGGGTGCCTACCCACCACGGCAAGAGGGGTGCGCGACGGCACCCCCCCATCAAATCAATTCAGATCAGGCTTCACGGGGACCCTGGGATGGGGTCTGGGGTCCCTTACTCTTCCATAGGGGGAGTGCGACGGCACTCCCCTTGCTCATCTTCCTCCTGAGGCAGCCCCTGGGCCTTGGCCCACCCCGGAGGCACAGTCTTGAGCAGCTGCAGAGCCCCACGTGCTTCGTAGCTGCTTCTCCAAAGGTCAAAGGTCGCCATCCTTTTTCCCTGGATATCTCGGGCCAATTTTCATCACACTGGTGTCATTTCGCTCCTGGTGACAAGCCCTTGCCACCAGGAGCAGTCTCCTCAGCCCTCCTGGTCTCGAAGGGTCCCAGATCATAGGGAGGCAGTCCCACTGACTCCCTGCGCCAGCCTTTCCTCTGGGTTCCCTCTTTTCCTTCTGGGCAGCGTGCTCTCCTTGCGCTAGCTCAGTCCTTCCCCCAACTAGTCCTCTGGGGGGGTAAGAGGGCCAGCTTGCCTGGCCCTGGCACTCGCCTCGCTGGCCTGGAGTCCTTCAGGGGCAGAGTCCCTGCCCCAAGGGCAGTCAGGAGGTTCTTCCTTCCAGGTGTCCATGACGCCGGTCTGCAGTCCCAGTGTCCAGAAGTGAAGCACAGCCAAGAGAGAGAGCTCTCCCCTGTGCCGGACCTTTTAAGTGGGGGCGGGAGTGTCCTGCAGGTCTGCACCTCTGGCCTATCCAGATGTGCCACATCACTTCCTTGCCCCCGTCCCCTCCTTCTTGCACAGTCATCTGGGATAGCTCACAATGGCATCCTCCAGGAGTTAGTTGCCACATGTGCTCTGAAAGTCTTATCCCCTTCTCACTGACATTCCTCGCAGGGCCTCTACAGCCTGCTCCTGGCATGGAATGACAGCTGGCTGATTGGTGCAAGTCCCTGCTCACGCAACTGGACAGAGCAGTAATTGGCCCTAATCCTGAACTGAGTCAGAGAAAGATGACATCTATGAATGACCCATAAGTTGTACAACTATGCTCTTGTAACCTACTGCATCATTCTTTTCTTACAGGTTACAGTGTACTTTGGTGTGACTCTGGTCTTGTGGACCCCAGAGAACTGGAGTTGCACCCTTGGCCCTCCTTTCCCATTGACATTCAATGGAGTATCCGCACAATGCACATACCTTAAGCACACTGACATTGGCATTGAACTGAGTGTCCCTACAGTGAAAAGACAGTAAGCACGCTGACTCTCCCTCACATGTGTACACCCCTCTCATGAGACCTACTCCAGGTCACCACCCACTCTGCATAGCTCCTCCTGCACCAGGCTTACCTAAGCGCAGTTCTTGGGCTGCGCACACCAGGAATCCTCCTCCCACAGCCCTCACATGGGTACACATCCATGTGACCACATGATCACATGTAACCCGCCCGGGGCCTCCTGCCCTGGCTGCGCCACAGCAGCCTTTCCTTAGCACAGCGGCACCGGCAGTAAACATGCGCAGTCTATTTTACCATGATTTTGCTTTGTGTGAGTCCCTGCATAGGAGGCTCCCTCACAGTAAAAAGTCAAAAACCAGGTGGTCAAAAAGCGAAAAATCATGGCAGACATGATGGTCAGAACCGTCCTCTAACAAGCGGACAGAACGGGGAGCAGCGGGTCAGTATTCCACATTTCCAAACACTATACTACATTGCATGTTGTGATTGTAACAGTATGTTGTTGGATAGGCCCAAATGGTGCCTATATGTACTGTGACGCAGTTAGGTGCCATGGCCTGCCCCCCCTGAAATGGCATCCGCCTGTCCTGTGTGGATGGACATGTGGAAATGATGTAATGCCGCTGACGTGCGCCATTGTGGAAGGAGGTCGAGTATCGCTGTGCAACTCCTCACTGGTTGTCATTGGGCCTCATGGGTTACAGTGGCCAATGGTGATGTACGCCGGCGGCGACAATACGCACCGCCACGGACGTGACTGCCATTTTCTATCTGTTCATTCACTTGCTACCTGACCTTCAACAGGAGAGGACCTACACTGCAAGTGCTGCTGTGACCTGTATCTGGAACCGACCATGGCTTGTGTCACTGGGGAAAGGGCCCCTGCCTTCACTGCTGCGGCATTGGAGAGACTGGAGAGATGCTGTGTTTGCCTCCCGACCAACAGGTGAGTACAATGTGAGCACGATGCAAGGGGCATGAATGCATGGAGTGCTGTGTGTGAGGGCCTCGTGTAGGGGGGGGTTGCTGGAGCCTCCCCCCACCACTTCCTGCTCCACCACCAGCAGCAGCAGCCCCAGTGGGCAGCCGTCCGAGGCTGCAGGGGAAGGGCTGGAGCCTCCCCCCACCACTGGCATCCCCGACACCAGCACCGCCACTGCCACCACTGAGCAGCCGTCACTGGACCCTGCAAATCCTGTAGGTGTGACACCCAGGTGAGAGACTGTGACCTTGCACTCCCCAAGTGCTGCATCACAGCTTCCTCCAGAACCAGTGGAAGAAGCCATCCACTCACCCCATCCTTGCCAGGATGAAGCACACTGGGCACAAGGCCCCCTCCAGAACCGGTGGAAGAAGCCATCCACTCACCCCATCCTTGCCAGGATGAAGCACACTGGGCACAAGGTCCCCTCCAGAACCAGTGGAAGAAGCCATCCACTCATCCCATGCTTGCCAGAATGAAACACATTGGGCACAAGGTCCCCTCCAGAACCAGTGGAGAAGCCATCCACTAGAGAAACTGTGGCTTTGCACTCCCCAGGACCAAGCAGTGGGCAAACCTCCCACTAGAGAAACTGTGGCCTTGTACTCCCCAGGACCAAGCAGTGGGCAAACCACCACTAGAGAGCCTGTGGCCTTGCACTCCCCAGGACCAAGCAGTGGGAAAACCTCCCACTTGAGAGACCGTGGCTTTGCACTCCCCAGGACCAAGCAGTTGGCAAACTACCCACTAGAGAGGCTGTGGCCTTGCACTCCCCAGGACCAAGCAGTGGGCAAACTACCCACTAGAGAGACTGTGGCCTTGCACTCCCCAGGACCAAACAGTGGGCAAACCACCCACCTGAGAGACTGTGGCCTTGCACTCCCCAGGACATCGCACAGGGCATGTAGCCCCCTCCAAGACCAGTGGTGTTGTACCATCTTCCAGCTGAGGTGCCCCCCCATTCCCCGTCCCCCTGAGGTGCCTGTGTATTCATGACCTGATGCCCTTGTAGTGTTCTCTCCATGTTGTTGCAGGAGTGAGGTGGGGCCTTGGCCTATGTGTAGTGGCCTTGTGGCCCACGGACATTGAGGACTGGGCCATGTCCCTCCATTTGTATATATGTATATACTGTTTTGATATAGAAACACGTATTTCTACTATTTTATCCCACTCACTTTAAACAATTCTTTTTGTCTTTGCATTATTCCTGAGGGGTACGGGGTAGATATGTAATGTTATTGCATCTGTTTGTGTGTATGGTGTTGGGGGTGGGGGTGTTGCGTGTTGCGTGTGTGTGTCACTCTCTTTTTCCTCCCCCTCCCTTGTGTGCTAGGAGGCAGTACTCACCGTGGTCGTCTTCGCTGGCATTGATGTTCGTAATGCATGTAGAGGTATACAAGCATGGGGAAGATCTGCAACTCGGGCTCCATGGTGGCGTGGTTCTTTCTTGAGTCTCCAGAGGTGAGTTCTTTGCCTTCTGTGTACTGTTTCCGCCGTGCTTTTGATGCCGTTGGACCCGCCCAGAAAAGGTGGTGGATAGGCCTGTTTTAATACAGTGGGAGGAACATAGTCTTCCCCCTGGCTGCTGGTGGTTACCGCCGTGGTGCTTGTTGCTACCACTGTGGCAGTCGGTGTGTTAAAGTGGCTGTGTGGGCGGTTTCCGCCGTGGTCATAATTCTTTTTTTTTTTACCACCGGCATGTTGGCGGTATAACCGCCGCTTTATCACCGACCGCCAGGGTTGTAATGAGGGCCAAATTGTTTATTAGGTGACGACCTGCAGGTAATTCAGAATATTAAAGATGGCTTCTATGGTCTCTTTCAGTAGAACTCTTTGTTGGTTCTATAAGATGAATGATTCATTCTGTGGTAGTTATACCACTGTTTAGGATACTAATGGCTGACCGATGTTCCCTGTTTAACTACAGCATAATCATGTGAATTCACATCTGTAAAATGCTTCATTGTGTACTGTTACAATTGCTCACTAGTTATCTGTAATCTAATAGCCTACTTAATTATGTACATTATGCTTCCACTAAGTTCATTCTCGAAAGACCTCCCTCACTTATATAACCACTTTGGATACCTGCCCAGCATAACCACCTTTGCTTATCCTTGTTTTACTCACTGGCGGCTGTTGGATTTTCAAAGTGGTGGGGGCGATGGTATACCCGGGTAAGATGAAGGAGCGAGTGAGCACGAAGTGCAAAAGGAGGGTGCACTTCTACCCTGCAAGAACATTTTGAAAAAAATGGATTCAAGTGGTGGATTTTACACCACATATTTACAGCAAATTGGTGAAAAAATAGGATCCAAATATAGCATCTTAAAGCACAAGTAGTAAGAAAACATTAGAAATAAGTAATAAATGTGCCCAATCCTCAGACTGGTCTGCTTGCAAAATGACCCATGAGGCAAGCACATTCAACCAACGTAAATAGGCATTCTAAGTGTTTCCTACCTGTAACACATCTCTTCTTCTTTACTGTATAGGTTGATCAAGTCATCAAGGCCCAGAACATTGCTGACACTGTGCATGGCAAATACTTTAACAATTAAACAGCGAAAAACAGATCCATCCATTGCTTTTCATCCTTGAATTTTTAGTATTACCCAGACAAATAGAAATAATGTTTCAGCAAAGTGTGTTTAGTTTGTAAAATATAACATTTATGTGCTATGAATTCACACAGACAGAAGAGCCACATAACAACCATAACAACACAAGTTGAGGTGGGAAACATGTACAAACCTAATAAGCATTTGGGTAGAAAGCAGAGATGTAATAAAAGTGAATGATAAAGTGTTAATAAAGTTACAATACAGAAAAAACATATAACAAAATAAGTTTAATTGAAAGATGAATAATATGGCATTAATGTAAACATAAAAACATACATAGCATAAGAAAGTTAGGAAAGGAGACCACATTTAGGGGGTCATTCCAACCCTGGCGGTCGGTGTTAAAGCGGCGGCCAACCCGCCAACAGGCAGGTGGTAAAAAAAATGGAATTCTGACCCTGGCGGGAACCGCCAACACAGCCCGCCACTTTAACACTCCATCCGCCACGGCGGGGCAAACAAACAGCGCGGCGGTCACCGCCAACAGACAGGCGGCAGACAATGTACCGCCCACCCTATCACGACCCACCAATCCGCCACCTTTTCCGGGGCGGGAGCCCCGCCGATAAAAACACGGCAGAAACAGACCACGAACGGGAAAACGCTCACCTCTATACACTCCACAAGGAATCTGGACAGCATGGAACCCGAATTAAACATCCTACCAGCGATTGTCTACCTGCTCCTCTACCAGGAGCACGAACGCCGCCGCAGGAGACAACGGTGAGTACTGCACCTACGACACAGGGGAGGGGGGAGGAGAAAAGATTACGGGCACACACATACGCGACACCCCCCCCCCAAATCCCCACACACCAATGCAGAGCAACAAGTCAGAGTTACGCCCCCCAAACCCCCCAGAATAATTCAAAGACAAAATAAAATGATCATTAAAATAGAAGTATATTAAAGCATATTTGAATTTAAGTGAAATATGAAATTTGTAAAATAAATAAATCACAACATGAACAATGTATACATAGTCCAAAAGTCCGGCACATATTGGCTACATGCCATTGTTCGTGGGCCAATGTGCATAAACACATGGGCAAAGCCCACACACGAGACCCGATTCCATTGGAGAGAACACTGCTGGGGCATCAGATAATAAAACCACAGGCACCTCAGGGGGAAGGGAAGGGGGGGCACCTCAGCCACATGAGTCCACGACGCCAGATCCACGAGGGGCCTCCATGCCCACTGTACCATCCTGGGGAGTGCAAAGCCACAGTCTCTCAAGTCTCTACAGTGGGTGGATTGCCCACTGTACCATCCTGGGGAGTGCAAAGCCACAGTCCATCAGGTGGATTACAGAATCCACTGGTTATGGAGGAGGCATGGTGCCCAGAGTGCTTCGTGAAGCCCTGCCCGACACAGATCCGGCCCTGCCAATGGGCCAGCAGTGCTTGAGATGAAGGGCCCAGCGGAGCGGTGCTTGAGATGAAGGGCCCAGCGGAGCGGTGCTTGAGATGAAGGGCCCAGCGGAGCGGTGCTTGAGATGAAGGGCCCAGCGGAGCGGTGCTTGAGATGAAGGGCCGAGCGGAGCGGTGCTTGACAGGAAGGGCCCAGCGGAGCGGTGCTTGACAGGAAGGGCCCAGCGGAGCGGTGCTTGAGATGAAGGGCCCAGCGGAGCGGTGCTTGACAGGAAGGGCCCAGCGGAGCGGTGCTTGACAGGAAGGGCTAAGCGGAGCGGTGCTTGAGATGAAGGGCCCAGCGGAGCGGTGCTTGAGATGAAGGGCCCAGCGGAGCGGTGCTTGACAGGAAGGGCCCAGCGGAGCAGTGCTTGAGATGAAGGGCCCAGCGGAGCGGTGCTTGAGATGAAGGGCCCAGCGGAGCGGTGCTTGACAGGAAGGGCCCAGCGGAGCGGTGCTTGAGATGAAGGGCCCAGCGGAGCGGTGCTTGACAGGAAGGGCCCAGCGGAGCGGTGCTTGACAGGAAGGGCCCAGCGGAGCGGTGCTTGAGATGAAGGGCCCAGCGGAGCGGTGCTTGACAGGAAGGGCCCAGCGGAGCGGTGCTTGAGATGAAGGGCCCAGCGGAGCGGTGCTTGACAGGAAGGGCCCAGCGGAGCGGTGCTTGACAGGAAGGGCCCAGCAGAGCGGTGATTCAGATGAAGGGCCCAGCGGAGCGGTGCTTGACAGGAAGGGCCCAGCGGAACGGTGCTTGAGATGAAGGGCCCAGCGGAGCGGTGCTTGAGATGAAGGGCCCAGCGGAGCGGTGCTTGAGATGAAGTGCCCAGCGGAGCGGTGCTTGACAGGAAGGGCCCAGCGGAGCGGTGCTTGACAGGAAGGGCCCAGCGGAGCGGTGCTTGAGACGAAGGGCCCAGCGGAGCGGTGCAGACACGGCGGGGCCCTGTTCAGCGGTGCTTCTCTTGGCGGGGCCCTGTTCAGCGGTGCTTCTCACGGCGGGGCCCTGTTCAGCGGTGCTTCTCACGGCGGGACCCTGTTCAGCGGTGCTTCTCTTGGCGGGGCCCTGTTCAGCGGTGCTTCTCTTGGCGGGGCTCTGTTCAGCGGTGCTTCTCACGGCGGGGCCCTGTTCAGCGGTGCTTCTCACGGCGGGACCCTGTTCAGCGGTGCTTCTCACGGCGGGGCCCTGTTCAGCGGTGCTTGTCTTGTGTTCCTAGGGAACCAGATCTGGGCAATTATTCCCGCTCAGTCGCCATCCGACCTATCGCTTGCGGGGCCCTCCTGTGCTGGACTCCTGGGCCCGTGGGTGTCCTCCGTCACACCCCAAATGGGGCTGGTGGGGCCCTCCTGCGCAGCTCGCCTGCTGCCGGACTTGTCCGCCCTGCTGCCCTTGCCCCCCTTGGCCGAATCTCTGGGGCCCTTGCCTCCCTTTGTGGATGGGCCAGGTGACGGTGCAAGGGTGGCGTCCTTGGGGGCAGCCGTCTCAGGCCTGTCGCGCCGGCCCTTCCCTTTCTTGGTTTTTTTCCCAGGGGGTGGGCTGGCTGTCCCCTTGCTGCTGGCCGATGTTCCTGCCCTAGGAGCTGGTGGACTCCAATAGCCCTGAACGATGGTCCTAGTAGGTGCAGGGCTTGTGGTGGCTGAGGTGCTGTTTGGACTCTTATGAGATGGAGGGGGTGGGTCAGGTGATGCAAAGAGGTTAATTTTGGAGAGGAACAACTTTTTAGGAGCAATGGGAAGGGTAGGTGCAGTGGATATGGGAGTGGAGGAAGAGGATGTGGTTGTAGGAGAGTCAAGTGTGCTGTCTTTGGGTGCAGGTGCTTGTGCTGGAGGCTGTGGTGAGGTGGATGGCTGTTGGGTGGGTGGCTGCCGGCGTTTGTGTGGCTTGGAAGAGGGAGTGACAGACACACTGGGAGAGGACACAGGGGACGTGTAAATGGCAGTGCGGGTGGTGACTGCACGTGTGCGGACTGTTCTGGTGGGTGTGCTGGTGATGGACGTACTGGCAGATGGTGGTGTGCATGCAGGTGTGAGTGGAGACGTCACAGGGAGGGAGGAGGGAGACGAGGAGGAGGGGGACACAGAGGAGGCAGTGGCTGTTGGCATGTCTGCATGTGGATGTTGCTTGGGTGAATGCTTGTGTGATCTGTGGTGCTTATGTCTGGATGAGCTGCCCTTGGGTGTTGAGGTGTGTGCAGTCTGGTCTGTAGGTGTGTCTGGGATAGGCAGAGGAACAGGGGAGTGGGACTGGGTTGAGGAAGTTGGAGGGGGGAGGCTAGAGACAGGGACAATTGCTGCCGTCAGTGCCGAGGCCAGAGCGTTGAACGATCGCTGATGGGCAGCCTGACCCGAATGAATGCTCTCCAGGTATGCATTGCTCTGATGCACCTCCCTTTCTACCCCCTGGATGGCATTCAAAAGGGTAGACTGCCCAACAATGAGCATCTGGAGGGGGTCAATGATCTCCGCACTGAGGGCAGCAGGGGTAACTGGGGCAGGACCTGAGGTGCCAGGGGCGAAGGAGATAGCCGGCTTCCTGCCCGAGCGGGCACGGGGCGGAAGCTGAGGGGCTGCTGGGAGGGCGGAGCTGGTGCGCTGGGTGGCTGCTGTACCTGTTGTTGCGGTGGGCACGGATGTTGCCGCCACCACAAGGGAGCTCCCTTCCGAGGACGTGTCGGTGTCGCTGACGTCTCCACGGGTCCCCGTTGTAGAGCCCCCCTCGCCCTCCGTCTCACTGGTTAACTCCGAGTCGGTTGTAGGGCCCTCCGGGGCCATGTGAGATGCAGCTCCCTCATGCTCCGATGCCACTTCTCCTCCGCCTGATTATGCTAATGCACACCTGAACTGGAAAACCAAAAAAAAGGGGGGGGGGGAAGTAAGAAAGACATGTTGAGTGCATGCATTGGCGGCACCATTGGTGGAGAGGACAGACACAGAAGCCCCCTGCACTACGCCGCGCACTCGGGGTACACTACTCAATTATAGTGACTTGGCCTACAAGTCTATGGACGAGAAATGCACACATAGGTGAGCCCGGGCCATGGATAGCTGTACTTAGCACCCTACAGAGGTGGGGGGCGGGGGCACAGGGCCATGTCTAACGGAGGGGCCTAGCCTACAGAAACCGCCCAGGCCTAGAGATAGCCACAGCCCTCCTCCCCCACCCAGACGCCTCCACTGTGCGCTAATATAGCGGAATGTGCTGATACTCACCCTCTTGTGTCTGCTGTGATGTCCTCACGCGCCCATCCAAATCGGGGTAGGCATCAGGGGGGTCAATTGACGACTGGCACCCCTCCTACGTTGGGAGGCCATCCCCAGCAGAGCCTCGGCGGTCTTTCTGCTCCAGCGGCGGATGTCCTCCCACCTCTTGCGGCAGTGGGTGCCCCGTCTGTTGTGGACCCCCAGGGCCCGGACGTCCTTGGCGATGGCACGCCAAATGTCGATCTTCTGATGGGCTCTGACCTATGTGACATGTACAGGGTTGAAAAATAAATATCATCACTTTTCTGCATGGTCGATGTGCGCGGCCCCCACTCCCCAACCTTGCCATGTGGCACATGCTCTCATCTGTCGTGCGTTGCACTCCTCATTCGCTCCCCTCCCCACCATCTTACATCCACCCCACTCAACTCAGGCATAGCCCATACTACGTGCTCCCAGTGTACTTACCTGTTGGTCTGGAGGACCGTAGAGTAGCGCATACTGGGGGAGGACCCCATCAACAAGTTTATCCAATTCCTCAGTTGTGAAGGCAGGGGCCCTTTCCCCAGTCGCAGCAGCCATTGTCTCTTCCAGACCGAGTTCACAGCAGCACTTGCAGTATAGGTCCTCCCCTGTGGATGATCAGGTCTCGAGTGATTCAGCAAGTAGAAAATGGCGGTCACGCCCGCGGCGGTGCGTACCGCGGCGGTGCGTACCGCGACCGCCGGCGCACATCGTCATTGGCTCCTGAGACCCATAGGGTTCAATGTTAACCAATGCTGCTTTGCGCCGCGGTCTTCGACCGCCTACCGCCACGGTGTGCCACGCCAGCGCATTGACCTCACATCCCATTGTCACACTTCACAGGTCAGGCAGCCGCCATTTCAAGGGCCCACATGGCTTAATTTCTACTGCGTCACACAGGCCTAGGCGTTGCATTGCCACTCATACAAGCCATTCAATGCATAGCGAATCATGTTCTGTGCAAGCTGTGGTTACGTACCTGTGGGTTGCTTGACTCTGTGCTCCATGTTGTCCTTCCTAGGCACCGTCCGCTGGGACTTGCAAGGAGATGGAGGAATCCTCCCGTGTACAGACCGCTGGTGGACCTGTCGACAATGGAAGAAAGACATGTCATACTTACATACAGACTTGACCGAGCCACTATACAGGAACTGTGTGCCCAGCTGGAGCCAGACCTGATGTCCCCCATTCGCCAACCCACAGGGTTCCCCCTCTGGTGCAGGTTCTGTCAGTACTCCATTTTTTGGCAAGTGGATCATTCCAAACAACAGTGGCCATATCATCAGGGATGTCTCAGCCTATGTTTTCTAAGGTTTTGTCCAGAGTGTTGTCTGCCCTGATGAAATACATGCGGAGCTACATTGTTTTCCCTGAGGTGGCCGATTTGGCTACAGTGAAGGGTGATTTCTATGCCCTTGGACATATCCCCAACATCATTGGTGCCATTGATGGGACCCATGTGGCCTTGGTTCCCCCCAGTGGAAGTGAGCAGGTGTACAGGAACAGAAAAAGTTATCATTCTAAGAATGTCCAGGTGGTCTGTTTGGCTGACCAGTACATCTCCCATGTAAATGCCAAGTTCCCTGGGTCAGTGCATGACGCGTACATCATGCGAAATAGCAGCATCCCTTATGTGATGGAACAGCTACAGAGACACTGTGTGTGGCTAATAGGTGACTCTGGTTACCCCAACCTGTCGTGGCTACTTACCTCAGTGAGGAATCCCAGGACAAGGGCAGAGGAACGCTACAATGAGGCCCATGGGCGAACTAGGAGGATTATAGAAAGAACCTTCGGCCTCCTGAAGGCCAGGTTTAGGTGCCTGCATATGACAGGGGGATCCCTAATGTACTCACCAAAGAAGGTGTGCCATATCATCGTGGCCTGCTGTATGCTTCACAACCTGGCTTTGCGACGCTAGGTGCCTTTCCTGCAGGAGGATGGTCCAGATGGTGGTGTTGTAGCAGCTGTGGAGCCTGTGGAGAGTGAAGAGGAGGAGGACGACGGGGACGACACAGACAACAGGGACACAGTGATACAACAGTATTTTCAGTAGCACACAGGTACGAATCAACCACGCCATTTAACATTTACTTAAAGTCTCCTGCCTCTCTACTGTCTGAGTTCCCCCCAGTTCCTGTTAACTGAGTTGTGACTTTCCCTTCCGTTTTCAGAGCTGTGGGCCCCACTGCGTGACCTCTGCTTTGTTTGCCCATGGACTACAGCTGTGTGACAGTGGTATGTTGTCATCACAATGTAACTGAACATTTTGGCACCGTTATGTCTAAAACATTTGTTAAAAATTCAAGCAGACTCCAGATTTTTTTAGTGCAAGAAGTGATTTAATTAAAGTGCTAAATTTAAGGAACATGATTGTAAAACGGGGATGGGTGATGGTGGAGTAATGTCCATGGCAGAGTCCAGTTCTCAGTCGCACAGGTGCATTGTCCATATGCCTGTGGAAGGATGGAGCAGGGGCAGTTCAAGGTTGGACAGGGTGACAATGTGGGACAGTGGGATGACATCAGGGGGTATCGTTTGCTGGCGGGGGTCTTGGCATCCTACTCTGTCTTCTTGTGAGATCTCAGGTTCCGCTTGCGGGGTGGTTCTTCTTCTGCAGGAGGTGGGGTTCTGGTGGCCTGTCGCTGTGTGGGGGCCTCCTGTCCACTAGCGCCGGCGGAGGTGGTAGGCTGTTCCTGGTCCAGGCTAGTGACAGGGGCCCTTTGTGGTGCCACATGGTCCCGCAATGGGGTGACTATCTGGTTGAGGGCCACTACGATGGTCCCCATTGCGGAACTAATGTTCCTCAGTTCCTCTCTGAACCCCATGTACTGTTCCTCCTGCAGTACCTGGATCTCCTGGAACCTGGCCAGTACCGTAGCCATCGTCTCCTGGTAGCGGTGGTATGCTCCCATGATGGAGGAGAGGGCCTCTTGGAGAGTCGGTTCCCTGGGCCTGACCCCCCCCTGTCGCACAGCAGCCCTCCCAGCTCCCCTGTGTTCCTGGGCCTCTGTCCCCTGGACGGTGTGCCCACTACCACTGCCCCCAGGTCCCTGTTGTTGTTGGGGTGGTGGGTCAACCTGGGTGCCCTGTAGTGGTGGACACACCGCTGATTGACGTATCCTGGGGACAGAGGCATGGGCCCGCTGGGTGGGAGCTGTGCTGGTGTGCCCAGAGGGGGTTAGGTCTGGTGTAGCCTGTGGCTGTCTGTGGGGAACCGACTGTCCCGAGGTCCCCGATGGGCCGGGCTGGTCATCAGTGTCCAGGGAGACAGAGCTGCTGTCGTCACTGGGGGCCTCTTCTGGGGGTGGGATGGACATCTCTGGACCCTCCGTGGCAGTGTGATGGCGTTCGGGTCCTGCAGGTGTATAAGAGTATGGTTATTGCTTCTGTGTGTGGCATTTCGTGTAATGGGTGGGTGGCCGTGTCCCCCAGTGCTGGCATTTCCTTGTGGGGGCTTTTGTGACGGTGGCTTGTGGGGGTGATGGGTGTGTGCAGTGGGCATGCTTTGGGGATGGGTGTCCATGCTTTGGGGACGCACGCAGGGCTAGGTTTTGGGATGGGTGGGATGTGATGGTGAGCCATTTGCAAGGAGTTGGTGTGATGGGGGTGGGGGTGAGGGTGGGGGTATGATTTGGCATGCAGGTGGGGTGGGGGGAATGGAGTAGTGAAGATTTGACTTACCAGAGTCCATTCCTCCTCCTACTCCTGCGAGGCCCTCAGGATGCAGGATGTGCAAGACTTCCTCCTCCCATGCTGTGAATTCTGGGGGAGTAGGTGGGGGTCCGCCGCCAGTCTTCTGCACCTCAATGTTGTGCCTTGATACCATGGAACGCACCTTCCCCCGTAGGTCGTTCCACCGCTTCCTGATGTCGTCCCGATTGCGTGGATGCTGTCCCACTGCGTTGACCCTGTCCACTATTCTGCTCCATAGCTCCATCTTCCTGGCAATGGTGGTGTGCTGCACCTGTGCCCCGAAGAGCTGGGGCTCTACACAAACTATTTCCTCCACCATGACCCTGAGTTCTGCGTCAGAGAACCTGGGGTGTCTTTGGGGTGCCATGGGGTGGTGTGGATGAGGTGAGGGGTGGTGTATGTGTTGTAGAGTGTGGTGAGTGTGGTGGTGTATGGTGTTTTGTGTGTGGAAATTGTGTGGGTGATGTTGTGATTTGCCTCTGTGTGATGGTCTACTCTATGCTGTGCTCTCTCTCTCTGTCCTTCACTCGCAATTGTGGTCGTAAGGGTTTGTGGGTGATGTGGGTGTGTGTTTTATATTTAATTGGGTGTGTGGGAGTGGTGTGTGTATGTGTCTCAGGTGTGTGTATTTTGAATTATCCAATGTGGTAGTGTTTTGTAAAGGTGTGTGTATTTTGACCGCGGCGGTGTGTACCGCCAAGGGAATACTGCGGTTGAAAGACCGCTGCAGGGATTTGTGGGTCGGAATGGTATGGGTGTATTTCTGTTGGCGTGACGGTGGAGGTTTGGTCATCGCCAGTTTCCCGCTGACCTTTGGTGTGGTGGACTTTTGTGGATGTCGGGTTTTTGGCGGTTTGCCAGTTGCGGGTCAGAATGACCGTGGCGGTTTACCGCGGCCGCGGCGGTGTTATGGCGGCCTTCTGGCCGGCGGTAAGCGACTTTTACCGCCGAGGTCAGAATGACCCCCTTAATGTGTAAAAGAAAACATTTGTAAAATTCAAACTTTTATTTGGCATTACCAAATAAATAAAAACACACTCGAGGGATAACATGGTAAGAAACTATTGTTAAATAAACACAAATATGTTAAAGTGACAAAGCTTTGTTTCTACTTTTTTTATTTAATCAATAACATTAAACAAGGAACAGTAATTTTAGAAATGTAAACTTTTAAGCAGTATCAACAAATAAAGATCACACACACAGAACAATTACACAAACCCAAAGAAAGGAAAAATAAAAAGTGTTCAAATCTTTTTTGATGAACACAAAAAGCATGCAGCAACTGAATGTGCTTTGTAAAGAATGCTGAAAGAAGTGTCATTCTGATTTAGCTGTACAAGTGAAAAACCAAAAAAAAGGTTCACTTTTTGTGCAGATATTTGGTGCATCGGTCATTAAGAGTGACAAATCTTTCTATAGTACACTTATTAATGTCTCGAATGTCTCTGATAAGTTCCTTTTTTATGGACAACATAGCCAACGTATTCAGATGAGTCTCCATCATAGTATTTCTTAAGAACATCTTTATTCTCTTCAGAGTTGAAAAATACTGCTCTGACTCTGCTGTAGTCATGGGTGTGGTGATCAGAACTTCACCAGATTCACAGTCTCTGAAAATGGTTCTTGTAGATTGTTTTCAACAAATAAACCGAATAAAAGAATGGGCCCACTATTGCTTCGAAATTCAGGCCTCCCATATATGTTGGATGGTTCAGAGTTAAATTTTTCTTTTTTAGTATGGGGTATGCCTTTATAGTTTCCTTGAGTATTGCATATGGAAATGATTTGTCATGTCTGTCAAAGTGGTCACTTTGGAGTAAAGAAGCACTGACAAGATGTTTGGTAAATTCAAAATGTTTTTTCGCATGGACTATAATAGTCTAATAAACTTCTTTGGCAACTTGAACCAAGACGTTTATTTCAGTACTATGGCTTGAAAATAGAGATTCCACTGGCAGTCTTGTATCTATATTGTCAATAGTTGCTCCTAGATGGGAGATTCAACTGACAAAATCTGTTGTTGCTCTTTGTACATATTCAGCATCCATGTCTCACTATTGTAGTTGGTTGTATAAAATGTCCACACGCGGCATTATGTCATGAAATAAAAAAAGGGAGAAAAGGAACACCCTATCTTCCAATGTTCTGATGAATCCATGGGTCCCGCTTACAGCAACGGATTCAAAATGGCTACTACTTTTAATGGTCTTAAAGTATTTTTTCAAGTCTTCTCTGTAATAATAGATCATATTCACAGCGCATACATGTTAATTCCAGCAAGTCAGCCCCGTTTGGGAGTCTTCTAGCAACTATGGGCCTGATTCTGACCCCGGCGGTTCCTTACCGCCGGGGCCAGGGTCGGCGGGAGCACCGCCAACAGGCTGGCGGTGCCCCGCAGTGGTCTCCCGCCGGTTTTCCGCTGCCCATTAGAATCCTCCATGGCGGCGCAGCTCGCTGCGCCGCCATGGGGATTCTGACAACCCATGCCGCCATCCTGTTCCTGGCGGTTCTCCCGCCAGGAACAGGATGGTGGTATGGGTTGTCGTGGGGCCCCTGCAGTGCCCATGCCAATGGCATGGGCACTGCAGGGCCCCCCGTAAGAGGGCCCCACAAAGAATTTCACTGTCTGCATTGCAGACAGTGAAATTCGCGACGGGTGCAACTGCACCCGTCGCACCTTCCCACTCCGCCGGCTCAATTCTGAGCCGGCGTCCTCGTGGGAAGGGAGTTTTACACTGGGCTGGCGGGCGGCCTTTTGGCGGTCGCCCGCCAGCCCAGTGTAAAACTAAGAATAGCTGTAGCGGTCTTCCGACCGCGGTGCGGTATTCTGGAGGGAGGAAGTCTGGCGGGCGGCCTCCGCCGCCCGCCAGACTTAGAATGAGGCCCTATGTCATGAAGAACCTCAGTTCTTTTTGGAGTTGGCGAGAGAAACAAAAGAAAGCCACCCAAAATAGCAAACGAAATTTACTTTTGAGATCATTGATACTGCTTGCTCCATAATCAACTTTAGTTGTTGAGCATTGCATCACACAACAAAATGTGCATTCTCTAACTTTTTTCTGGACTCCACCAGAGGCTCTACCCATCATAGCTTTGAGCAATACGTTTTTTTGCCACTGGACTCTGGGAAAACATTGTTAAGTTCCTGAAGCAAAGTTGTAGCAATTGTATGAGCAGAAGAATCCTTTAGATGATTAAAACAATAAAACAAATGTCAACAACTTTATTGTTGCCATCAATATAGCCGAAAACCGGTATGGAATGAGTCTGTGTCGATACATCGGTTGTGTCCTCAGCCTGAATGGCCTCAAATTCAGTGCTTCGTAGCTGCTGTCTTATGACGTCTCTTGCTACTTCCAGCATACAGTCCAGGAGCTCGTTCTGGAGGGCTTTGGAAGTGCCTTTAAAAACTGTTGCTGATTTCACATGAGTGTCCATTGCACTGTCTAAGCTGGCAACAAAATCAACAAGGCCTCTAAAGATTACTTTATTTGAAGAATGTTCCTGCTCATCATGACCACGTAATGCCAATTCAAAAGCACCACAGAAAAGCACACAATCAATCAATTAGATAAAATGTTCCCGTTTGTATCAAATTCTAGGGTATGGTTTCTTATTCCAATGCAATAGCTGCCATCCAGCTGTGAAGCAATATTCATTCGTCCAAACATGGAAAGCTTTGTTGAGCTATCTAGATTAGATTTACATACCTCGTGCTTCTTTATTTTTTCAGAGAGATACTTTAAATTTGTAACTCCTGTTTTTGTCCATGGTGCTTCACCTCCAAACAGCAAGCAAGTAAAGCAGAACAGTGAATTTTTAGTAGTGCTTGTAGTAAGCCACATTTTCTTTCCATACCAAGTAGAACTGAATTTCCTAGTGTAATCTTTTCCACATTTTTTGCGGACTGTTCAAGCTTGATGTAAGGCTTATCAGGTCCTAAACTTTTGACCTGCATTTTCTCTTCTTTCAACCTCAAACATGGTCTGAGTAGTAACTGGTGAACTGTATTCATTTTATGCATCACAAAATGAGGTAGGGATTCAAGTGGTGTGAATAGGATAGCACTTTAAGTCTTGTAGTGAGGCTGGTCTTGCTGGCAATTACTGCGAGAATTGATGGACCCTGTTAGTAAGTTCTTGACAGGTGTCTGCTGCTGAGGCCAGGTAGTCACTGCTACAGTTGATGGCAGTTCAAGTTGCATTTTCGAGCTCAAAGTTCAGACCCAAGAATGTCTCTTGGAGCTGTTGACAGATAATGAATGTTTGCTGTCACCAGTTTCAGTGGTACTCATTTTAGCAATCTCAGGGATTAGAGCCTGTGTTTGTGGATGGAAGTTAGATCCCTACATTGGCTGTATTAGTGCAGTGAGTCGCAAAGTGACAGGTAGGCCACCAGCCAATCCCGTTTATTACCATGACTGTTGATTGATTCAAGATGGCAGAGTAAATACAATGAAACCATCAAAAAAGCTGTTGTACTGTCCCATTTTGGGCCTACTATGGTTGCCCCTTAATTTAGTATTTTAGAGGTTAGGATGTCTCTGCCTCATACTGACATACATAACACATTTATTTTCATGCCTACCATTATTTAGAAACACTCTGTAATGTAGTTTGTTATTTAGTTCTGCTTCTCAAGATTCTGTCTGTACATTACCCAAGGTTGCTCAGAATACATATCTAGTCTGCAATAGCTCCCAAGGTTATTAGACACAATACAGTGGCACATCTGTAGCTTTCTATTAGACGTAGTTCTTATTATATAAACGAATTTTGAGTAGAGAACACTGGTCTTGGAACTAATGCACTGAGAGACAAGCAGCCTTGAGTAAACTGAGTTTACACTTCTTTTGCGGACCACTTGACCACTCACACCCAGGTATGGGGTTCATCGCTCCCAGACATCAATAATTTCCTGTACATACAATACAAGGATAGGCTTAGGCAAATAGATTCTTTAATGATAACTGCTTTGCTCACTATCACCAGTACAATAATTGCAGCACACTGGCTTCATAATAGACTATGTTACTTGCAATATTTATATTGTGAACTTTATTTGTGTCTTGTCTAATGTTTAATGTTTACTATGGACATCTATTGGTGAGTCAGCAAATGAAAGGTGAAGATCTGTTCCCACGGTTGGTAAGGGGAACAGAGTGTCATGCTTCTAGGTTGCCAAAATTACTTGGAGTTTAGGAAATCAGGTAAGGCACTGTGAGCTAGCTAGGAAATTGGTCCAACGGGTCCTGAGATGGCAGAGAGACTCAATCCCTACATTCTGACGTCCTATTGTCCCAAGGCACAGTTATGCAAAGGCAGAATCCTTGCAACAATTCTATTAGCTCATGATCCCTAATGACACACAACATGCATTTTGGCAGATATAAACAAGGAGATTAGACATAATCAAGGAGATCATATCTGGGCATGGGATGCCAGACTTGACTGAAGATGGCTCACTTTAAAGAGAAAAAAGGATGCAATGGTTTTATTTGCTCCTGAAACCCTACTGACGCCATGTGAAACACAACATGCCCTTTGGATGATGTAAACAAGAAGATAAGAATCTGCATATGGGTATCCAGGTTTGGCAGAGCCCCAGGTTTGGCAGAACCCCTCTTTCTGTTTTTTGCCGAGGCTCATTTGCATTTATGTTCCTCTCTGATGTTGTTGAGGAGACCCTTTTCCCTTGTCCTAAATCTACAACCGCACAGGGTGTAGTTGAGTGACTGTTCCTGATTGATCTGTTGATTACCACACAAATTATCTAGCGGGTCCCTCGCTGGACAAACAAAACGAATGTGCTTTTATTCTTTACATAAGAAAGCACAGTGGGAGTAATAATGTGTGCAGGGAAACGTTTAACTTTGAGTAGGCCTGCTCTTCAGCTACCATAAAAGAGGGTCTTCGTGATTTTGTATTCTTGTCCCAGATGTGTTTGTATTGCGCTTAAAACCTGAGATGAAGCGCTGATTGCCAGCCCCCAGGGCACCAGCTGTGGAACAACAGCTGCCTTCTGTCCTGAAGCTGCTAGCTTGCCTTCAGCACAGCAAACATCCTCTTTTGTACCTGTGATTCCGTTTTTGTAACTCCTGGTCAAAACCTCATCCTTCAACCCTCGTGTCCCTGCACATCAATCGCACCGGAATGCACTTCGCCTAGGCCTATCCTTCAGTCGCCTATGTGCATGGAGTTTAGTTATTGCATGCATGGATTTAATAGTGAAACTCCCTGTCTCCCTGCCTGTCAGTGAGGCTGAAGGTATCAGGCAGTCTGTGTGTGCGACTTGGCACAAGTTGCATGTGCCATTGGGCATGTGCTTGTGGCCTTCTCACTCAGCTGATCCCAGGTAACTTCGCCAACTGTTTATAGCAGCCAAAGTTTGAATCCTGGAGAATCTATGAAGTTTAATGTCCAACCCCTGACAGGAGACCAAAGACTGCAGTTGAGAGATTATCACCAAGGGATCGAACATCCTCCTTGTTCCAACTTCGATTTATCTGACGAAGACCAAAGCAAGTACTGTCAGGGGCACTGAGTTACCAGGTGATTGGGGAAAACACCAGTCTTGCAAAGTTTGTGAACTTTGGCACCCCACCCATTCTGTGCATTCCAGACACCCTGCTAATCCTGCCCTGTGGCCTCTCAGCTGGAGATCACTGGGGGTGCTTCATGGTGATGCTGGTGGGGACCCCATGGGGGGCAGCGGGATACAACCAGCGAGTAATCTGTGCCGGTGTCGCAAGTGGCAGGTGGGCAGATAAAGGAAGGGAGCAAAGGGAGAAATTTGAAAGAAGGGAATGATGGAAATACAGCGACAAAGGGATTCAAATATAAGAGATGAAAAGTAACTTCGCGTGAAATAAAGGGTCGGGAAGTGCGGGTGATGGGTGAAAGAGGCGGCGGATACAAGGCAAGCACCCTTGCTATATTGTAACCCCTTCATTAGGTAGCACCGACTAGGGCTTCTGAGAAAAGCCTTGAACGCTGGCACTCACTGTTTTACACATAAGCCCTGGGTGCACCCATCTGTACCCCGACTCACAGTGCACACAGTCATTACCGCTGCCATTGGTATTTACAGTCACTGACTGTTCAACTATCCCTGAGGTTTCTTGCTTTGCCTCAGATCACACGTGCAGCTTTGTGAGACTTGAGGTGCTTCGCCAAGATTTTTTGGGAAGAAGAGGGCTGGACCTGGGACCCACTGCAGCTTCTTGCATGTTACCACTGGTGATAGTGAAAGTACAACTTGTGGGAGAAGACTGTGCTAGGGCAAAACAGGGGTTTACCAGAGGGCCTAGATACACGAGGGGATTGGTACACATGCACGTACACATGTGCATATAAAAATACAGACATGCACACACACAGACACATACAAACACATACATGCTCAGACACACATACATGCACATACACTGGCAGCGGCACACAGAGGGATATATAGGTACACAAACATAGACGTGCACACGTGCAGAGACACAGGCCACGGCACACAGAGATGCGCAAATAGCCGTTGTGTGCTATACAAATGCCAACACCCTAGCAACATAAAGACAAAACTGCATACTTGCGTCTGCAGTGCAGTTGGACAGAGAGTGGACAAGAGTTAGACTAGTCGTAACACAGAATTGTAAAAATGTCCCCTGCTGCCTCCGCTCCATGCCAACAAACCTTTGAGGACGGCGAAGAGTGGCTGAGAACCCGGCAGAGCTGACTTGCTGTGAAAAGTACAGGACCCCCTCGGCAACAACACTGCATGTAACTTTCGTGTCACATAGAAATTAAGGATGGGTAACTATTGTGTGTCAAGAGCACTAGCCAGATACACGTGGCGCTAGCACTGCTAGTACTGGTTGTTATGTTTATTATTGAATGCGTTCAACAGTTGCTATGCGCTGTGTGGAACGCGTAGGTTGAAAAACGAATGGGAAAGCAGTTGAAGGAGTCGCTTTCCCCAGTGGCTCCAGGCAATAAAGTGCTTTACACCAAATACCTTGTGGTGTTTTCACTACAATTTGGCGATGAGCGCCTGGAGCCTAGGACTACGCGTGCTGTGGCGTTAGGAGTTCTGGGGTGCAGCACAGCATTCCTCTTGGGCTGACCACGGAGCGATTCATCGCGTTTTGAGCTGCGCTTTGCCGATTTCCTGGTGGGCTTGACGTTTTGAGCTGCGCATTGCCGATTTCCTGCTGGGTTTGACTGTGTGTTTTTACTGTCGCTTTCTCACTCGACTGCACAACGGAGGTTGCGTTGGTTGTGGGCAACAGTAGCTAGACGCGACGTTCACGCGCCAATGTTGTCATGACAACCTGAATGCCGGCTGTGTATTTCGTACTGCGGCCATTTTGAAGGATCCAGAGGCATTCTTGAGTTTCTTAGCAACAAGTAATTTCTGGATGTGAACCTTTTGAGGATATCCTGCCACTTGTAACGATTCCTTTGTGCTGCAAAATGTGCTGGAATTCATACATTCAACTTAACAAGTGTGCTTAGCGGTCATCTTTATTTGTTTGGAAATCTCCAGGGAAACCACGGATTACTAGCTGCATTTGGACTTTTCCTCATAATATTTTTTTTTATTTTTTGATTTTCAATTTAAGATTGAGAGTAGTTATTTATAATGGCAGAATTTCAGCATTTCTCCACCACAAGCATTTTGGCCAACAGGTTCTGAACCATCTATTAAGTGGTTAGAGTGGAAGGAGTACTTTATAAATTACATTGATGCAGTGGGTGATTCTGGCAACATGTCAGCAGACCAAAAAAAACGTTTTTTGTTACATTCTTTGGGTCCTTATGGGTTAAGAGTGTACAACCAAATGTTAAAAGCTCCAGTAGTTGGGGATCAGAACGTTTTTGAGGCAGCATTGAAAGATCTTGACACTTATTTTGCACCGAAGGTTTGTATAGGTATTACTAGATATACATTTTTCCAACGTAAGCAAAATGAGAATGAGTCAGTAGATAATTATGTCGCTGAACTTAAAAAATTAGCTATTGATTGCAAATTTGGAGTATTACAAACTGAGTTAATTAGGGACCAATTAGTTATGCATGTTCATAATCAGAGTATTCAAGAACGTTTGTGGGTGAATGGTGATTCATCACTTGAGGAGGTTATGAACATTGTGCGTAAAGCAGAGATGTCTGGTAGATGTGTCAAGGAATTATTGTCAAAAGTTAAGGAGTCTGAGTTTGTCTGTAAAATAAACTCCAAACCTGCCAGTAAGTCTTACAATGCCACCCAAACTTCCAGTAAGTCTTTCAATGCCCAATCAAAATCGTTTTCTAAAGAAAATAATAGATGCTTTAGGTGTGGTAGTAAGGATCACCTAGCGTATAGCAAGACATGTCCAGCTATCCAAAGAAAGTGTGGAAATTGTGGTTTAATTGGTCATTTTGCAAAGGTTTGCAGGAAAAAAGATAACGTCAAGTGTGTGTTGGAAAATTCTGAACAGGATGATAAAGAGGATAGAAAGGGTCATGGGTTTGGTAACGATAGTGTTATATGCTCTACAACGAATTTGATTCTGAATGTCAATGGGGAGCCAGGGAAAAACAAGCCTGAGTGTCAAATAAGCATTGGTGGAGTTATAATGAAAATGTTTGCTGATTCTGGATCACCTTATACCATTGTGAATGAAGAGGTAGGGAGAGATAAATTCATAGGGAAATTTGGTATGGAGTTATGAGAACCTGATATACAACCACAAGGGTACAGTGGTGATAAAATTGATATGTTAGGTTATAGATGGTTAACCTTTAGATTTAAAAACAGATCCACTCGAGCTAAGCTGTATATAAGTAAGAAAGGACCACCAGTTCTTGGCTGGATTGATCAGGGTAAATTGCACATTGTCCTGGATCCAAACAGTGAAGAACAAGTGAAGGTGGTGGATGAAGAGTTGGACTTTGCAAGGGATCTGTTACGAAAATTTCCTTCAGTGTTTGACACAAACCTTGGAAATTTAAGGGGTTTTGAACACTGCATAATTTTGAAAGCTAATGCAGTCCCGAAGGTACACAAGGTTAGGAATGTTCCTATATTGATTAGAGACGAAGTTTCAAAGGAACTGGAAAGATTGGTGACTTTAGGAGTAATACAACCTATCGAAGCGTCAGAATGGATTTCTCCATTGGTGGTTACCAGACGCAGAAATGGAAATATTCGGTTATGTGTGGACCTACGCCATTTGAACGATAATATTGTTATCGATCGTTTTCCTTTACCTAGGATTAATGAAATGGTTCTCTCTTTAAAGGATGCAAAAATATTCTCCAATATAGATTTATCTACTGCGTATCATCAGATTTCCCTTACGACTGATTCCAGAAAGTACACAGCATTTATTACACCTTTTGGCTGTTTCCAATTTAACAGGATGCCTTTTGGCTTAGCGTCTGCTGCTGCAGTGTTCCAAAGACTTATGTTTCAGTTATTTGGAAATAAATCTGGTGTAAAATTCTTCCAGGATGACATTCTAATCTATGGGAAGAACAACATTGAACATGATTCAAGACTGAAGGAGGTAATGAACATATTGGAGAAAAGTGGTTTAACTGTGGAACTTTCAAAATGTAAATTTGCAAGGGACAGCATCACTTATTTGGGTCATGACATTGGAGCCAAAGGTGTCAGACCAAAAGAGTCTCTTGTGAATGCTATCAAAGATGCTTCGCTTCCAAGTTCTAAGGATGATGTTAGATCTTTTTTAGGTCCAGTTGAATACTGTGCTAAATTTATTCCACAATTTGCTGACAAAAGTTTCCATTTGACACAGCTATTGAAAAACAAAGTCAAATTTGAATGGTCTAAGGAATGCCAGGAAGAATTCAATCGCATCACTTCTGAAATTGATAAAGTCCAAAGCTTACACTGTTTTGATCCTAACCTGGATAACTGTATCACAACGGATGCCAGTGGTAAAGGTTTGGGTGCTGTATTAAGCCAGAAGGATAAGGATGGGAAGGAAATTATAATATCCTTTGCCTCTAGAGCCTTGTCGCCAACAGAAGAAAAGTATCCCACAATGGAGAGGGAAGCTTTGGCATGTGCGTGGGCTCTGGATCACTTCAGGGTTTTGTGTGGGGAAAACCTGTAACAATTTTATGTGATCACAAGCCGTTGGTGAAATTATTGACAACGGGGGAAACTGTTAATGCTTCTGCGAGGATTGCAAGATTGTCAATAAGAATGCAGGATTATGTTTATAAACTTATATATTTACCGGGCAAGGATAATCTAGTAGTGGACTTCTTATCAAGAATGCCTACTAAATTGGAAGAATGTGTGGATGAATGTTGGCATAATTTCCATGTAGCTTTTGTTCATGCAGATGGTAGTCATGCTGTGTGCAGGGAAGAGTGGATATCTGAATATGATAAGGATACAGTATTAGTTGATGTAAATAATTTTTTGCAAAGAAATTGGCCGGATAAAAACAAATTGCACGAAGAGGTTAGGCCTTTTTGGGAAGTGAGATCGCAGTTGTCCATGGAGAATGGTACAATCATGAGGGGTGAGCGGATTATTCCTCCCAAGAGCTTGAGGGAAGTAATTGTGGATCTATGTCACGAAGGACATTTTGGCATTGTAAAAACAAAGGGTGTGGTAAGAAGTTTATTTTGGTGGCCTAATGTGGATGTTGAGGTTGAAAGATTTGTGAGGAATTGTTCCAAGTGTTCAAATGCCGACAAGACGTTACAAACATTCAGACCGCCAATGAATTAAATTTTTTTGCCGAAACAACCATGGGAATGTGTGGCAATTGACTTTGCGGGACCATTTGGTGATGAACAAAAATACGTAATAGTGTTGATGGATCTGTTTTCTAGGTGGCCTGTTGTAGAAATTGTTGAGAGGGTAGACACGAGATGTATTTTGGAATTTTTAGATAAAGTTTTTGTGTCTGAAGGTTTACCTACGGTGGTGCTAAGCGACAATGGTGTTCAGTTCTTGTCCAAGGCATGGAAAGATTACTTCAAAAGAATTTGCGTACAACATAAAACTACTTCCCTTTATAATCCTAGTTGCAATGGCATGGTGGAAAGGTTCAACAGGGTGGTTAAGGGAGTTATTCAATCAGCCTGTGCTTGTGGTACGGATTGGGAGGTACAGTTGCACAAGGCTGTTTGGGCATACAGGGTGATGAAGAATGAGGTAACAGAATTATCGCCTTTTGTAATAATGAGAGGGTGGGAGCCTAGCACCAAATACAGTTTAAATTGGTTGCATCAGCGTAATGTGGTTCAATGGTCTTTAGAATCAGTTCAGAATAGGATGAAGGAAAAACATGCTGTTATGAAAAAACGTTACGATGAGCAGCATGGTACAAAACCAGTTGACATTGTGGTTGGCGATTGGGTTTGTGTTAAGAAACCGGTTAAGGTCAGGAAAGGACATAGTCAGTTTTATGAACCAGAAGAAGTTGTAGAGGTTTTGAACAATGCAGTCAGGTTGAGCAATGGAAAGGTATGGAATCTTAAACGGGTGGCCAAGGTGCGTAGGGAAGCTAGGAGTCACGATAGTCATAATTCCTCTATGTCTAATTTTAGATGGTTGGAAGGGGACGAAGGTGATACTGTAAGTAGTGAAGGACTATGTATGGAGAGTGTTGAATGTGAGAATAATCCAGAGGTTTGTACGGGTGAAAGTGAGAATAGTGCTGAGGTGAATGAGGAGATTGGTGGATATGAGGTTAGTGCTGAAGCGAACAAGGATGTAGAAGGCGTGGTTAGTGAGGCTTTGGATGGAGGGAAAGGAAGAGTGAGGAAACCACCCGATTGGCTTAAGGATTTTGTGTGGGGGGGAGAAGGTTGTTGAGTTCATTAAGTAACTTATAGGAATTGTATGTACTCATAGGAGTTTTATGTATATAGTATATTTTTAGTACAGCTGCTAGAACTTCTTTAGCACTTCTGTTAAATTTCAATGTTTGGTTTATGTTCATTTCAATCATTTATTTTCTTATTTGTATTCATTATTTAATTTTTTTCTCTGAATTGAAAGGAAGGGGATGTGTTATGTTTATTATTGAACGCGTTCCACAGTTGCTATGCACTGTGTGGAACGCGTGGGTTGAAAAACGAACGGGAAAGCAGTTGAAGGAGTCGCTTTCCCCAGTGGCTCCAGGCAATAAAGGGGCATATTTATACTCCGTTTGCGCCAAATTTGCGTCGTTTTTTTCGACGCAAATTCGACGCAAAACTAACTCCATATTTATACTTTGCCGTTAGACGCGTCTTGCGCCAAAGTTCATGGAGTTAGCGTCATTTTTTTGCGTGAACATCTTCCTTGCGTTAATGATATGCAAGGTAGGCGTTCCCGTCTTAAAAAATGACTCCAATGCTATTGCGTCGGATTTATACTCCCGGGCAAAAATGACGCCCGGGAGTTGGCGGGACTAAAAAACCCGCATTTGCGCCGGATTTTAGCGCCTGGGTCAGGGCAGGCGTTAAGGGACCTGTGGGCTCAGAATGAGCCCAGAGGTGCCCTCCCAAGCCCCCAGGGACACCCCCTGCCACTCTTGCCCACCCCAGGAGGACACCCAAGGATGGAGGGACCCACCCCAGGGAAGAAAAGGTAAGTTGTGGTAAGTATTTTTTTTTTTTTTTTGTGGCCTAGGGGGGCCTGATTTGTGCCCCCCTACATGCCACTATGCCCAATGACCATGCCCAGGGGACAGAAGTCCCCTGGGCATGGCCATTGGGCAAGGGGGCATGATTCCTGTCTTTGCTAAGACAGGAGTCATGTTAATGGGGGTTGGGCGCCCAAAAAAAATGGCGCAAATCGGGTTAAGACTTTTTTTTGCCTCAGCCTGACTTGCCCCATTTTAGGACGCCCAAACGCCATTTTTCCCTACGCCGGCGCTGCCTGGTGTACGTGTTTTTTTTTCACGCACACCAGGCAGCGCCGGTCGGCTAACGCTGGCTAACGCCATTCAATAAATACGGCGCCCGCATGGCGCTTCAGAATGGCGTTAGCCGGTGCTAATTTTTTTGGCGCAAAACTGCATTAGCGCAGTTTTGCGTCAAAAAGTATAAATATGGCCCAAAGTGCTTTACACCAAATACCTTGTGGTGTTTTCACTACACTGGCGGCAGCCTGCCAGGACTGTAAAACTATAAAACAGGGTTGGATTGGGATCACAATTAGGCAGGGGCACTCCCAAAAAAGTGGCCCACGTTCCCAGATTGCCCCTCTCATTGATCACCATTTACTTAGTCTCATTGGAGTAATTTTTAGAGAAGTGTTTGGCCAAGCTGGCGAGATGAAATTAAATGGCCACAACTACATTTCTGACTATGGTTCCCAGCTAGGCGTATTTTTTTTTATTTTATTTTTTTTACCAGCATGACTGGTATTTTAATGTCCTAGCAGGTATGGAAACAAAGCAAATCACCCAAAGCTGGTATTTTTAGCTCTGGTCATTACATACTTTAAAAGCAAACCTAATGCAAAAGCACATTAAAATATATTCCTAAAGGTGAGATAAACCTAGTCCTAGGCAAAAGCAGAAAAGCCAATTTAAAAAAGAATATGGATGGTCTCATGTTAAGAGTCCTTGTTATTTATCACAGCTCGGGCCTTTGCAGAATCTGGCTGTTTATTTTTTCTTTGTGTAGTTTCATATAGCAGGAACTCTGCCCAGAAATATCGAGCCATTTACATGAGCACTAGTTACACTGTACAAGATCAAATTATTTTTTATTTGGGCCTTGACAAAGTAATTGATTTGCCCACAAACACAAGATTCTGAGCGATGCTGGAACTCAAAAGTACTTCACAGCCTTCCTATTTTTTCCTTCTCTCTGGGAAAGGTGGCCTGACAGTGAGACCTTTGCAATCGTAAACCCCCCACCAGCCTAAAAGACACTAGGGGTGACGGGACAACATCCTCTGCCATAGTCCCTCCTCCCCTGCTCACCATGGCCAGAATGTGGTGGCCCAGCGGGGAAACATCAGGGGAAAACTGTGCTGGGACAGATACATGGGGGGCCTGAGGTGAGAATGGCCTGGGTGGGTGGAGGCATGGTCAAAATGAAGACACATTACAGTGGTCTGGCGGGGGCCTGCCAGACTGTGAGGCTTTGTGGGCAGGTTAACTGAGACCCTAATAAAACCGACCCACCTGTGACACTGAG
Source organism: Pleurodeles waltl (assembly GCF_031143425.1). Lineage (NCBI taxonomy): Eukaryota > Metazoa > Chordata > Amphibia > Caudata > Salamandridae > Pleurodeles > Pleurodeles waltl. Next base: position 613,695,445 of record NC_090436.1, on the reverse strand, counting down.
GCACTGGCCCATCAGCCAGTTCCCGACTGCCCACCTTCCCAATCCAACCCTGCTGTAAAAATACATCCCTTGATAGTTGGATTGCAAAACAAGGGAGCTAGGAGTGCTTAAATCTTTACAAACAAGATCACATCAAGCCAGCATTGAAAACACTTCACTGCTTGTCAATGTAATGCTATTCCAGTTACTGACTTCGGAAAGATGGGAGTCAAGACGGGGTCTTCGAACTGACAGATCACTGCATGTGTCAGTAGAAAGCCCTAAGTCACTGAGCCATAACTCAAGTGAAGCAAATAACTTCCAATGAGAACCCACTTGAAAGTTTCCTTCTTTGAATAGTTGAACGTCTCTTAAATCTCCACAAAGTTAAAGTCTAGTGTTTTGGCTTTCCTTTAAGAGATGCCTTGGTGGATTAAACCCTGATGTCCATGCACTGAGGTCAGAATTTTCTACCCCTTTGGTGAGTCCAACCTGGGCGGCTTTACACAGTGCGCAACTGTCAGTCAATATTGCAGTGACCTCTGGACTGACAAAGTCATAGCAATAATTAGGTGCAGTGCTGCCCAGGCCCAGGATTGTGAGAGCCCCCTGCTCCCCGATTATAGCTCTCTTTTACCAACTGGAGGCCAAAGTGGTAAAGTTTACTAGTTTGCATTAAGGTCCATCGCACACTTTGCTCCACTACGACAACCATTGGGAGAAAACTTATTTTTTTACTCTAGTCTTCTCAAGCGAGAGGCACCCATCACAAAATGATTAAAAACTATTTTTAAATCCATCCAAGACGTGGTAAGTAACTGATTACATATACCACTCGGGGGTATGAAGTGCACTACAAGTGCATTATTAGTGCTAGCTCAAACCTCTCTTTCCAAAAAACAATGGATATTTTTCACACTGCAGAGCACTGTAAATGGTGGTGTAAAACAGCACCAGTTAAATCTGTGTACTTCAGCCTTGGATGTTTGTTTTGAAAGGTATTGTAGCCTGTATAGCGCTCTCCTGCCTTTTGTTTTTTTTCAGTAGAAATACATACATACATACATAGTACATCAAAGAGAAAACATATAGGCATATTTACAAGCCCATAGCGCCTCTTTGCACCTCTCTCTTTCATATTTTTTTTTTTTACGCTAACGTGGCTTCAAGGAGGCCTTTTCACTGCGCCATATTTACAAAGTGGTGCAATGGAAGCATTGCACCACTTTGTAACCCCTTGCACATAGGCATAATGCATGCAAGGGGCCATTCCCCCGTTAGAAGGCCCAGAAAAACAGAAAAACAGCACAGTGGAAATTACGAGATTTTATTGCACCATTTTTCTCGTCATTTTTAACACCTGCCCAAGGCATTAAAGTGATGCTCGCATTGTTTCCAGTGGGCTTCCCCATGCATTGCTGGACTAGCGCCATAACGTTTGGTGCTAGCTGACCATTGCACCATAATAGCATCCAAAATTTTGATGTTATTGTGGTAAGGTGCGCCATGGTGGCCCGTATTGTAAATATGGTGATGTTAGGGGCGTGAACAGGGCGCCAGAAAAGTGGTGCATTATAGCTGATGCCCCACTTTCTTGTAAATATGCCCTGTAAAGGCTAGGACATCCCCTGTCATTTTGTGGTATTTTACAAAGGCATCGGGAAACTTAAAGCAATAATACAAGTGCAGCAGGGATATGTGTGTTTCTTGCAGGTAAAGGTTTGAACACAGGGGCCTATTCAGATTCCCATCCTTCTGAGGCTGAAAAGAGCATTGTTGAGTTTGGTGCGGGTGGCAGGACTCTACCTGTGGATGAACTACAAGGGCATATACATATCCCACTATACTCCTGAACCCTACACCCCAACTGACGCCATCACCTAGTCCATCCAGCTCTGTGTGGTAAATTCTATGATAGTTGAGTAATGTGCATGTACCTCACTGATTGTTAATGTCATATAGTAAAGGAAGCTAGAATTTAGTCCACTCCATAGCGCTCCTAAGAAGTGGTAATGAGGTGAGCGACTTTGTAATGAGCAATCTGCAGCTCTTCTCAGTCATGTCCATGACAGGAGTAGGTCTCAAGGTGAGGGCCTCCAAATAACCCTCTCAAAGTGACATGTTTGCAATCATGTTTTAACTGCATTTTTAAAAGGGATAACATCGAAGCCATGTTCAAGTCGCTAAATATGCCTGAGCTGTTTTGTGGCTCTATTTCTAGTGAAACATCTTCAGCCAGTTCTCATATTTTAGCCAATAGAGCTTTGCATTTTTGGAACTTTCAGTTTTTTATTTAACATTACAAGGATGGGCTGACAAATCCCAACTTGCAAAGTGTTTTTTTCGCTAAAAAGCCAGGCTAAGTGTGAGACCAATTGCCAGCAAAGGATGATGTGACAAAATAAAAAGCAGAAATAATCATCATTTTTTAAAAACATTTCTTTGATACTGTCTTAAGTCCCTTGCACGTTTTCGTTCACTTGAATACAATTATTTTTAAATTTCACTCATAGGATTTATTCCAAGAAAGAAGTAGGACAGAACACACTTGAAAACACTCTTTTCAAATGTTTGACTTGCTTTGTTTTATCCTTCATATATCAAGTGTGTGACGTTTTACAGCAACATTGCAAATCAGCTTAATCTATGTTTGTTAGGACGTGATTACTCAAGCCCTATCAAATTATTTACCTTCCTTGCAGTGTTTCACGTTTTATAAATATCTGTGTCAATTTGTCATTACTTTTGTTGGGAGGGGTGGCATTGTGAAATTAATTTACACAAAGCGGCGGGGCCGCTGTAAAAAGTACGAAGATCATTGGCCTAGCGAACTCACTGTATATGGTTTTACATGACTGGTTTACATATCACCCTTAATGGGAGGCTCTGCCAGTGTGAGCGCTGTTCTACTTTGGAAGTATGAATAGCTGAGTCTGAGACGTGCAGATTGCACACAAATATGCGTACACCAATCTTAACAGCAATAGAATATCTCACTAAGTTTTTTTTCTCTCTGGAAGGGTCTCGGTCACAGTCCAGTTGTGTACCATACACTTCTGAACTCGTTAAATACAGTATAACTCCATCACACATATTCCGTGAACCTGAAGCTGAAGGAAAGAGACGAAGCGGAAGATGAGTGTGCTTAGAAACAAAATACGTGCTCTCGGAGGAATGTGCATGGACAAAGGGTGTCTTGAACAATAAGTTATACTGTGAAAAGGAAATATAAACTGATATGTTAGAAATGGGTTCTCTAGTTGCCATTCAGTTTACATCCTGTCCAAATATGGACCATCACTCCAGCCAGGGTGAGGGAGTCACACTCCTAAGATAACCCATGCTCACCCCCTTGGTAACTTGGTACTAGCAGTCAGGCTTATCTCAGAGGTAATGTGTTAGGTATTTGTGCCCGCACACAGTAACACAGTGAAAACACTACAAATGAACACCAAACCAGTTTAGAAAAATAGCCTATATATATCAAGGTAAAACAATACCAAAATGACAAAAATCCAACATACATAAGCAAAGATATTATTTTGAAAGATTAGATCCCAATAAAATCACTTAGAACTACAAAAGCTCCAACTGGGGGCTATCACGGAGTTGTGACAGAGTCATTCCCAACAGTCCGGCGCCACTCGCAAGGGAGTGCAGCGCCAGTCATGGACTCGCATGAACCCCAGGTACAGTACCTTAGAAATGAGGCAGAGTCAAAGACGTGACATGGGGTCGGGGAAGTGAGGCATTGCTGGAGCGGCTGCCGCGTCGGTTCTGTACTGCTACACAGGAGGTGAGGCATTGGTTCCCTACTGCTACACAGGAGTGGTGAGGTGTCGGTTTCTTACAGAGGCGGCGGAGATGAGGTGGCGTTAGCCGCAAGGCATCGGTTCCTTACGATCCAGTGGGGTCGATGAGTCAGGCAGGTCAAGATGTGATGAGGTAAATTCGTAATGTCGCTGTCACACCAAGGGGCCACTGGCGCCGCAGCAGAGTCGGTTGTCACGGACGTCAGTGACATGGCATTCGGGTCTCAAGATCTTGTGAGACTTCAGAGGTGCTGCGGTGGCGTTTGGCCTGTGGTGTTGGTCGCGGTCATTGCACTTTAGCATTGCACTTTAGTAGGGACCACAGTTTTGGGTGCAGGCAGTGCACCGAGTTGGGCAGTGGTGCCAGTTCTGGAGTCATCTGGAGTTGGTGTGCCTGGTTCTTCTTGTTTTTCTGCCAGAATACACTCCCAAGGGCCCGGGAACTGGAGTGGGCACCTCTTGGCAAGTTAGGGTCCCAAGAGAACCCAGTGGCTGGCAGGTGAAGTCTTTAAGGTCCCTGAGACTTAGCAGGAGGCAAGCTCAGTCAAAGCCCTTGGAGAAACTTCACAACCAGGATACACAGCAAAGTCCAGTCTTTGTCATCTCCAAAGCACAAACAGCAACTGCAGGCAAACCCAGCAAAGCAAACACAGCAAAGGGACAGTACTCCTCCTTACAGCTCTTCAGCTCTTCTCTTTGGCAGAGTCTCCTCTTGATCTATAAGTGTTCTGAAAGTTTGCCGTTTTGGGTCCAGTACTTATACTCATTCCTGCCTTTGAAGTAGGCAAACTTCAAAGGAAAGTCTTTGTAGTGCACAAGACCCTGCCTTGCCCTAGCCTGGCCCCAGACACACTCCAGGGGAACGGAGAGTGCATTGTGTGAGGACAGCACAGCAGTTTTAGGTGCAGGTGGCAGCTCCTCCCTCCCCATTCTAGCCCATGAGACTCATCAGAATATGCAGGACACACCTCTGCTCCCTTTGTGTCACTGTCTAGAGGAAATTCACAAACAGCCCAACTATCAGTCTGACCCAGACATGGATTCCACAGGCAGGTAGAGGCACAGAATGGTTAAGCAAGAAAATGCCCACTTTCTAAAAGTGTCATTTTCAAACAGGCAATCTAAAAACCAACCAAAATATGTATTTTTAAATTATGAGTTCAGAGACCCCAAACTCCACATCTCTATCTGCTCACAATGGGAAACTGAACTTAAAAGATACTTAAAGGCAGTCCCCATATTAACCTATGGGAGAGTTAGGCCTTACAATAGTGAAAAACAGATTTGACAGTATTTCACTATCAGGACATGTAAAACACACCAGTACATGTCCCACCTTTTAAATACACTGCACCCTGCCCATGGGGCTACTTAGGGCCTACCTTAGGGGTAACTTGCTTGTAGTAAAATGGAAGGTTTGGGCGTGACAAGTGGGTGCACTTGCTAGGTCCAATTGGCAGTTTAAAACTACACACACGGACACTGCAGTGACAGATCTGAGAAATGGTTACAGGCTACTCATGTGGGTGGCACAATCAGTGCTGCAAGCCCACTAGTAGCATCAGATTTACAGGCCCTGGGCGGACATGGTGCCTTTTACTAGGCAAATCAAATATACCAATCAGGGTTAAACCAATCACCAAATCAATTTATCTCAAGGAGCATGTGCACTTTAGCACTGATTAGCAGTGGTAAAGTGCGCAGAGACAATAAACCAGGAAAAACAGATTCCAGCATACCATAAAAACAGGAGGCCAGAAGGCAAAAAGACAAGGGGAAACATGGCAAAAGATTCCAAGTCTAACACGCCCTAATTGTTATTACCAGCATTACTCTGCATTGTTTCCCTTCATATGTTAATCACTCATTTGCTTCCTCCTTATGCCTATCACACTTCCCATTAACACTCCTAGCTGTGAATGTATCCCATGCTTCCATCCTCTGGCCTCTCTCATTTGCCCTTTACAATTCTATTTGGCTTTTTCAATGATCACATTAAACATTTCTGCCTTGCCATCACGATTTAGATGGTCTTCTGTATTCAGATACTACAGCCATCTAAAAAAGAAAATCTTTGATTTTCAGTAACTTTTGCTCCCTCTCCACAGTACCTCCCTACTGCCTTCCTTAGTGCACCCTCGCACTGCACTAGTACCCTTTGTGGGTAATTTGATTACAACAGTCGTCATTTGATCTAAACTACAGCTGTTGGGTCCCAGCTATTCAGTATCACAATACTATACCCACACCTCCTTTTCTAGACTCTCATATTCCTCACTGACATGCAAGTCACGACAAAGCTGTATGCGACAACCAAGTTTGGACTAGTTTGACAACTGCAGCAACTCTCGCTCATCTCATAAATAAATGTTTTGCTTATCTTTCTCTGTGTAGAAATGTGGATTATTATTTGGGACGGACAGGGGTCCACCTCAAAGAATAAGCAACTACCTGCTAGATGTCTTTCAAATTAATTTAAAGAAGCCTGTGGCAATCCCTAGTAATGCAGCACAAATCAGTCAGGATTAAATCAAAAGTAATGTTTAAGCAGTGCATATTCAGTAGAAAAAAATCACCCAAAACCCAATAGAAATCCACAATTTTAAAATAGAGAGAAAATCTGATGGGTGCAATAAGACCAAAATGACAAAATTACAAAAGTCCGTTAAGGGGCACTGAAGATATAAAGTACCAGTCAGACAGTCTGGTTCTGTACACCTTGGATGTCTGCAATCTCATCTGCAGAAGTCCGTAGGGATTCTCTGTGAGCCTGACCCGCTTCAACACATACATGATCCCACTAGCCAGCATAATTAGCTTTTAAAACATCAAAGTCCTCTCTTAAGCCAACAACACATAACACATTCTATCCCTCGAGGACAAGACGTCCAGGACCTAAGTCAAGTTCAATACCTGTATGATTAAAATCACCCACTGGATGAAGACCAACTGTCTAAAGCTTGACATAGAAAAGACCAAAATTGCAGTCTTTGGAAAGAGCACTTAACCATTGGTTCCCACCTGGTGACACTCAAGTCAACACCAACAAATCCCTGAGCTTCAATACCCTGAAGGAATATCTTCAAATGGCTCCCAATCAGCACCCAGAAACTGTCACGCACACCCTGGTTACAAGCAAGCTGAACTACTGGAATACCCTCTATGCCAGGTCAGCCAAAACTCTCAAGAAGGCTGCAAACCATTCACAACTCTGCTGCCAGAATCACTCTTAATCACACAAGCTGCATTCACATCACAACACACCTGAAGGAGTTTAATTGGCTTCCCATACTAAAACAACCACCATCCAACAATTGCAACTGCTTTGACAACCCTTCCAGACACCTCCACTTGTCCGGACTCCTACTTGCACATATCCCACGCAAACAGAAAACCAGATCTGACGGTTGACCCTTCTCCTACATCACTCCTAAAACGTGGAATGAATGATGACTACACATAAGAGCTTCCTCTTCACTTCTTGAAATCTGGTCCCACTTGGCCCAATGTTTGGCTAGACTCTCACCTGCTCAGTGCCATGGAACCCTCCTGAGTGATGGTGCACCCTAGAAATCTGCATAACATATTCTTAGAAATGGGGTCTTTGGTTGGCAGTCAGGTTACCTCCTGTCCAAGCAAGCACCCTCACTCTAGTCAGGGTAAAGGAGAATCACCCTCAGCTGACCCCCACTCACCCCCTTGGTAGCTTGGCATGAGCAGGCAGGCTTAACTTCAGAGTGTTAGGTGTAAAGTACAGTATTTGTACCAAAACACATAGTGATTCAAAGAAAACACTACAAAATGACACAACACAGGTTTAGAAAAATAGGAAATATTTATCTAAACAAAACAAGACCAAAACGACAAAAATCCACAATGCACAAGTCAAGTTATCAATTAAAAACCAAAAAGAGTCTTCATGTAGTTGTAAACACAATGCTAACGCTGTTAGAGTGAAAATGTACCTTGGGTGCGTCAAAAATAACCCAGCTCGGGCGAGTGTGTGTCAAAAAGGGCTTGCGATGCGTCAATTTCACTCACAAGCGAGACCTTGCATCATTTCTCCTTTAGTCAGGTCGGCGTGCATCGTTTCTTCTCTCCGCAGGAGAGCAATGAGTTGATCCAGTCAGCACTCTCGAGTTCGGGCAGGCCTTGCGTCGTTTTTACATGCTTAGCAGTGATTGCATCAGAAATTCAGTCGCACGATGATCAGAAAACTATGCAGCGCAGGTTGCTATCTCACCGGTCTCCGTCAGCGGTGCTGCACATCGTTTCTCCGGCTGCGGGCGTCGATCTTCCGGTCTCGTTGCAGGTGAGCATCGATTTTCAGCCATGAAGCTGGCGGCGCGTCGACTTTTCAGCCGCTGATCGGATTTGCTTCAATCTTTTCCCCTCATGGCGGTCGTGCGTGGATTTCTCATTCTAGGGCTGCCAGCTTCTCTTCTCAGGGTCCCATGAACTGAATGGGCACCACTTGGCAGAGTAGGACTCTCTCCAGAGGCTCCAGGTGCTGGCAGAGAGAAGTCTTTGCTGTCCCTGAGACTTCAAACAACAGGAGGCAAGCTCTAAATCAAGTCCTTGGAGATCTTCACAAGAAGGAAGGCAACACAAAGTCCAGTTTTTGTCCTCTAGCACAGACAGAAGTAGCAACTGCAGGATAGCTCCACAAAGCACAGTCACAGGCAGGGCAGCTCTTCTTCCTCAGCTCTTCAGCTCTTCTCCTGGCAGAGGTTCCTATTGGTTTCCAGAAGTGTTCTAAAGGCTGTGGTTTTGGGTGCCCTTCTTATAACCATTTTGCCCTTTGAAGTAGGCCTACTTCAAATGAAAGTCTCTCTTGTTTGTGAAATCCTGCCTTTCCCAGGCCAGGCCCCAGTCACACACCAGGGGGTTGGAGACTGCATTGTGTGAGGGCAGGCACAGCTCTTTCAGGTGTGAGTGACCACTACTCCCCTCCCTCCTAGCGCAGATGGCTCATCAGGAAATGCAGACTATACCCCAGCTCCCTTTGTGTCACTGTCTAGTGTGAGGTGCAACCAGCCCAACTGTCAAACTGACCCAGACAGAGAATCCACAAACAGGCAGAGTCACAAAAATGATTTAAGCAAGAAAATGCTCCCTTTCTAAAAGTGGCATTTTCAAATGCACAATCTCAAAATCAACTTTACTATAAGATGTATTTTTAAATTGTGAGCTCAGAGACCCCAAACTTCACATATCTATCCGCTCCCAAAGGGGAATCTACACTTTAATCATATTTAAAGGTAGCCTTCATGTTAACCTATGAGAGGGACACGCCTTGCAACGGCGAATTTTTTTTTAGCAGTATTTCACTGTCAGGACATATAAAACACATTACTATATGTCCTACCTTAACTATACACTGCACCCTGCCCTTGGGGCTACTTAGGGCCTACCTTAGGGGTGCCTTACACGTAAGAAAAGGGAAGGTTTAGGCCTGGCAAGTATTTACACTTGCCAAGTCGAATTTACAGTTAAAAACTGCACACACAGACACTGCAGTGGCAGGTCTGAGACATGATTACAGGGCTACTTATGTGGGAGACCCACTAGTAGCATTTGGTTTACTGGCCCAGGGCACCTCTAGTGCACTTTACTAGGGACTTACTAGTAAATCAAATATGCCAATCATGGATAAACCAATTAACCATACAATTAACACAGAGAGCATATGCTCTTTAGCACTGGTTAGCAGTGGTAAAGTGCTCAGAGTTCAAAAGCCAACAGCAACAGGTCAGAAAAAATAAGAGACAGGAGGCAAAAAGATTGGGGATGACTCTGCATAAGCAAAAAAGTCCAACACATATCATAACATAACATAACCTTACCTAACATAACCTAACATATAACATAAGAGATAACATACCATGTAGCATAAATACAACATAACAACATATAACATAACATAATAATGTAGCCACAAGACTTAATAACATATAACATGAAATATAATATACCATATATCATAAGATACCATATAACTAACAACATATAGCATAACAACATATAACATAACAACGTAATAACATAATATAATAACATATAAAATATAACATAACACAATATTATAACATTAAATAACATAGCATAACATAACATAACACAACATAAGATAACCTCACCCCAAGAGGTGCAAAGTGCCAATGATATTCAATGGTTGCAATAGTCTTGGATCTTGGTGCGAATGAGGCCAACCACAATTGAGTCCTGGTCAGGTACACCAAGTGTATTGGTCCTGGTCAAATTATGGAAATCAAAAAGTTTGAAAAATTTCCAAGTCCAACTTCAGCAAGGGCCTTTGTCTCTGTTTTGGGGAATGACATTGAGATATCTACTAAGTTCCAAAGCCGAAAGGGACTTTGACACTTTTTCAGAAAAAACAATCTTCTTTTGTGGCTGCCTCTGAAATTGTAGCCACTGCTATAGAACTGAAGGCCTGATTCTTGATTTTTTTCTAAGAGGTCCTGCTTAGGCTCTGGAGGAAAGGTTTTCAAATGTTTCCAAACTTTTTTTCTGGTGCCCAAACAACCATAGGTGTATGCTTTTAAGGGCCCCAGTCCCTGGGGTGATTTTGGGGAACAGCACTTAGAAACTCTCAGTGTATCAGTCAGAGGCTAACAGCAAAGTCCAATCCAGGTCCAGTTGGTACTGGTCAGCTGAGCTCGTTTTACCACTGCAGCCACAAAGGAGGCCAGCCAATTAACTCTTGGGGCTCACCTCTTTGTCTTGGATATGAGAGGGAGTGTGTCAAGTTCTTCAGGGTTCCTCCAAGGTCACAGATAACAAGTCTAGGATCTATGATCTTCCACAAGTCCATAAATTGTTCTAGAGTGGTATGTGGTGGTGCCGCATTTATTGTTGGCACTAGCTAGTGTGTGGGGTGACTCCTGAGTGTTCCCTAACCAATGAGGTAAAAGTTTCAGGAGGTAATCCTACTCACATTTCCAGTAGTTCTTATTTTCCTTATTGCAAACAGGACCAAAATGACATTTGCCAGGGCAATGCCAAGATAGCTGAAGTCTTCAGTCACACATGGGCTCCGAGCGCTGGGGCTGTGTATTGGTGTGTCATTGAGAAATGACCAGTGTCCTCCCACATCTAAATCTAAAATATGTTTGAAGCTATTAGACTACGACAATAGACAAATTGTAATTAGCCCTGTGAAGGCCCGGCATGGGAAAGGAAACTTTTTAAAAGTTACTTTTCCATAATATTTATTAGGGTTCCCACTTGACTATTTATTGGATTATTAGGGTTCCCACTTGACTATTGAATTGAATTAGCTATTTAAAATAGTGGTTTAATTATTTTTTTAGCTGTTTCCACTCTCAACCATTCTCACCCTGCCTTGTGCGCTACAAGGCCTCTATTTAGTCTGACTAACATATTTAAAATGGAGGTCTTCATCTGTTAAAAGTAGTTATTTTGAGAGGTCATACTCCAAATTTTACACAGTAGCAGTTAGGCACCAGGTCTGGATCCCTATGTTGAGTGCTACTGTAGTGGGTGCCACAGTAAACAAGTGGAATTTATCTTTTCTAGGTGAGTCCCACAAGAAATGAAAAACTGGGGGTCACCAGTCAAAAAGGGGTCACTTTGCAACACACTCTCTCCCTCTCTCTATAGCTCTCTATCTCTCTCTCACACACACGCACACATGCACACACACACACACACTGCCACACACAAGCACACACTATTTTACCTCCTTAGTCACGGCCCACTTTTCACAAATGACACCATACTACCTTCCTGTCAGCTTAACAGAGGGGCACTTTTTAAATCCCGGTATCCCAGGTGATTAAGGAGGTACACACTACTTAGTTCCTCTATTCCTGAGATTAACTGACACAGCTCCCCTCCTTATTTAATAAATAGTACCACAAGTGTGAAAGACTGACATAAGGCAGGCCATATACCCTTCAACACTCTCTTTTTGATTTTTGAAGCTACAGTATGAAGTAAATATCCCTAACTAGAGAGTAATATTCTAATCCTAACATGTGTAATTAAGTAATATGATATTGGATCTAATGTAGTAATGAAGTAGATAATGGCACTAGTGGAGTAATATGATAATCCTAATATGGAGTAATATGTTTATCATAGTATCCTAATATGAACTACAAATCTTTCTGTTATCTCCACTGTTCCCCTCTTTGTCTGCAAAAGGGGTTGAACTGTCAATCAGCATTGTGGAAATACTGGGGCTGGTAATAGATAGATTGATAGCTATTGAGTTTAGCACAGTATTGGTATTTGTAGGGAACTGCAGCATTTTTCTAATTGAAATAAACAACAGATAATTCTTCTGGGCTCTCTTGGAAGTTTTATAGAGCCCACCCTGTGGTGCACAACCTCAAATAAAAATGTAGTTTGTATTACATGAAGATACAAAGGTTAATTTATATGTTAGTAGCCATATGCACCACTTCTCACATCATAACTTATTTGTTATGGTAGGCCAAAGAGTCTAGGGCCTGTATTACAGATAGTGCACATTTAACTATGTGTGCCTGGTGCAGACCGAGTCAGTATTCTCTAGCACAATGAAGGAGCTGTTTCCAGTGCAGGCATAAGTCTGCACCTGCACTGGGAACAGTGCATTAGTGAAAGGTGGCCAGACTATTTGAAGCCACTAGTCTGCCTTTCAATGTATAGGCAACAGCCTGGCTTGACTTTTAAAGGGAGCAGAGATCCCCCTGTGGTGGGTGCAATGAGTGACTGCACCTGCCTATATGTGGATGTTCAGCAGGAGGGTTCTCAGACCATCTTTCCCTCTTTTCAACGGGTGCACTCAGTGGGGTGAAGTAACTGTGCAACACTTCTATGTAGTGCAATCAGAGCACCTTCCGGTAGACTCTTTACCTCCATGTTTGCATATGTAATATAGGCTGAAGAGAAAATGTTTCCCGATTTGCCATGCACTATGTGGATGTGGGAATGCCCCCTTGAGAGTGCATCTGCACTTTTAGCACTGGCATGGTCTGTAGTATAGAAGAGGCTGCATAAGCTCCTGTTCACCTTCTGCACTACCAAAGTGCCTTGGAGTGTGAAATGCAGGCTCATACGCTCCACTCCTGGCCAGTTAGCTCCACTACATTCTCTGTACCCGCTATGCATTTGCACAGCTGAAGAGCCATACACAAACCGGGCAATGCAAGAAGCGAGGGAGGTACTGACACATAAATACTCTTAGGAGCATGAAACCAGAAAGCAGGGCAAACACCATGCTTGTACTTTAAAAACATCCTAGCCAGACAGCTGTTCAGGTTGCACCCACCTCTTTTTATGATATTGTACTATGTAGCTAGCAGATAAAGAGTTTGACAACAAAACAAAGGGCATAGGGATCATTGAAGGGAGTACAAGAAGAGAACATTTGTTACTTCTAGTGGGAAAGATGCACTATGTGTGCAATTTAAATGCATTCAGGGAAAGGAATATTACTGTTATTTTCCCAGATAATGTTTTTCGTTTCCCCCTTTGTAGCCACTGGGATTGTCAAGTGCCCAAAATTCCATATGCAGCATTTAGATTCATAGGAAACTAATATACAGAAGGGACACTTGCTACATGATACTCACTGGTAATATGTTGTTATTGATTCTTAATAATATATATTGGAAATGGTAAAGTTAATGTTAAAACACTTTTATGTGTTTTTCATACAATTGAAAAAGCCTACTGCGCCATAGTTTATCGTATCATTCTTACTCGAAGTGTGCAGCAACAGCGTTGAGAGCAGGAGTCTCCAACATTTTCTTTAGTGAGAGCTACTTCTGATCTGTGAAAATCATTGGGAGCTACAGAAGGCTAAGCAACTTGCGCATTTTTACCATAGGCCCAGCTTAATTGACTTTAAGTCTAAAGTCCATAGAGTGAGATACTGTGGTTTGAACAAAATACTTTGACTAGGGCCACTATGACAGGACTGCCATGTGTGTCAGTGAGAGTATGCACCTTGGGGATGTATGAACATGTGAGGATATGAATGGGATATATGTGCACAGGGATATATGTACTTGTAGCACAGGACATTCTTTTCACCACATGTGGCACTTTACATGTGTAATACATTTGTCTTTAAATGGCAAAAATTTAAACAGCAGAAAAATGTTCTGCAAAAATGTTCAGAATATTGAACATTTCTCTGTACTTCAAATTTCTCCCACTTAAAATAATGGCTGTGCTGAAAATTAAATGTCAATGTCTAGAAAATTAAATTGAAGAGTTAACTTTGTTTATTTGAATTCCATAAAACTCATTCTTTAAATGTTCTCCCATTTCTAAATGTCACATTTATAAATGCAAGGCATTTGCTCCCAGTGGCCTGTAGACATGGTGCCATATTTACCACAGAAAAATACTTTTGTTTATATGGGAAGAATTTGAAGTAAAGAAACATGCTTCATAAAACGTTAAGAAGTAATGGCCTGATTTAGAAGTCGGCGGATGGAATACTAGGATAGAATGGGATCATAATATGCGGACGGGATTTCCATCACGTTAGTGATAGAGTATTGCCCTCCACCAGCTTCTAAAACAGTCCCTTAATGTTTTATAGAAAAAAGGTTTCTTCACTTTAACTTTCTTCCATTTAAAAAAAATGACTATTTTTCAGTTGTCTTCTGCCCACTGGCAGCAAAAGGCCTTGTGCTTGTAAACTTGCCACTTTGAAATGGGAGAAAGCTAAAATGAAGAATTAGGAAAAGTAACATTTCATTTTCATTTTCTCCCATTGAAAAGCAATAAAAACAGAGGGCCTCATTATGAGTTTGGTGGTCCCACTGTGAGACCGCCAAACTTGCAGGAAAGACGCCACTGCCATGTTGGGAACGCCAGGAACATTGTAATATGTTTTCTGTGCAAACACCATGGAAAGGCTGGAAGTAAGTGGGGTTGTAATCAGCCAGACGGCTCTGAGTTCAGCACCTCTTTGGCTGAGTACAACCCCAACCACTACCACCACATCGGAAATTATGTTCCTGGGGTGGGGACGGCGGTCTTTAGGCAGGTCCGCCCACCAGGGTCGTAATGTAGCGGTCGGACCGTCACTGCAGGTGTGGTGGTCCTCGGAACCCACACACTTATAATGAGGCCAAAAATGTTGTTCTCGCACTCCAATATTTAGTCGACAAAGACTTTTATTTCAGAGTTAAATAATTCAGTGCTTCAGTGCTTCACCTCTGTGCCTCACCCTGACTTCTAAATCTGTCTGAACACTGCTCATTATCAGGCCCTGTTATCTGCAGCCTGACAATAATAATGTAAAATAAACACAGCCTACTCTTAACTTTAAAAGATAAATGTGACCCTCTTCTTATTTGAAATTGAACTCAAGGCAAACTACTCTAAAGTTATCGGGAAGATACTGGTGCTCGTGATCGACTGGTTGGAGACACTAGGTTTAGAGAGTACTTCAGTTGTCATAAATAACTTACTAAAAAAGCAATTTTGTGAGAAATCCAGAAGCAAATCATTTTTGTATGCTGTGCTTTATTAAATCTTCTTTAATTTTTGATTCACTGTTAGTCAATTTTTCTCCACAGTGGATTAGACATACTGAGATCCAAATGAAACAGGAAGAAGAGTTATGGAAGAAGGAGCTGTTGGAAAAACAAAGAAAGGAGGATGAGCGCTTCATAGAAATAATGAAACAAAGAGAGGAAAAACTGAAGAAGGGAACCAAACCTTATGAACTACTTGCTGCAACATACACAGAGAAGAAGTTAGAACTGTAGAAAAGCAGACAAATTTAGAATTGGAGTATCAAAAGTCCAAATAAATTTCACAACTTCAGTACAATTAATAAAATCATATAAAATCAAGCATGTGTGTGGTGAATTGTACTTTGATGATATCAATTGTTGAGTTTTGACACAACCAATAAAAATGCCCATGAGCGACACAATTCCTCACTCTGCCATATTTCTAGTTATTCAATTAAAAGAGCAACAGCTTTATCCATTTATGTTTTCAGTGTGTTTTGGTGTAAATAACATTTTACTTTTTTTTATGAAGTTACATTTTGGGGGCACCCGCATAGAATTACTACAAAGTACAGCAGTTATTGCAAACAATATAGCTTTATAAAAACAAAGGTTCTTTCATAAAAGTCTTTATTCTGGTATTTCATTGAAAATAATTAGTTGTTAATAATTAAAAAATACATTTTGTTATTTACATTCTGAGTAAAAAAGTAGTGACTTTTAAAATTTTGTTTATACAGTTTTATAACATACAGTAGTGAAGAAAAACAAAAAAAGAACAGCGATGAAGGCTGGGGAAACAGAAGACGGCATAGTGGAATAGTACATAGCAAGTCAATGAATAAAGAATAGTAGCCATTCAGTACAAAGCATGCGCACCCTCAAAAAATCGTTGGTAGTTTCTCATAGAACTGCGTCCTGGGGGGTCTCTGAGCAGGAGCGGCTCATCTGCTGCTGAGTCTGTCCAGGAGTGTTCATTGTTGCGCAGGTGAGGATACAGACAATTGGGTGGATACCTCTAGTTCCTCCAAGTCGTTGTGTCTCAGCCTGAAGAGTCAAGTAGATAGTCAGTGGGCTTCAAATGCCTTTGGGTCGCGATTGTGCCAGCATGAATTCCCAATAGGCCGCAAGCTGCTCCTGACAGTGTGTCGCATCTGGTACCCAGTAGTTGAGCAGGTGTGCGGTATGTCCGGTGGAGGAAATTCAAATGAATCAATTTGAGCCTGTAATTGTGAGAGAGTGTGCCCGATTGGGTACAACAATAGTGCCACTGTTCCTCTAAAACAGGGAGGGCGGGTCATGTCCCGAGCTCCAGGGACAAGCGCCAGGGCCATAGCTCGTATTACTGTGTAAAGTTGAGTGATGAGCTTGTAAGGTGATGACTGTGTTAGTATGTTGTCCAGCGGATTCGGTGTCGCAGGGGTCAGAAAAGTACAGTGCAAAGCACCTATTGAGGCACAAAGTTGGTGATATAATGGAATATACAAGGCTGTGTGCGAGGAGTCTTCCATTATTCTGTGATTATGAAAGAACTGCATCGTAGGATAAAGGTCGCCAAGAATGTCAAGCCCGAATCGGTGAGCTTAACACCGCCTGATAGCGTATCTGGCTAATGCCACACTGTATGCAAAAAGGCAGCTCATCTAGGCTCGTCATTGCAGACCATCTAATGCCCACAACATGCACACCACTATATTTAGTACAGCAGAAGGAAGCCTGATGGGTAGATATAGCGTGGTAGCCAGAGGACAGGGGTCTACACTACCTGCTTCTATGATGGTGTGCGGTTGAAATAACATGAGATGTAACCAAAAATGGCAAATTGGGCCTGGACACAATAAAAATATACATTCATGTCGGGGACACTCAACTAACCCTGGGAGAAAGTGAGGTTTAGTGTTTCCCATTTTACCCTAGGCTGCTTACCAGTCCATGTCAAGGCCACCAAATCAGACAGGATCCACCTGAGAAAATGCCTCATAAGGGGCATGGGGTAATTGATGATAAAGTAGAGAAACCTAGAGAGGACAACCATTTTGGCAATGGTAATCATGCCTGCTAAAGATAGCGGAAGTCTAGACCAGACCAGGATCCGCTCCTTCTGCAAGGCCATGGCTCTACCACTGTTCGTCCTCCAGAATTCATCCAGGTCTCTCTTGAGCCAAATACCCAGGTACCAAATTGATTCTGTTGCCCATTGCATCAAGTATCCGGTTTGGAATTCGTTTGTTACTGAAGTGAGTATGAACAGGACCGATTTAGACCAGTTAATGACTATCCCTGCATGCCCACAAAAGTGCATTATCACTTGTATAATCGGGGGGGGATGTTAGTCTGTGGGTCATGAACAAATAGGGTGATGTTGTCTGCAGGTAGAGACACCAGAATTCTTCTGGCAGTAAGGGACAGGCCTCTGTGCGAATAGTGTTGGTAAAGGCGATCCACTAGATGTTACATTGGTAGGGAAAATAGGATTGGAAATAGGGAGCATCCCTGCCTGGTACCTCTGGACATTGGGAATGGGGAAGTGATCTTGCCATTAATGCAATGCTGCTCTGTAGGGGAAGTGTTGAGTAGCTTCAGTAAATGCAGGAACTGAGGACTGATGCTGAGTCAGGTGAGGAGTTAAAATAGTTATGGCAAATCAAAGGGTTAAAACACCTTTGTGGCATTGAGTAGCATGGTGGGGGCACTTAGCTGGGAGTCCACAGTGTGGTTCAGAGGTTAAGTGCTGTGGAGCAGCCTGGGGTGAAGCCTGACTGGTCATGTCAGACTATACCTGATAAGAGGGAAAGTAGGTGGTTTGCAACCAATTTTGCCAATGTTTTATTATCAACATTGATCATTGACAGTGACCAGTAGGAGCACCAGCAGTTTACCGGCTTACCAAGCTTCAGTATGGTGATGATGACCGCTTCGTGCAAAGATGGCGGCAGTGTGTCCAGCGATAGTAACTCTTCATACATAGCAAGTAGAGGAGGAGCTAGGATCGAAGGATATTCCTTGTAGAAATTATGCGGTGAGGCAGACCAAGCTAGGTGCTTTGTCACCGTGCATGGTTTGAATGACCTGAATTATGTCATACACTGTAAGGGTACATCAAGGTATTGCAGGTTTGCATCCTCCAACCAGAGGAGTTGGATTGTGTCATAGAGAGCGTTCAAGGCATCTGAATCTGGGTTGATGATCTGCGATAAAGTTTAGTGTAGAAGGCTGTCATGATGCATATGATCTTGTTCGGTCTTGTATGGTTAGAGTGTTGGTCATCCTTAAGTTCTGTGATATGTTTGCTAGCCCAGTGCTTAAGAAGGAACCCCACCAGTGTTTTACCTGGCCAGTTCCACTTTCCAGCCATAGCTTCTCTGCCTAGGTAGTGTGCCTCTCTGACTGCTGCCTCATGATATTTGATAGTTTCTCTATATTCTCTGCTAGAATATTGGGGTCCCCTGCTTCAAAATAGAGGAGTTCTAGCTCATGAATGTCAGCTTCTGATTGGGTTAGGTGTGTATGCAGTGACTTTAGTATTCCTGATTGTTTTGGAGTGCAAGCCCGCAGATAATCACCTTAAATGATTCCCACAAAGGGGATGGGGAGTTCACTCAGTGCTCATTATGAGTGAAATAGTAAAAAACCTCTGTTTAAATCATGTCCCAGAATACAGAGTCTTGAAGTGCATGTGATGGCAGCCTCCACAAGAACACATTGAAGCTGGCTTTGGGGGGAAGGTCCAATAGATTCAGGCCATGTCCAACAGGGTACTCAGGAAATCAGGAGATGGGTGATGCCGTAGGCTCAAGTGATCACATCCTCTGTGACCAGCCAGTAGTCAATTCTGGACCAGGTGTTGTGTTTCGAAGAGTTGCATATGTTTTCAGCAGCCTGGGCATGGGTTGCACACCATATGTCATGGAGGTCATGATCTTGAATGAAAATATGTAGTTTTGCGGCAGCACTATAACGAAGCTATCTGGAGTCACTGGATCTGTTGGCAAACCAGTCCAGGACTACATGACAATCCTCCTCCCTTCAAAAGCACTGTCGTCAGTCTCATGGTGGAATTCAGGTACCATACCTCCACAGTAGGGCCGTATATAGAGGCCAGAGCAACAAGAAAGCCATGCAGCATGCAGACCTGCCCTCCTTTCCACAAAATGTCTGGTGTGTGAGACATATCAGTTTAGAGAAACATAGGATTTGGCAGTCCACCCAGCACGCAGGCGATCAGTTAGGTGCAGCTCCTGAAGGATGCAGTTGTCAAATTAATAACAAATGAGGTACATGGTCATTAAGCTCTCAAATGTTTGGGAGGTAGGCATCTAATGGCCATCATCCAGTGCTGAGGGGATATGGAACAGATGTGGCATGTATCAGAACAGTGTAGTCCACATGTGCAGGGTGATCAAAGTGAAAGTGTGCAGTGCATTGTGTGTAAGGATAGACAGGGAAGGAACAACATACCACTCACCCATCTCCCACTTCAACCTTTCCAACTGGTTGAAAAACTGTATCTGACTACCCACCCTTAACAACCTCCCATCAAACATTTGTCGTCCCGAGAAACATCCCCCAGGGCCACTAGAAGTCGGGCATACAACCTGGTTTAAGGCAACTGGGTGGCCCAGCTAGAGAAGTAGGGGGTAGAAGTTATACAAGGCTTGTGTCATTAAGTCTGCAAAAGGGAGTCATCAATGCAGGCAAAGGAATGCCATCCTCAGGCTTCAAGTAGGCACCAACGGAGCACTAAGTGTGGATCTGACTCACATTCTAAAATGTCAGTCTTGTCATACTTCTCAGTTAACAGAAAAGTAGAGCATTGGTTAGTCATTGCTGCTGAGATGTCCCTCAGTTCCAGTGGTGGGAAGGGTCACCACAGCCATCCTGTTGGTTGCATATTTCCATGAAAACTTCATGGCCACTCCATGACCTGTGAAATAGTGGTGCTTGCCATCCAGATTAATGCTCCATTGGGGTGGGTAGAGGAAGGGGTAAGTGATCCCATCTTTTTGCAGGATGCGTTTCACTGGAAGAAATTCTTGGCGAGCAGTCAGGACTGTAAAGGTGAAATGTGGATATAGTGAAATAGAAACTCCCTGGTATTCATCTGATTGGCATTCTCTTGCAAGCGACAGGATCATGTCCCTGTCTCAATAATTAAGTAGCCTAACAGCAATGAGTCTAGCCACGGCCCCAGTTGAGGGCGCGGTTCTAATACACAATGAGCACACTTCACTATGAGGACTGGAGACAGAGCCTCGCCAAACAGGGATTGTAGTATATGTTTGACAAATGTTTCTATTTTGTCAATGGCAGTCAATTTAGGGATTCCAAGAATGTGACTGTCATTGCATCTGGAGTGCGCTTTAAGGTCTTCATTTTTGTTTTCGATGACTTTCAGGACTTTTTCCGTGCGGAGGAAGTGCTCACTTGGAAGCACTGCAGAGGCATGGGTGTTTTCAAGATTGGAGGTGCAATGTTCTAACTGCTTGATACAGTTGTCATGCTTGTCTATTCACTCCTTGATGCAATCAATCCTGTTAGTGAGGAGCTCAGTTTTCGAGTCGATAATGTGAAGGCTGTTTTCATCTCTGTCAGCATTTCTTTTATTTTGTTATCTGGCAGCACAGCATTGTGGGCCCCTAGTTGGGGTCAGCCACACGTTTGCCTCTCTTATCCAATATCAGTTAAGGCTACCTGTTGTCCTATTTGCCTATGGCAAGAAAGCTAAGATGGCTGCGGCTTGGACATCGTTCTCATGGGGCTCGTTGATATATAGAGATCTAAGAGTCCCACCTCACTCTGCCTTATGCGAATGGATACTGGGGAGCATGGTTAGACTCAGTCATCAGCCAAGACATGCATGAATGGATGTCACAGTGCCCCCAGATTGTGACCCCCTATGGAGGTCACAGTTGGTAGGTGTCCTAACGTTCTGGGATGATTTACTAGCTTTTGCTCAGCTGGGAGATGAGGATTGTCTCTGTGGTCCTGCCACATCCTGACTCTTTCGTGACGCATGAGCAAACCCCACTCCCACCAGGTGGTGTCCTCCTCAAAGGGTGATAACTTCTGGGCCCAGGACTTCTTTGTGATTTCGACACAAGTAGTGCTGTTCAATGGGCCAGACCAGGATTCCGTGTGGATGCAGACCAGTGCACTGCAGGGCTTAGTGATGGGGCTGCTTGCTGCGCAGTCCCATAGTAGTCTCTGCCGCAGGGTCTATGGACCTCTAACTGCTGTAAATGCAGTTGCAATGCACCAGTGTCCTGTGCACTGAGCCCACAACTCTCAACTCTCCGCCTGCAGCCAGCAGCCGGCCCAAAGGGGAGGCAGGCAGCCGGACCCGCAACTGGGAAGGCTGCAATGTGGTACCTGCTCTGCTTCTCCTTCTTCCGTGGCCTACGGTGCTCAGTGGCATCAATCCAAAGCAGCAATCCCTGATTGGGGAGAGAAGGAATCCAATGGCTTCCAGCTCTGCAAGCAGCTGAAATCAAATTAAGGATGAGCAAAGTGGCATGGCCAATGAGCCTGACATGGCAGTCGAGCATTGATTTGGCTCCCATCACCCGAATCTCATCCATCATCATCTTACCTGACAGCCTTGTGCTGACCCCTCCACTTCCCCCCTGTACTTCACCGCATTTGTGGTGACTCCTTTTACAATCCCTCTTTTGCCTCAAGGTGATGCTGTGGTGCTTTTCTGGAGCAGTGTGGAGTTGGTGTGGTGTAATGGCGGGCACTTCAAAGTATGGCCCATATTTATGAAATGTTTGTGCCGACTTAGCGTCATTTTTTTAATGCTAAAGCGACACAAAAATAACTCCATATTTTGACAATAGACTTGTCTAATGTCACAATTTAGGAGTTAGCACCATTTTAAGCGAGCGCCAAACCACCTTGCATTTCGTTGCAACAATGAGACGCAAGGTAGGAGTTCCCTTCCTAAAAAAGATGCTCGCCTTCTAGCGCCATATTTACCTACCAATGCAAAAACAATGCTAACCACGGAAGGGGACTTAAAAATGGCATTAAGTCCTATTAGCATCAAATTTTAATGCCTGGTCAGACCAGGCGCTAAAAAGAGGCTCACATACCACCACTAAAGGAAAACACACAGAAGGAGCTTTGGAAACCTCCAGGACAACATGGAAGTGGTACTGCTCCAGCTCGGCACACGCTGCAGACGTCTTCGAAGACAGCAGATTCATCCACCGCAGCAACCCCAAACACCGCCACAGCAGCCACAAAGGCAGTGCAGAAGATGGGAGCGGATATTCAGATAGCGCACAATCATCCTTGGAATGAGGGGACAAGATGTGGTCCAGATGTACAGACTCAACTGGGAGTCCTTTTTTCATACCTGCAACACCATATTGCGCCACAAATCACATAAAGGGTGCAAACGTCCACTAACATTCTACCCATGACGGGCGTCTGGATCATTTCAGATAACGGGTACACAAGTGGCTGGTATCTCTCAGTAATCCTTCTCAGTCTTTCTAGCAAAGGTCCTGGGCGCTATCCTACACCTAACACCCCACCACATCTGCTTCCCAAACACCCAGAATCTGCACCATGAGACAAAGCAAGATTTCTATCAAATTGCTGGGATTCCACATGTGCTGGTTGCGATAGACTGTACCCATGTGCGACTGGTGACACATGCAGCAATGGAACACCTATATAGGAACCACAAGCACACACTATCAATGTGCAGGCCATCGTGGACCACCGTGGGCTCTTCACCAACATCCTTGCTAAATATCCCGTCAGCGTCCATGATCCATACATATTTCGCCATTGCACCATCAACGAGCAGTTCTACGATGGCTAATATGGCAATGGTCTACTCAGAGGTAAGCCACCATACCAATCCCTAACACACAACACACCAACCATTTGGGACAAACAAGACAAACACTACACTAAATACACATGGGCAGGCCGCCAGAGATGAACAGGCAACAACACATATGCAACATGCCACACTACACTGCATACATTGCATATCACAAACACATACACCCACATGTATATAACATAGCCACACCCTGATTGGCACACCACGTGGGGACAGGTGGAGCCAAGTTCCATTTGCATACAGAAGCTGCTCACGAACCACTAGAAGTGTCCACAGTTTAACAAATAAACACAGATCACACACACACATTACACCAAACAAAGAAGCACCCAGGCATGTCAATGGCATAGGTCATGGTCATTTTGAGTAAGTCACACATAGGCACAGTCTCACATAAACCATGGTGTGGAAGCCTCTGGCAGAACCTAAATCAAATGACACTCAAGTGGTGCCATAACCAACTACATATCATCTACACATACCTGACATACCTGTAGTATGCACATACCCCTGTCTGCTGCATTGTGTTGCACACATACGCATACAAAAATATCTGCCATTAAAGACCATTTGGCTGAATCATGAAAAATGGGGCAGCAGCTAAAGCCTGCACTGTGTATGTTTAGAAAGTGTCTGTCAGAAATCATGTATTAGAAGCTAGAAGATACTACTGCACCAAATTACATCATCCTACTAATTTGTGATACACACCCTCTTACACTTGATGGCTGACACAACCATCATCTGCCACAAAGGGTCACAAGTTGTCACACTGCATGCGTAGCCACACATGGTAACATGGACAGCACAGTCCGGCTTTGTAGGGCAACTATGGTGTTTCAACATCTGAAACCATTATGGTGCAAGGAGGTGGTAGGTTCCATCTAACAAAAGAACACAGCTTTAAACATGACCTACACAACATGTTTACCTAAATCATAACCATCATTTTAGGATCAACATAAAAATTCCCAGGCCCTTGAGCCACTACCCAAGATTGTCATGTTCATCAACATAGTCCAATGAAACCATTTCACAAGAACAGGAACATACACTATACCACAAGCAAGTCTGTCACCACTCCAACTAAAACTAACAACTGCCATTGTTTGTTCCAAACCACTATCAACACTTACCAACACATCTTCTCTCTATCCTTTGCAGCTGATCAAGGGTACGCCATATAGCCGTGGGTGATGACACTATGGGGGTTATTACAACTTTGGAGGAGGTGTTAATCCGTCCCAAAAGTGACGGATATACCACCAGCCGTATTACGAGTCCATTATATCCTATGGAACTCGTAATACGGCTGGTGGTATATCCGTCACTTTACCGTCACTTTTGGGACGGATTAACACCTCTTCCAAAGTTGTAATAACCCCCTATGTGCCAATTCTACAACAGTGGAAGAGCGGGCCTACAATGAGGGGACAGGAAAATTCGCAATGTGGTGGAGAGGACATTTGGGATCCTGAAATCCAGGTTCAGGTACATGGCCCTGACAGGAGGAAGCCTCTTGTATACTCCACCACTCATTTGCAAGATAATTCTGGCATGTGCAATCCGCCACAACATCTGTGTCAGAACAAGTTTATCCTGGGATGAACAGGCTGATGTCCCCAACAAGGAGAAGGATGATGATGGAGCAGATAATGTGGAGGGGGAACAACAGAACACTGCTGCAGGAGTTCATAGAAGACTCCACATTGTTGAGAACGCCTACACATAGGCCCTCATTACAACCCTGGTGGTCAGTGTAAAAGTGGCGGTAACACCGCCAAAAGGCCAGTGGTAAAAAAAATGGAATCATGACCACGGTGGAAACCCCCAACACCTACAGCCACTTTAACACTCCGACCGCCACGGAGGTAGCAACAAACACCACGGCGGTAACCGCCAACAGACAGGCAGAAGACAAGATTCCGCCCACTGTATTACAAGAGGCCTATCCGCCAGCTTTTCCAGGGCGGTACCAACACCATCAAAAGCACGGCGGAAACAGTGTTCTGAAGGGAAACGACTCACCTCTTCACACTCAAGAAAGAACCAGGATGCCATGGAGCCCGAGCTGCAGGTCTTCCCCATGCTGCTGTATCCGCTCATATACCAGGAGCACCAATACCGGCGACGACGACCACGGTGAGTACTGCACCGAGCACACAAGGGAGGGGGGGAGGAAAAAGAGAGTGACACACACACGCAACACGCATCACCCCACCCCCACCCTCACCCCCAACATCATACACACAAACAGATATAACAACATAACATATACACCCCGTATCCCTCAGGAATAACACAAGGACAAAAGGAATGGATCAAAATGAGTGTAATATTAGAAATACTTGGAAATACGTTCAGAAAGTAAAAACAGTATTTACAATATATACAATCTAAACAAAAGGTGGAACAATGCCCACTCAAAATGTCCGTGGCCCACTGGGCCAAAACATATAGGCCAAGCCCACACTTGACTCCTGCCTCAATATGGAGGGAACACTGCAGGGGCATCAGGTCGAAAACACACAGGCACCTCAGGGGGATGCGGGGGCTCTTCAGCCGGAAGATGGTACACCGCCACTGCTCCTGGAGGGGGCTCCATGCCCACTGCTTGGTCTTGGGGAGTGCAAAGCCACAGTCTCTCAAGTGGGTGGTTTGCCCACTGCTTGGTCCTGAGGAGTGCAAAGCCACAGTCTCTCTAGTGGGTGGCTTGCCCACTGCTTGGTCCTAGGGAGTGGAAAGTCACAGTCTCTCAAGTGGGTGGTTTGCCCACTTCTTGATCCTGGGGAGTACAAAGCCACAGTCTCTCAAGTGGGTGGTTTGCCCACTGCTTGGTCCTGAAGAGTGCAACGCCACAGTCTCTCAAGTGGGTGGTTTGCCCACTGCTTGGTCCTGGGGAGTGCAAGGCCACAGTCTCTCTAGTGGGTAGTTTGCCCACTGCTTGGTCCTGGGGAGTGCAAAGCCACAGTCTCTCAAGTGGGTGGTCTGCCCACTGCTTGGTCCTAGGGAGTGCAAAGCCACAGTCTCTCAAGTGGGTGGTTTGCCCTCTGCTTGGTCCTGGGGAGTGCAAGGCCAAAGTCTCTCTAGTGGGTGGTTTGCCCACTCCTTGGTCCTAGGGAGTGGAAAGTCACAGTCTCTCAAGTGGGTGGTTTGCCCACTTCTTGGTCCTGGGGAGTACAAAGCCACAGTCTCTCAAGTGGGTGGTTTGCCCACTGCTTGGTCCTGAAGAGTGCAAAGCCACAGTCTCTCAAGTGGGTGGTTTGCCCTCTGCTTGGTCCTGGGGAGTGCAAGGCCACAGTCTCTCTAGTGGGTAGTTTGCCCACTGCTTGGTCCTGGGGAGTGCAAAGCCACAGTCTCTCAAGTGGGTGGTCTGCCCACTGCTTGGTCCTGGGGAGTGCAAAGTCACAGTCTCTCAAGTGGGTGGTTTGCCCACTTCTTGATCCTGGGGAGTACAAAGCCACAGTCTCTCAAGTGGGTGGTTTGCCCACTGCTTGGTCCTGAAGAGTGCAACGCCACAGTCTCTCAAGTGGGTGGTTTGCCCACTGCTTGGTCCTGGGGAGTGCAAGGCCACAGTCTCTCTAGTGGGTAGTTTGCCCACTGCTTGGTCCTGGGGAGTGCAAAGCCACAGTCTCTCAAGTGGGTGGTCTGCCCACTGCTTGGTCCTGGGGAGTGCAAAGCCACAGTCTCTCAAGTGGGTGGTTTGCCCTCTGCTTGGTCCTGTGGAGTGCAAGGCCAAAGTCTCTCTAGTGGGTGGTTTGCCCACTCCTTGGTCCTAGGGAGTGGAAAGTCACAGTCTCTCAAGTGGGTGGTTTGCCCACTTCTTGGTCCTGGGGAGTACAAAGCCACAGTCTCTCAAGTGGGTGGTTTGCCCACTGCTTTGTCCTGAAGAGTGCAAAGCCACAGTCTCTCAAGTGGGTGGTTTGCCCTCTGCTTGGTCCTGGGGAGTGCAAGGCCACAGTCTCTCTAGTGGGTAGTTTGCCCACTGCTTGGTCCTGGGGAGTGCAAAGCCACAGTCTCTCAAGTGGGTGGTCTGCCCACTGCTTGGTCCTGGGGAGTGCAAAGCCACAATCTCTCAAGTGGGTGGTTTGCCCACTGCAAGGTCCTGGGGAGTGCAAGGCCAAGGTCTCTCTAGTGGATGCCTTCTTCCACTGGTTCTGGAGGGGGCTTTGTGCCCAATGTGTGCTTCATCCTGCCAAGGATAGGGTGAGTGGATGCCTTCTTCCACTGGTTCTGGAGGGGGCTTTGTGCCCTGTGATGCAGCATATGGGGAGTGCAAGGTCACAGTCACTACCCGGGGTGTCAGACCCACGCTATTTACTGTGGGCAGGATGCGTGACACTCCATGGAGGCAGGACTACAGCCCATCTGCCGGCGGGGACTGCTGTACAGTGGTGGCAGTGTTGGTGCTGGTGTCGGTGCTGCCAGTGGAGGGGGGAGGCTCCAGCTCTTCCTCTGCAGCCTCGGACGGCTGCCCACTGGGGCTGCTGCTGCTGCCAGTGGTGCTGCTTGTGGTGGTGCAGGTGGCAGTGCTTGCGGTGGTGCAGATGGCGGTGCTGGCCGTGGTGCAGGTGACGGTGCTGCCAGTGGTGGGGGGAGGCTCCAGCCCTTGCCCTGCAGCCTCAGACGGCTGCCCAGCGGGGCTGCTGCAGCCAGTGGTGCTGCTTGTGGCGGTGCTGGTGGCAGTGCTTGTGGTGGTGCAGGTGGCGGTGCTTGCGGTGGTGCAGGTGACGGTGCTGACGGTTGTGGTGGTAGCCTCCAGGCCTTCACCTGCAGCTTCGGATGGCTGAAGTGCCCTGGCTGGTGTTCTGTGCCCCTTCCTGCCCTTAGCAGATGATGGTGCCTCCTTGCTTCTGCCAGCTGGAGTCTTTGACTTGGCCTTGCTGGCTGGTTGTGCCTCCGTCTCCTTGCTGGATGTTGTCCCCTTTTTGCCCTTGCCATGTGGCGGAACCTTCTTGGCCTTGGCAGGTGTTGGTGGCACACTGGCTGGGCTGACGGGTGCCTCCTTAGAGCCTCTCACAGCTGCAGAAACCACAGTGGACGTGGACTTGGTGGCTGAGGTGCTGGGCTGGGTTCCTGCCACCCTGGCCCGAGGTGAAGGACAGGGGGTGGGGAGGGGGGCAGGGAAGAAGTCAGTGTTGGCTAGGAAGGTTTGGGAGTGGAGGGAGAGGGAGTGCTTGTAGGAGGTGTCAGTCTGCTGTGTTTGGGTGTAGGTGCATGAGCTGGATGCTGTTGTGAGGTGGATGGCTGTTGGGTGGGTGTGTGCATGGGAAGAGGGGTCACAGACACACTGGGAGAGGACACAGGGGACGTGTGCATGGATGTGGGGGTGGTGACTGCCAGTGATGGGCGTGTAGTGATAGGCGTGCTGGTGATGGAGGTAGTGGATGAGGATGTAGTGCATGCAGGTGTGAGTGGAGATGCTACTGGGAGGGAGGTGGACGATGAGGAGGAGGGGGACACAGTTGAGGCAGTGGATGTTGGTGTGTCTGCAAGGGAATGGTGCTTGTGTGAGTGCCTGTGAGATGTAGTGTGGGGCTTGTGTTTGCCTGAGCCACTTCTGTGTGTGGATTTGGGTGAATGCTGGTCTGAAGGTGTGCTTGGGATAGGTTGGGGTTGAGGGGTTTGGTACTGAGTAGAGGAAGTTGGAGGGGGGAGGCTGGTGACAGGGACAATGGCTGCCATCAGTGCGGAGGCCAGAGCCTGAAATGCTCTCTGTTGGGCCGCCACGCCAGAGTGAATGCCTTCCAGGTATGCATTTGTTTGTTGCAAATGCCTTTCGACATCCTGGATGCCATTCAGTATGGTTGACTGCCCAACAGCGAGGGGTCTCATGAGGTCAATAGCCTCCTCACTGAGGGCAGCAGGGCTGACTGAGGCAGGGCCTGAGCGGGCACTGGAAACACGCTGAGGGGCTGCTGGGAGGGCAGTGCTGGTACGAGGGGTGGCAGTTGTACCTGTTGTTGGGGTGGGCACAGAGGTGTCCGCAACCGCCAGGGAGCTTCCATCAGAGGAGGAGTCACTGTCTGTAGTGTCCCCTCCTGTCTCTGTCGTGGTGCTCCCCTCACCCTCTGTCCCACTGGTGCCCTCACCGTCAATGGATTCGGCCTCCAGGCCCATGTGTGATGCAACTCCCTCCGTCGCCGGTGCCTCTGCTCCTCTGCCAGATTATGCTAATGCACACAAGGACAGGGTGACAAAATAAGAAGGGGGGGAGACAGAGGATACACTTGGTCAATGCCAGCAACAACACTACCATTGGTGTACACAACACACAGGGATCATTCCTATGCACTAGGCCATGCACTACCAGTTACAAAGCTAATCACCAGTCCATGGGGTACATTGCCCAACACCATTGCCTGCACACCTGAAACCAACAGGACCCTGCCCAGTAGTAGATGCCCACTAACACTATTGGGGTTGGAGTGCTTCAGAGCCTGCCCAACAAGGGACCTACCCTGCCAGTTCGCCCTGGCCTACGGGCACCCACAGCCCACATCCCCCACTGAGGTACAACCTTAACGCGCGCAAAGTCATGATTCTGAATCTGTACTCACCCCCTTGTGGCTGCTGTGATGCCTTCAAGCGCCCATCCAACTCCGGATAGGCCACCGCCAGGATGCTGAACATCGGGGGCCAGGGTACGATGGGCACCGCTTCCTCGTTGGGAGGCCAGCCCCAGCTGGGCCTCCGCCGTCTTCCTTGCCCAGCGGTGCAGGTCCTCCCACCTTTTGCGGCAGTGGGTGCTCCACCTGTCAAATACCACCAGGGTCCTCACCTCTTTGGCGATGGCACGCCAAATACCCTTTTTCTGATGGGTGCTGACCTGCAGGAAAATATGCATAGAAAAAAGGGATTATTCATACCGTGCGGACTGTTACACTCATGGCCCACAATATCCCTCCCATCCTCTTACGCACAAACATTGACCACCAGACATGCAGCACTTTTCCCAGGACTCCTCAGCCCCCCCTACACGAGGCTTACATTCACAGCAATTCCTACATTTATGGCCAACGCATCATGCTCACAGTGTACGCACCTGTTTGTCTGGAGGGCCATAGATTAAAGTATACTGGGGTAGGACCTCATCCACCAGTCTCTCCAACTCCTCCGAAGTGAAGGCGGGGCCCTTTCCCCAGACACTCGATCCATTGTCGCTTCCAGACACAGGTCACAGCAGCACTTGCAGTGTAGGTCCTCTCCTGTTGAAGGTCAGGTAGCAAGTGAGTGAACAGATAGAAAATGGTGGTCACGTCCGTGACGGTGCGTACTGTCACAGCCGGCGTACATCAACATTGGCTCCTGGAACCCATTGGGCCCAATGATAACCAATGAGAAGTTGAGCGGCGGTCATCGACCGCCGACCGCAATAGTGCACAACGCCAGCGGAATTTTCTCATTTCCATTTGTCTCTCCTCACAGGTCAGACAGCCGCCCTTTCAGGGGGGCACAGGCCATGGCACCTAACTGCGTCACAGCAGACATTGGCACATCAACTGACTTTCGTATTCACATGCAGTTTCTGTGAAAGGAAAAATGAATTTTTTATTTCACATATGTGTGAATATGATCCTCTGCTCACCGTTTTCCGCCCTAGAGTTCAACCGCTGAGGATGAATAGGAGATGGAGACATCCCCCCGTGTACAGACCCCTGGTGTACCTGGCGACAATGGAGGACAGACACATTATCCTTACCTACAGACTTGATAGGGCCACAATCCAAGAACTCTGTGCCCAATTGGAGCCAGACATGATTTCAGCTATCCGCCAGCCCACAGGTATTCCCCCCTCTAGTGCAGGTCCTGTCAGAGCTCCATTTTCTGGCAAGTGGTTCCTTCCAAGCAATAGTGGCCATGGCATCAGGGATGTCTCAGCCAATGTTCTCCAGCATGTTGACCAGAATGTTGTCTGCCCTGCTGAAACACATGCACAGCTACATCATATTCCCCCAGGTGGAGGATTTGGCCACAGTGAAGGCTGACTTTTATGCCCTGGGACATATCCCCAACATCATTGGTGACATTGATGGTACACATATAGCATTTGTCCCCCCCGGAAAAATGAACAAGTATTCAGGAATAGAAAAAGCTTTCACTCTCTGAATGTGCAGATGGTGTGTTTGGTGGACCAGTACATCTCCCATGTGAATGCCAAGAATCCTGGCTCTGTGCAGAATGCCTTTATTTTGAGGAATAGCAGCATTCCATATGTGATGTCTCAACTCCAGAGGCACCAGGTGTGGCTAATAGGTGAGCCCATGGTCCCCACCCAGTTGATGTAGGTATATGGGTGTGGGGTTGTCCCTAAGGGTGAGTGTGTGTCTAACAGGTATCCCTCGATATTTGCAGGTGACTCTGGTTACCCCAACCTCTCATGGCTACTGACCCCAGTGAGGAATGCCAAGACAAGGGCAGAGGAACGTTACAATGAGGCAAATGGGCGAACAAGGAGGATAAATGAGAGAACCTTTGGCCTCCTGAAGGCCAGGTTCTGGTGCCTCCATCTGACAGGTGGATCCCAGGACTACTCACCCAGAAGGTGTGCCAGATCATCGTTGCACGTTGCATGTAGCACAACCTGCCCTTGAGACGCCAGGTGCCTTTTCTGCAGGAGGATGAGCCTGGAGATGGTCTTGTGACAGCGGTGGAGCCTGTGGACAGTGAGGAAGAGGAGGCAGAGGGCGAAGATGTGGACAACAGAAGTTCACTCATTCAGCAGTACTTCCAGTGAAACACAGGTAAGATACTGGGGGCCATATTTATACTTTTTGACGCAAAACTGCGCCGCCGCAGTTTTGCGGCAAAAATTTTACCGCCGGCTAACGCCATTTCGTAGCGCCGTGCCGGCGTCAAATTTATACTTTGACGCACGGCGGCGCAATCAACAGGTGGAAGTCATTTTTTTTTACACACACCGCGGCGTCAAGACGTAAAGGAAAACGAGGTTAACGCGGCATAAATGACTGTGGGTCGATTTACGACACCGCAACCCGGATATGCGCCATTTTTTTTGACGCAATAGCGTCAAAAATACCCGCGAACACTGCCATTTCAGCAGAGGAGAGCCAAAATGGATCCCAGATGCCACTACAGACCCCAGGAAGATCACAACAGACCAGGAACCAGCCAGGACGATCCATACAAGAACCAGGACATTTATAGAAAAAAAAGAAAGTGTCGCTTCAGTGCAGAGGAGCAGGAAATCCTGGTTAAAGAGGTGACGGAACACCAGCACCAACTGTTTATCACCTCTAAGTTGCCAATCAGTAGGAGAGAGGCCATATGGCAACAAATTGTTGACAAGATCAACAGTGTGGCTGAAGTACGCAGGACAGTCACCAAGTGTAAGAAACGCTGGCATGACTGCAAACGTAGGACAAAGGAAAAAATGGCCAGGAACAGGAAGACAGCACTGCAGACTGGAGGTGGGAGTCCAGCACACCAGGAGGCCCTGGACCACATGGAGGAGATGGTTGCAGCCGTCATCCCCGAGGAGATTGTCACAGGGATTCAAGGAAAGGACAGTGCAGACTACCACGAGACAACGCACATGCAGGGTAAGTCGCATGGGGATTAAAAATACAATAATGTTGACTGTAAGCAGTGGGGGAAATACCTACTACACATTGCATGTAAGTCATCATATACATGGAGTGGCATGGGTAAAGGGGCACTGCAGGGGGGCATGGCCTGCACATACAGAAGCTGGGGCACAACATAACCCTACACCAACAACAGTCCCATGGGGGCATCCTGTTATGCCAACAATGGAGCAAAGGGAAAGCCTCGACAGGAGCGAAGGCCACTACGTCAAACTTACATCCTGGCACTCGTCAGCCAAAATATCTCCTACATTAACTAGGGCCCTATCAGCAATCCTCTAGCCAAAACAACAACTGCAATGTAACTGCAACAACAGTTGACACTACCACCTCTGATCTCTGTGCAGCTATAGTAGCCAATGGCAGTAACCCCCCCATGGAACATACATACCTAAATTAGGGGGTGAGGATGACATCTGCAACAATCCCCTGAAACAAGACAAAGGCCCCAGTACACTCAAATGTCAATGCCCATAGTTGTCACATACATCAGCCAAAGTAAACAGCAATAGGAGCGACACAGCACTAAGGACACACCCATGCTGCATATGTCAGGGTCCTTCCCGTGCCTGGCAAACAAGGCAACATCACAAAAGTCATACTGCTCAGACAACAGCATTGAGGAGGGGACACATGGAACTGGTCACTGAAATACACCTGCACAGTCAGAGGGGGAAGTAGGACACTGATACGATAATCAGGGCAATCCAATGTAACACACATTACCCAACATCAGCAGGACCCATTAACAATGTCAACATCCATATCAGATCATAACATTGCCATGCATAGGATATGCCACATGTCAATTACATTTAAGTCAATCTGAACAATCAGGGATTGGGGCAGGTCCTGAGAGGCCATTGTGCTGCCAGGACCATCAGAACACCCACAGCCAGTGAAAGGTCTCACCATGAGAATGGATATACACGGAGGGTTGAGTAGGACAAAAAGCTGGCTATTCTCTATTTGGTACAAAGCAACACCTAGAGGCAAGTAGGCAGACAAGTCTGATAACTCAATATCATACATGTGACACACAGGTGGGCCATAGGCCTATAACAATGCCCATCTGAAGGACAGCAGATACCAATACCAAACAAGATCACAAAGTGAATTCATCAAAAGGCAGGAATGTTACGTCAAAATTGTCACAACACAGACACACTAATTGTACCCTGTTTCATTGCAGAGGAAGATGGATCTCCTGCCGATATGCCTGTCCCTGATTTTCCTGATGACATGGATGACGAGCCCATAAACATTCCCCATGAGACCATCCAAAAGGTCCTTGAAACCCTCCAGACCCCACCTTCAGTCACAAGGAGGAGCACAGAACAAGCAGCCATCACAGAAGAACCACCCACCACCCCAATTGCAAGACCTGCCAGCTCCTATACAGCTGAGGACTCTGAGGACACTGGCACAAGCTTTGAAAGAACTGTAGTTGGAGTACAGCGGGAGCTGGCCAAGGAGGTGCGGGTAGGGATGCAAACTATGGCAGACAGCCTTGAGGGGGTGCGCTCGTGCATGATGTCATCTGCAGATCAGGCAGCAGCTATGCAAGCCCTAACATCCATACTGCAAGGACTACAAGAAACTGTCAAGAAATTCACCACTGCAGTAAAGGAGTTGCCACAACACCTCGCGCCCCAAACTTTCCAATGCATGCACGAATGCAATCATGACTCCCTCAGGGCCGACCTGGCTGCCTACCATCTGCTATTGTAGCTGCTATTCTCAAAAACCAGCAGGCCCTCCTTGCTGCAGTACTGCCCTTAAGACCTTCACAGGGAGCAGCGACCGGGATGTCTGACTCCACGTCTTCTAACACTGAGGTGTGTGTTGCCCCTTCACAACCAACAACAACAAGGACAAAGCAGGCAACACACACATCAGAAGAAGAAGACATGGAACAGATCACATTCACACGGAAGAGTACCCGGAAGCACTAGTCCCTGCACCATGGCCTACTTTGACCAAGGTCCTACGTTTTGTCAAATGCCAGTCTCACTACAACTATACTCAATGACTGTTCTGCTAACCACTGTATAACTTGTCAGCATTGCCAGTGAATGTCTCTCTCCTACTAATTGGCAAATCCTGTCCCTCTGCACTGTTAGTAACATCACCCCAGCATGTCAGGAGCATTATCCACACCCCTTCTGTAGGATCACCATGTAAGATTTCACTAGAACGGACTCAGCAAACATGGACAATGTACATATTGCACTATAGCACCTATCAATAAATAGCATTTGCACACCTAATATGTCTCTGTGTAATTTGACACATCAACTGTGCAGTAGATAACTCAAAGGTGCCTGTGTGACAACCATGTAGCTTGTCAATACAACTGTCCTGACAT
Organism: Pleurodeles waltl; assembly: GCF_031143425.1. Lineage (NCBI taxonomy): Eukaryota > Metazoa > Chordata > Amphibia > Caudata > Salamandridae > Pleurodeles > Pleurodeles waltl. The sequence continues at coordinate 613,660,310 of NC_090436.1, read as the reverse complement.
CATGTAATCTGATACATCTGTGCAGTGGCCAGGATTGCATCATAGCCTGCCCATCCTGAGGAGAATAACTGATGAAGGGAGAAACCACACACAATCATGCTGTGTTGGACAGATAATGCTCCATCAATAGAAATCAAAGTCAACTAATGGTGGCTGATAAATGTTGTCACCATGCTATACTAATACATTGAATTATGCAGTCTAATCTAAGCAAACACAACTAAACACAGCATCAATCAACCTTTCTGAGTAAACTTCCAAATAGGTACTCATGCTGATTTTTTGCACACATGATCTATGTTAGTAATGAAGACAAGAAGACAAGAGTGTTAACAACACCTCATCTTCAAAGATGTCCCTGGACATCACACTGCAGTCCGACCTAAAAAATTCCCCACAATACCAAGTCTGGAAGCACACTTTGTGATGTAGAAAACATACTCATCAACACAAATCCTTTGTGATCCATGTAAACTCCAAATGGTGGTTCTATCAAATGTTGGATACTTACCAAGTTAGCACAGGGGTAGCTGTCAATTTAAACCTCTGTTTTCTTTGGTTTGTAGCATAGAACACAAATGTCATAGAACAACAATCACCTACACTGATGGCAAGGCCATGATCAAGTAGCAGTTAACACATAATGCAAAGGGTTAACTATATATTTATTCATAAGTAATCACACCGTAGGCAACTAAGGAAAAAGTCATACCTACACTAATCTAACCTGACTACTCCTTACCCACAACTGTCCCTAACTAACCTAAGCTAAACTTACTCTACACATATAACGAATCGATCTAAACATCAACCCCCACCCACCATTATGAGACAGGACACATGCAGGACAACACATATTAACCTACATACATACTATACTATCCTAAACAATCATATATTTTTTTGGATATTTTTTATTTATTTAATTTTTTTAATTATTTTTTTTCTATTTTTTTCTAAACAGACAGGAACCCCAACATTGACCAGCACCCACCCACCCACACACATAATAATGAAAAGTAGAAAGAATAAGGACCCCCCACCCTCCTCCCTAACACTAACTAAGCTAACAACCTATACTAACCTAACACTAATCCCCCAAGCCCACTAATCATGATAAAAAGGAAAGAGGAGGGAGGGGAGGGATTAATTTAAATAGACCATATCAGTCCTAGAGGTTGGCCCTCCGGAGGGTCCGCCTGATGGACCTGACCCGCTTCTTGATGTAGGCCACATCCTGGCTCAGCTTGTCCACCTTCCTTATGAACTTGTCCATTTTGCGGTCCAAAGCCTGGAATGCCGCAGGGTCAATTGGAGGTGCTGCTGCTGTCTGGGTCCCGGCAGAGGTGCTCTGTGTGGGTGTTGAGCGTATCCCACTGGACTGTCCTGCAGCTCTTATAATGCTGGGTCCTGGTCGTGCTGCAGAGGCAGGGACAACTGTCCCTGCCGTTGCTGGGGCCACTTGGGGAGAACAGGTGGTTGTGATGGTGGTGGCTGTAGTGGGCAACGTTGGGCCACCCTGTGGTGAAGCCCACCATGCTCCGGAGGCCCGATCTGCCTGGTATTTTCGGGCCATCCGTCAGAACCCCGACTGCACCTGCAGAATGTGTCGGTACCTCATGGCCCGCCTCTCAAATTCATGCCTCTGTGCGGCACTCATGTTTGCAGCTGTGAAGAGAAAGGGCAACTATTTACCATAGGAAATGCATTGTGTGGAATAGCACAAGTGGTCAATCGGAAATTACTTTTACTGTAGTTGTAACAGCTCATATCACCATATAGATCATTGAAAGTCTCAGAGGAAGTACATGGGAAGCCTGCATACAAAGGTCATCTCACACATAGCATATACAATAATCTACATGATGGGTGACATCAGCCAAAACTTGTCATCATAAAAATTACAAATGCAGCCTACATTCATGCTGCACCTCCTCCGCCTATTGCCTGGACTCCATATGTCAGTGTACGTGATAACAATCACAACCCTCAAGATCTGCAATTTGTAATTGGATTTGCTAGTATAGAACTCATGTGCCATAACCGAGTGTGTACACTAGGTTCAAAACAAAGTTTCAAATGGTCACAAGTATGTGTAACATACTGGTTGCTACAGTCCTAGGTACCCTATTCCCAAACACATGGCTGTCTTTGAGGGGGGGGTGGGAAGAACAACCAACAATCCCAAAATCGATGCACACCCAGGAGTGTATAGAAAGCTCAACATGTTTTTGCCTCCACACACACACCACCAGTGAAGGGCTATCAACAAATCGGAGTCAGCTAAACCTTGTCCTATCCAAGGTCCACACATGTCAAAATGTACTGACCTAGGCCAACATCACATACTTCCAGTGAGGCATATTTTTCTACAGACACAGAGGAGCAAGAAGACCCATGATCATGAATAGCATGTACACCTAGGCCGTTGCACTGTAGTCCCACACACTTCTAGTACAACTTGTGGAACTACATGCCCCCGGAAGATCCAACCTACAGTGTACTCAGTACATCGTTTACTAGGGAAGCAGCAGATTTCAGACAAGCCATTTGCAGAAGCTATCTGGGAGAATGTCAGTCTGACATGCAGGCTCAGTCCGAGACGAGTCCCAGAGCAACTCTTACATTAACTAGTGTATTCCACATGACTCACCCCATTTCCCATAGCGGGCCCTACAGGAATGGCCTACAGACCCAAATTCTGACAAATGGATAAGCATAGGTCAACTCAAAATGAAGTGATAACTGAAATCCCACTAATGGAACAAGACTAATGATTGGGCAGCGCATCAAACCTTGCAATCTGTTCAACACACAGTAGTCCATCACGCATCACCAGCAAACACAAAAAATACCACACGTGCAACACTCACTGTAGGTGTCGGGGTCCTCAAAATGAGCCACCTCTCCCACTGTGTACGGTGCAGGTCCACCTGTAAAGCATGGAAGGAAGAATATACTCAGAATCCGTGCACTGACAAACAATTGCAAATACAAAGACAATGTGATAATATGACATGAGTAATGAAACACTTTCTCACATGCTAATACTGCATGGAATTATTCATGCGCAACATTTACATCGGATGAGTCTCCTGCTACAGTTACACACACTACTACACACATGCAGTGGCCCAAACTGTCATGTGGTGGCAAAGATGCACCTCCATTAGTATGCACCAACAATATAGGTGTGCATTCATCTCATCATGTGCATCCAAGAGAGACATCCAAAAGCTGGTTACTTGAGGACTGCCTGACCTCTCAAACAGCCTATGTGGTCATGACACATATGTTACTGATAGGTACATGGTACAGAGGGCCAGGTACTTTGGCAATACCTCATGTTGTTACAGTTTCATACATTGATGTGTCCAAACAATGGTGATTGGAACCAAACATAGATGTTTGTACCCTAGTCCATACCTTTGGACTGCCATCCCTATTCTGATTTGGGCACAAGTGACAATAAATACCTGTCTAAAATGTTAAGTGAGGGCACCTGAGTCCTTAACAAATAGGGTTCATGCTCAGATCTGGCATGTAACAATTAAATGTGAAGGAGCACATTTATCATGACAAGGCATGGCACTTCCAAGAACATTTTCCCTACACACCAACCAGACACACATGTGACATATGTGTGGGCCACATTGCTAACTTCAATTGTCGTGAAGGCAGAACTCATTTTCAGCATCATGTAGGGTTTACAAATGTCAGTCTAGCCATAGCGTCAACATATGTAGGTATGATGTTTCTACATCCATACTTCACTGGCTATTGTGACCTGTAGAGTCATAATTGCGTCATTAATGTGTCACTTGTCTGACACAAAGGCGGCACTACAGTACATTCTGCTACAGGCAACCTGTATGTGTAGAAAACATGAGCTACCTGACTGCTAGCATTTGTCATCCTTCACACAGTGCATCAATTACCCTGTATGTTTCCCTAGCATTACACACAGTCAGCTACTTATCTGCCAGATTGGGTAACAATCATCACATGTCACAACACAGCTTTAAATTGTGCACATTTAAATGATCTGTACTCACCAACATGGCCACCAATCCTGATTCCCAGGTGGTCCAGCAGATTTTGCTCCCTGGAGATCAGATCAGCCCAGCGGTGCTTCAATTGATGGTCATTCCTTTGGCTACCATATAGACGCACCAAGTGATGGCGCACCTTCCCCCACCGGACTTTACGGGCCTCTGTGTGATACCCCTGTATCACCCTACCCCCAGCCTCCAGCATAAGTGGGAGGAAATGGCAAACGAGCCATATAAACCCCCCCAATTCCTCCTCACCCATCCTGGAAAGCCGTGGCCTACCAGACATGTCAGCACTGAAAAAGGGGAAAAAGTAGTAGAAAAAAGGAAAAGGGGGAAATGGGGAAAGGTAGAGTGGGGAAATACAAAGAAAACTTAAGAAGAAGAGCCCAACTATCCCCTATATTACAGTACCCACAACAGACTCCCACAGACAATAAATACAACACTGGACTTGACAAATTAATACAACACAGACTCAGACAGTATTCTACAACAAGACAATGATGACAAAAGCACAAGTGATATGGCACACTGGACACAAAAGCACTAATACACAGGACAACACTTTGCACACAGCCACACAGTCTAGAATAATCTGAGACTGCAAAGTGAAAGTGAAAGTACACCCACTGTACAGATTCTGTAGACAGGATATCCTATTACATCACATCCTGCATAAAATGGCCGCCGTTTTTTTCCACTATGCGTCATATTTTCACGCATACAGCTTGTGCGTCATATTTTTTGACGCACAGGAGTGCAAATAATGCAGAGTCCAAAAAAAATTAATTATTGGGATATAATATTTGTTTGAGGCATATTTTACAGTTCTAGAGTTGAAAATTAAGCCACAGCAAATTATGATATCTATTTATTAAAAATAGATTTGACTCAGCATTATCTGCACTCATGTGCATCAAAAATATTGACGCACAAGCTGTATGCGTGGAAATATGACGCATAATGGAAAAAACGGAGGCCATGTTATGCAGGATATTATGATATCTATTTATGAAATATATTTTTGACTCTACATTATCTGCACTCCTGTGCGTCAAAAATTATGACGCACAAGCTGTATGCGTGGAAATATGACGCATTATGACAAATATGTCTTTCATTTGTCCAAATGAGAAATTAATTTTGTCATGACCAAACGGTGCTAAGTGATAAACTTTGGGGTTAGCTATAGCAAATGTCCCTAATAGGATGTATAGAAGGTATTCACAGTGCAATAGCAATGATTGGCCAGAATGGATATTACTCATAATTGTACACATATGTAGGTAATTGCTGATTGCTAATTTCAAAATATGAATGAGATACCAGGATGTATTCCTTAGCAAAATTGTGTCCACATGTATCAAGCTATTCAAAATTGCATAAAGGCCAATTAGGTAGTGCAATTGTCGCCTAAACATTTTTTGGGGGTAACCATGTCCTATTTATGAGTTAATTTATCTAAAATGTGTTTCACTTTTGACATGTAGGGCACACATGCGCCTTATGCATGTGTGTGCTTCACATGTGCATAAAAAATGTATATTTGGGGGGCAGCAGAGGGGGACTTAGGCCCCCAGCACCCTGGGGTTTGCTCTTCCAGACTTGCAACTTTATCCAAGGGTTTCCCAAATTCAGTAATGCAAAACCATCGGCAGCAGGCCCATAGAAGCAAATTGGGCATGATTCACTGTTTGCTAATCTGTAATCCCATTTGCCAATTTGACGTTTGCCCTATTGATTCTTTGGAGAATTCTGACATACCATTTTGCATTGATTTTATAGCAAAATCTCATCGTTCCTTATGTCATGATAGCAAATAAGTTGTTGATGTATGTGGCCCTTTATGCATTACCTGGTTTAGTGGCATGTTTCATTCTTCCTGCTATGTTACAACTGGGACACTACTGTGATAGGCTGCTTGCAACCATTTTGTTGATTGGATGGTACATGTACATGTGTGTGGTCCAATATTGATCCAGTATCAACTGTCAAGGTGTATGTTGTCACTGTAATGTCCAGGTCTCCTCATGAGTTAGTGGCAGCTAATCGTGTATCTAATGAATATCGTTTGTAGCAAAATTTGAGAAAAGTCATTGAGGACATGGTCACCTACACGTGGATGGTCCCACCCTGTCACTGAAGACGTGTAATGAGACTTTCAACTGGGCAACCTTGGTGTGCTGAGTGAGCAAATGTCTCAGGTGTCTGGATCCGGCATGTGTCATTGCAACATTTGTACTCAAGTTGGCCTCTGTGGGTGGTAATGTATCAGGCAACATCATAGCCTCTGTGCAGAAGTAAATGGCTGGTATTCAGCACACACGACTCATCTTTATTATTTGAACAATGTAACTCTGCGTGTGAACTGTCAGGATCCTCATATGTGTTGACTTTTCATGGACATTATCTGAGGTTGCTGGTTTGGCTGGAGGCCACGTACACCATCAAACGCTATGGTCCAGGTACACTGTCACACTTTGTAGTTTAGGCATTAATGAGGACCAGACAACGGAAGGGCCATGATTTAGCTATTCAAGGGCACTGTCACAAATATGATACAAATAACAGTCAGATGATGCAATACTATGTATTTGAGTATACATTGATGAGGCTAATGACAAATTAGTGTCTGAGGATAGTCAGGCTAACAGGATGCTTGGTCAATCAGGAGCCAGTTCTTTCAGAAATTACATGATCAGTGGTCTGACTAGGACTGGTCAGAGGGAGCAGTAGACAGCTGACATGTCACACTGTGTATGTCCTGTGTTGTTTTGAAGGTGACACATGAACCCTGATAAAGTGTTACACGGCAACATTAGTAGCAATGCTTAATGATGTAATTGCCCAAATGCCAACATCTATGCTGTAGGAGGCATCAGCAGGGACGGGGCATGTACATTTGGGTGGTGTGCATGGAGGTGATCACTGGTGTGGCCTCCATCAGTGTCTCACTAGTCCTGTCAGATGAGATTTGCTGAAAATTAGCCTACAGTACCTTTCACACGAGAATCAATCTACAGGTGATACCAGGCCTTAAAAACTCCAAGCCAGTGTATTATATGAGCTGAGTACCATGCAGTGAGATGGTACTATGACAATGGTAGGCATAGGAAAGGGTGTGGCACTCTGGATGACTCTTGTGAGTGTGTGTGTGTAGATGAGGGAATCTCACTGTACACATATCAGCATTCCAGGGACCTCTTCAGACAGGTGGGGTGTGACCAGCCGCATGTGTGTGTAATGTTTTTAGAAAAGGGCTGACATGTAGATGGGTAGTGATGTACTGGATGCTTGTCATATGTGTAGCACTTGTGCTGTGTATGTTCTGCTTATGTGTAACTCTAGTGACAGATAGTCATTGCAAAGAGAGTAAGTAGTTGGAATTACTGTTGCCAAGAGTCTGGTAATACATTCCTGTTCCTGAAGCATAAGCATGTGAACTGCCTGATGTATGAGGCCTGTTTTCCCCTAGTTGAGTGATGGTTTTTTAGTTGTGTGCCATCTGCTGCGATGATCCATGTTTCCTACATGTTGTGTGTCATATGTGTGGTCCTCAGCTATTGCCCTTCAAAGGTGAACTGTACAGGATGTCAGTCATTTACATTGTGTGTGTATGTGACCATTGTATGGTGGCCATTACATTTGTAGTGTATTTTTCTGTGTCCTGATTGTTATATCATTATTGCTCAATGAGACGACATTCTTCTTCTGATATTTCAAGCTAAAGGTGGGCAGAAATGAATAGGCCAAACCATGATGTGGTGTTTGTTATCAGTGTTTATTTACAATAGTGCATTAAGTGGTGATGGTGATAATTATGAAAAGAAATTATTTACAATCTGTTGGTGCCTACGCACTCCAGCAGCCGTGTTTGGTTGTTCCCCCTCCTGTTGCAGGCCAGCATCCTCCTCTTCTTCGTCTTCAGGCATGTATGGGTCTGGTTCGAGGAGGGGAATGTTCCTTTTGACACAAATGTTGTGCAATATTGCACATGTGAGGATGATCCTACAGACCATCTCGGGGGAATATAGTAGGCTTCCACCAGTGATGTCGAGGCAGCGGAACCTTGACTTGAGGATGCCGAAGGTCCGCTCGACAATGCTGCGTGTCCTCTTATGGGCGTCGTTGTATGCCCGCTCTGCAGCAGTACTCGGGTTCCCAAATGGTGTCATTAGCCATGGCTGGATGCCATACCCCTGATCAGCTGAAAGAAAAAAAAGAATGGGATCATGTTGATGTAGCTTGCATTATTGAAAAGACCGTTCATGGCAGTAGTTGTCTTGTGTTGTCTGTGCCTCTTTTGTGCACTGATGTGACATCCTATACTTGTAGACTATACCATCTGCATTGTGTTTTTACCTTGGCTGAGCACTTGTTTGTCTGCTAACCGTTTGTCATCAGTATGTTTTGTGATTTTCAGTGCAGTGTGCCCTCCCTAACATTGTGAATTGTGATACAGGTGTCCTTGTGTCTTCACTTTGGGTGAGTAGATAGTTCAATGTAGAGTTTAATTTATAAGTGTTGTTAGCACGTTCATATGGAAGTACCCTGGACATCCCATACCTTTAGACTTAGGCAGTGTATTAATGTAAAGGTCATTGTGAGACTTACAATTTGCAAGGTGACATTTCGGCTAGCACACTCATTGACGTCCTCACATTAGGCTGTACAGTAAATTCCGATGTGTGACAGGTTCAATGGTGACTTACGAAACATGGCTAGTGATGTCAGGACCTCATTATGTTCCTGTTCACATGTTGCTGTTGTGGTGTATGTGTTGTGTGTCCTAGAGGGTTGCTGTGCAGTGTGTGAATAAGTAGGTTTTAGTACGTACCAACAAGTAGTCCATTGCCATACCGTCCATCCTGGAAGTGTTAGTTGATGGTACAGTGACGGAAGATGATTGAGTCATGTACACTCCCAGGATATTTACCCACGATGTTGGTGATCAATCCCTGGTGATCGACTATGGCCTGCACGTTGATTGAATGTGTGTGCTTCCTGTTGCGGTAGAGGTGCTCAGTCGCATCAGGTGGCACAAGGCGTACATGTGTGCAGTCGATTGCACCAAGGACGTGTGGGAAGCCACTGATTGCGTAGAACCCCTGTTTAGTTTCCTGCTGCTTCTGCAGTGTGTTAGGGAAGCAGATGTGGCGGGGTGTCAGGCGAATGATGGCATCCAGTACTTTTGGCAGAAATGCAGAGAATGATGGTTGTGATATTCCGCCAACCAGGGCACCAGTTGTTTGAAATGAGCCACTTGCCAGCAGGTGAAGTACGGCAAGCAGCTTTGTTTCTGTTGGTATGGTGCGGGGTGTCACCAAAGTGGGGGCCAACTGCTGTTCAATGTTTCGCAGCAGCTGCTGGATGGCCTGCCAGTTCAACCGGTACCTCTGTATGATGTCGTGTTCCCTGAGGCCCTGAGGGGTGGTTCTTGGGTGGAATATCCTCTCCTGCCTTCTGCGCTGCCTTTGGGGTCCCTGCTGGTGTTGTGGTTGCTGCTGTTGTTGCTGCTGGGCTCTGCGTCTTCGTGCACGCTGGATAAGAATAACCTCCATGTCTCCCTGTTGCTGCTCTGCTGCTCTGCTGCTCTGCTGTTTGTTCTGTGTGTTCTGATTAAATACAGGTGTGTTTGCCCCATTTTAACGCCTGCCCTGACCCAGGTGTTAAATTTTGACGCAAATCGGGCTGTACGCCATTTTCTGGCTCCGCCTCCCGGCCGAGCGTCATTTTTGCCCGGAAGCATAAATACGACGCACGGCCGTTTGTGTCGTTTTTTGGACGGGAACCCCTACCCTGCATATCATTAACGCAGGGCGGGTTGCCGCATCCAAGAAATGATGCACACTGCGGAATTTTGTCGTCCGCAAGCTCGGGCGTCAGAGTTTAAATATGGGGCAACGTTTGCGCTGATTGTGCGTCAAATTTTTTGACGCACAATCGGTGCAAACGGAGTATAAATATGCCCCTGTAACTTCACTTTACATTGCAGTTTTGTGTTAGACATTGGACATGGCAGCCTGATTTCCCTATGTCTATGGCCACTTACTGTACCCTTTGGCATCTCTATTTTCAGATCTTTGTGCCCCACTCTGGCTCCTGGTGTGTTTACTGCTGCCCACTACAGGTCATACCTATGTATATATAACTGTACATATGAATTGCAATGTTTACAGCTTGTTAACCTAATACATATTTCAATCATTTGACAGACTCCATACTTGTATTTGTTCCAAGGTTGTTTATTTAAGTGCTAATAAGTAGAGGGGGATGTGCAATGGACTGGGGTGATGGTGGAGGAATGTCCAGGATAGAGTCCAGTCTATTTGTATCACAGGTGCATTGTCCAAGGGGGCATAGGAAGGGGAGCAATGGCAGTACAAGGTGGACAGAGTCACAGAGTGAGACACAAGGGTGACATTCAGGAGAGCCTTATTTCCTGCTTGGGGGTCTTAGCAATGTTCTCTGGCTTCTGCCTGGATCACAGGGACCATTAGCGGGGTGGTTCTCCTTCTGCAGGGGGTGGGGTGCTGGTGGCCTGTTGGTCCTGTGGCCGGGCCTCCTGTCCACTAGCACCGGGGAGGTGGAGGGCTGTTCTTCGGTGTGGCTAGTGTCAGGGGCCCGTTGGTGTGCCACTGCCTCCCTCATGGTGTTGGCCATGTCAGACAGCACCCCTGTAATGGTGACCAGAATGGTGTGGATGTGTTTGAGGTCCTCCCTGATCCCCAGGTACTGTCCCTCCTGCAGCCGCTGGGTCTCTTGCAACTTGTGCAGTATCTGGCCCAAGGTCTCTTGGGAATGGTGGTTTGCTCCCAGGATCCCTGCAAGTGCCTCATTGAGAGTGGGTTCCCTGGGCCTGTCCTCCCCCTGTTGCACAGCAGTCCTCCCAGCTTCCCTGTTGTCTTGTGCCTCTGTCCACTGAACCGTGTGGCCACTGCCACTGACCCCAGGTCTCTGATTGTCTTGGGTTTGTGGGGTTGCCTGGGGTACCTGTAGTTGTGGACACACTGCTGATTGACGTGTCCTGGGAACAGAAGGATGGGCCCGCTGGGTGGGTGCTGTGCTGGTGTCCTGAGTGGGAAGGCTCTGTGGTGGGTTTGGACTGTGGCAGGGTAACCAACTGTCCAGAGGTCCCTGATGGGCCAGGTTGGTCATCATGATCTAGGCGTGCAGAGCTGCTGTCATCACTGTGGGCCTCTTCTGTGGGGGGACTGGATGTTGGTGGCACCTCCTCTCCGGTGACATTGAGTGGGGGTCCTGTGGGGATGTAAATGCAGTGTTATTGTATCTGTGTGTCAAGACTTGCTCCTCCCATGTTGTTAGTTGTGGGAGAGGAGGTGGGTGTCAACCGCCAGTCTTCTGTATGGCTACCTGGTGTCTTGCTACTAGGGAACACACCTTCCCCCGTAGGTCGTTCCACCTCTTCCTGATGTCATCCCTTGTTTTTGGGTGCTGTCCCACGGCGTTGACCCTGTCCACGACTCTCCGCCATAGCTCCACCTTCCTGCAATGGACATCTGCTGCACCTGTGATCCGAATAGCTGTGGCTCTACCCGGATGATTTCCTCCACCATGACCCTTAGCTCCTCCTCAGAGAACCTGGGGTGTCTTTGTGATGCCATGGGTGTAGTGTGAGTGGTATGTGTGAGTGTGTGTGGGGTGATGTGTTGGGGTGTGTGCTGTGAGGTGCGTGGATGGTGTATGTGTGATGGTGTTATATGGCTCAGATTCAGTGGGTGCTCCTGGCTTGTCTCTCTCTCAGTTGGCAATATTTATTTTCCTTGTAAGGGGTTGTCCAATGTGGTGTAGTTTTGTTAGTGTATGTGTATTTTGAGCTCAGCGGTGTGTACCGCCAATGGTTTACCGTGATTGAATGACCACTGCGGTGATTTGTGGGTCATGATGCTGTGGGCGTATTTCTGTTGGCGTAATGGTGTGGGTTTTGATACCGCCAGTTTATCACTGACCTTCGGGCTGGCGACTTGTGAGGGTTTCTATATAGTGGCGGATTTCTCTGTGTGGGTCATAATACCCGTAACGGTATACCGCAGCGGTCACGTAATGTTGGCGGCCGTCAGCACGGCATTCAGCGGTATTTACCGCCAGGGTTATAATGAGGGCCATAGTCACTGTACTAAAAACATCACATTGTATATAGCACAAATAACGTACTTTGCACCTGATTATCCTTGGTCTACTCATTCTCCCCTATAGACCCTTGGAATGTGACTCAAACCTCAGTGAGCAGGTAAGCAACACAAAGGTGACAAGTATGGTAGTATGGTGATGTAAGAGGGTCGACTGCCTGCATCTTACATATCACTGACACGCAGTTTCGGGCATGTGACTCCTGAAGGTGTAGATTCATGCACCACTACATATATTGTTCCGTCAAGTGGGCAAGGTTCTAATACCTAGCCCAATCACCACAACAACACCGTGCCTAACAGGATGTATGCAAGGGGGGCACACATAAGGTAGGGACTGTCAGCAAATGGATATCAAGTTATGTAGGAACAGAACACTGTCACAAGTCATGGTGACAGCAGCTTTGCCTGCATGGTACATGTGTGACAAGTGTGGGTCTTCTGTAAATGTCCTGGTATTTTAACCAATGTCTGATGCTGAGCCTGCACAGTGTATCTATGAGATAATGTCTTGGCACTGCCATTGGGCACAACCCTGGCACACGGTGGACTGTACCTTGTGTATGGCACACACATGTTGGCTGTGGAGTTCGCAAATTTGTTGCCAGACTAAATAATCTGCTGTAGGTGCAGAATCACTATCCAAACACATGACCCATAGTCAGGATCCAAGGCTTTATTGGGACAATGCACCACCAAATTCTTATCTGGGACGAATGTAGGCAGAGTGTCTAATACTCACTATGTACATGAGTTGCACACTTGTCATGCAAATCTGCCCTCTTGACACATGCCTAGAGCAAATCCAGGCAAACATGTGAAGACTGATGTATGGGTGTATGTCCTAGGTAGCAACGGCTTTGCCAGAATCAACAATGCTTGCCATGTGTCAGCATGTTTACCTAGTATGCTATGTATAACTACAGCACAAAGCAATACACACCACTCATTGTCACTCACATGACAGAACAAGTGCATGGTAGCAACAGTAACAATTTATCCCATACATGTTTTGGCCTCCAACATCGCAATCAGGTGTGGGATGTGCTACTATGTCCAGCATTGTTGAAAAATTTCTAACACACAACATCAAACTGAGTGGGAGTAGACCTAGCCATATATGTTGCAAGTGGCTAATGAACAGCACAGCCCTGAGATGATTTCACACCTCAATATCATTCATTCATGGTAAGAGTTACCTAAGTTGTGGCATGCTGGAAGAAATGCATACCCATGTTCAATGGAGGTTGTGGATGGACAGCTTCGAGACACTCACAAATACTTGTAAGTACAACACAGGAGGTCAAATGGAGACAACACAAGAGCTGTGGCAGGAGTAATGTCGTGTGTGTGGAACTCATTACATTTCACAAATAACATCAGTGGAACCATAACTCTGAAGTAACCAGTAGAAGGAGATGTGTACATTTTCCAATTACACAAGTCACATGTTGCATCATGTCCATGTATGACCAGACAATGTTGCTGTAGAAGACGTGTACAAAGTGCAAGCTTCCTAAAGAATGGGAGCAATGTAGGTGACCATACATGCCCTACCAGTAATGCATGGAGAAGGGACACACATAGACCAATAAGAACTTTACAACACATCAATGTTTACATGTCAACATTTAACATATGTACAGAGAGGGTGGCCAGGTCAGTATATAACTCAGTCATGTTGTCCACTAGCATACTATGGTATTTGCCCATCGCATGCCATCATGAAAGGAGGCTCTGACAGTCAACACCATCTGTATCCTGGCACGTTTCTAATATTAAAGTCACAACGGATATACAAGCCCAAACAAGTTGCCCATGGAAACAACTACGAACACCAAATAATGATACATGTCCTGCATGTGCAAGCACCCGCGCTCTGTACATAAGAGGGGAAAGCTGACATCAAGTACAGCAGAGGAAAATGTGATATCCTGGTCTGTAGGACCACAATTGTGCATGTGTCTGTCTGCTGGGGAGTGTGCATAGTTCTGCTGAGTAGCAATCATGAAGAATCTAGGTCCCTGCACAATAATCCCACACACTGATGCTCTGGCTACATTAATGTATGACATTTTCAGGGGCCTGATACAGGTGCACAGGGGGCTGAGTAAACTGGAGCACCAATAACCTGCTACTTCACATGCAACCATGGGTTTGTGTTGCTATACAAACTCACACATTGGTGATGATGAGTAGGCTGGCGTCTATGCCAGGCTGCAACACTGTTACACAGTGTATGCCATTGTATGTGACAGTCATAACAAACATGAGGTAGAAAAATGAGAGTGCCCAGTTGGAGGCATGCACACATATACCACATAACTCAGCACACATGTACCACTATAATGGCTCAGGCATGGTAATGTGTATGTATTCTGAACAAAAGGCAATCTAGCACAAAAATAACAGCATAGGTATCACAAGATCAGTGACAGTAAGAAATTACCTTCACATGTGTTCCGACATACAGAAACATAGGTGGCACTGATGTGAGTGCACATGCATTTGTAAAATGCGAACATGTGTTGATGCAAGAAGATAGTAATTTGAGGTTTCCCATCCCATGAACACACCACTGTTGTGATATGTTACAGAAATTACACAACACTTGTCTATACACACACACAACATATACCAATCTTCACTAACCCATGTGTACATAACATCACCTGCAACTAAGATGCATGAGGGACCAAATGGCACATGTGTAGCAGAGCAACATGAAGTAAAATCAAACAACACACCACAGAGTGGACAAACATGCACACACAAATTGCCAGGGTTTACGTGATGTCAATGCAGTCCAAGTCCACTTAATACTCTGAGTACAAATTGTCATGGTTGTCACATGCCTTACCATATGTTGAACATAGGCCACCATATACATTGTGTTGAAGGTATGTGTACAATTGTATCTCAGACATAACAGTGTATTCCACCCACAAACCAGTATACATACACATATGTACACACATAGCACACATGTGCCAACATGAATGTGCAAAAACAACAGATGATGGACGGAATGCAGAGCAAATCAAACATTCACCCCCAGTCACAGATCTGGATTTAACCCATCAGTTTTTTTGCTTGCCATGCCATTCCAGTTTGGACCCAGCCATATGCAACCAACCTTGACCCTGTTCACCATGGGAACAGTCCATCCCGAACTGCCAGGCCAGGTTCACCCTGAACCAGAAACAAGCATCCTGGGACCGGTTTCAGGGTATCACCCTTCATCAGCCAGGCTAGCTTGAATCTGGTGGCATAGCAAGCAGGGGACCCACGTCTAGGCATACCCTTCCCACTTGGGACGACAAATGCAAAAACAACAGATGATGGACGGAATGCAGAGAAAATCAAACATTCACCCCCAGTCACAGATCTGGGTTTAATCCATCAGTTTTTTGCTTGCCACGCCATTCCAATTTGGACCCATCCATATGCAAATCAGTCTTGACCCTGTTCCCCATGGGAACAGTCCAGTCTGAACTGCCAGGCCAGGTCTTCCCTGAACAAGAAACAAGCATCCTGGGACCGGTTTCATCAGCCAGGCTAGCTTGAATCTGGTGGCAGAGCTAGCACTGGACCCACATCTGGGAAAACCCTTCCCACTTGGGGCGACAAATGCAAAAACAACAGATGATGGACGGAATGCAGAGCAAATCAAACAGTCACCCCCAGTTACAGATCTGGGTTTAATCCATCAGTTTTTTTTGCTTGCCATGCCATTCCAGTTTGGATCCAGTTGTATGCAAATCAGTCTTGACCCTGTTCCCTATGGGAACAGTCCAGCCCAACCTGCCAGGCCAGGTCCTCCCTGAACCAAGCATCCTGGGACTGGTTTCGGGGTATCACCCTTCATCAGCCAGGCTAGCTTGAATCTGGTGGCATAGCAAGCACAAGACCCACGTCTGGGCATAACCTTCCCACTTGGGGCGACAAATGCAAAAACAACATGTGATGGACAGAATGCAGAGCAAATCAAACAGTCACCCCCAGTCACAGATCTGGGTTTAATCCATCAGTTTTTTTGCTTGCCATGTGTTAGAAATGGGGTCTTTAGTTGGCAGTCCGATTACCCCCTGTCCAAGCAAGGACCCTCACTCTAGTCAGGGTAAAAGAGAATCACCCTCAGCTAACCCCTGCTTACCCCCTTGGTAGCTTGGCACGAGCAGTAGACTTAACTTCATAGTGCTAGGTGTAAAGTATTTGTACCAACACACACAGTAACTTAATGAAAACACTACAAAATTACACAACACAGGTTTAGAACAATAGAAAATATTTATCTTAACAAAACAATACCAAAATGACAAAAATCCACAATACACAAGTCAAGTTATCAATTAAAAAGCATAAAGAGTCTTCACGTAGTTTTAAACACACACTAACACTGTGAGTGTGAAAATGTACCTTGGGTGCTTCAAAAATAACCCTGCACGGGCGAGTGTGCATCAAAAAGGGCTTGCGATGCATCGATTTCACTCACGAGCGAGACCTTGCGTCATTTCTCCTTTCGTCGGGTCGGGCTTGTCGTTTCTTCTCTCTGCAGGAGAGTGATGCGTTGATCCGGTCAGCACTCTCTGATCCGGGCAGGCCTTGTGTTGTTTTTACACGCCCAGCGGTATTTGCATTGGAAATCCAGCCGCACAATGATCCGAAAAGCATGCAGCGCGGGTTGCGATCTCTCCAGCCTCCATCAGCGATGCTGTGTATCGTTTCTCCAGCTCCGTGTGTCGATTCTTCGGTTGCATTGAAGGCGAGCGTTGATTTTCAGCCACGAAGCCGTTGGTGCTTCGATTTTTCAGCTGCTGATCGGAGTTGCATTGATCTTTTCCCCGCACGGTGCTCTGTGCGTGGATTTCTTCCTGTTAGGCTGCCAACTTCTCCTTTCAGGGTTCCAGGAACTGGATGGACACCACTTGGCAGAGTAGGAGTCTCTTCAGAGACTCCAGGTGCTGGCAGAGAGAAGTCTTAGCTGTCCCTGAGACTTCAACAGGAGGCAAGCTCTAAATCAAGGCGTTGGAGACCTTCACAAGATGGAAGGCACACAAAGTCCAGTATTTGCCCTCTTACTCTGGCAGAAGCAGCAACTGCAGGATAGCTCCACAAAGCACAGTCACAGGCAGGGCAGCTCTTCTTCCTCAGCTCTCCAGCTCTTCTCCAGGCAGAGGTTCCTATTGCTTTCCAGAAGTGTTCTAGTGTCTGTGGTTTTGGGTGCCCTTCTTATACCCATTTTCTCCTTTGAAGTAGGCCTACTTCAAAGCAAAGTCTCTCTTAAATGTGAAATCCTGCCTTGCCCAGGCCAGGCCCCAGACACTCTCCAGGGGCCTGGAGGCTGCATTGTGTGAGGGCCGGCACAGGCCTTTCAGGTGTGAGTGACCACTCCTCCCATCCTTCCTAGCACAGATGGCTCATCAGGAAATGCAGACTACACCCAAGCTCCCTTTGTGCCACTGTCTAGAGTGAGGTGCAACCAGCCCAACTGTCAAGCTGACCCAGACAGGAAATCCACAAACAGGTCACAGAAATGGTATGAGTAAGAAAATGCTCACTTTCTAAAAGTGGCATTTTCAAACACACAATCTTAAAATCAACTTTACTAAAAGATGTATTTTTAAATTGTGAGCTCAGAGACCCCAGGCACCACATGTCCATCCGCTCCCAAAGGGAATCTACACTTTAATCATATTTAAAGATAGTCCCTATGTTAACCTATGAGATTGACAGGCCTTGCAACAGTGAAAACTGCACCCTGGCCTTTGGGCTACCTAGGGCCTACCATAGGGGTGCCTTACATGTAGGAAAAGGGAAGGTTTAGGGCTGGCAAGTGGGTACACTTGCCAAGTCGAATTTACAGTTAAAACTGCACACACAGACTCTGCAGTAGCAGGTCTGAGACATGATTACAGAGCTACTTATGTGGGTGGCACAACCAGTGCTGCAGGCCCACTAGTAGCATTTGTTTTACAGGCCCTGGGCACCTCTAGTGCACTGTAATAGGGACCTACTAATAAATCAAATATGCCAATCATGGATAAGACGGTTACATACACATTTTGCATAGGAGCACTTGCACTTTAGCCCTGGTTAGCAGTGGTAAAGTGCCCAGAGTAACAAAAACAGCAAAATCAGAGTCCAGCACACATCAACAACCTAGGAAACAGAGGCAAAAGTTACGGGAGACCACACCTAGGATGAAAGTCTAACACCATGCCATTCCAGTTTAGACCCAGCCATGTGCAAATTAGTCTTGACCCTCTTCCCACTTGGAACATTCCTGTCCGAACTGCTAGGTCAGGTCCTCCCTGAACCAAAAACAAGCATCCTTGGACTGGTTTCAGAGTATCACCCTTCATCAGTCAGGCTAGCTTGAATCTGGTGGCAGAGCAAGCACGGGACCCATGTCTGGGCATACCATTCCCACTTGGGGAAACAAATGCAAAAACAACAGATGATGGATGGTATGCAGAGCAAATCCAACATTCACTCCCCAGTCGCAGATCTGGGTTTAATTCATCAGTTTTTTTGCTTGCAATGCCATTCCAGTTTGGACCCAGCCATACGCAAATCAGTCTTGACCCTGTTCCCCATGCTGGGAACAGTCCAGCCCGAACTTCCAGGTCAGGTCCTCCCTGAACCAGAAACAAGCATCCTGGTGTCAGGAATAAAGCTGTGCGTGGTCCAGGTCCCGCCCGAAACTCCGCTGCGCGTATTTGCGGCGCTTCATGCACACCACTTGTCATTCCCTCTTGTGCTAAAAGTGGTCATCAGCATCGCCTGCCCTGTGGTAAAGCTCATGTAGCTGCAGGGTCAGGACATTGGTGGACAAGATGCACTTATCAGTGCTATTTTAGGAATGGACTACAATTCCCAGGTTTCTAGAGGCAGCGGCCATCTTGGGGGGTGGCAGGACTATAAAGCCCAGCCACACCCAAGCACATTTTGAAGACTTCAATGCAGTCAGACCTTGTGGAGTTTCCTCTGAAGAAGAACAGATTTCCTGCATGGCAGATTGACAGTAAATCAGAGTATCCTTGTTTCCATGGTGAATTCAGATACAAGTAGGTCGTACTCGTAGCGGTAAGGTC
Organism: Pleurodeles waltl; assembly: GCF_031143425.1. Lineage (NCBI taxonomy): Eukaryota > Metazoa > Chordata > Amphibia > Caudata > Salamandridae > Pleurodeles > Pleurodeles waltl. Next base: position 613,641,008 of record NC_090436.1, on the reverse strand, counting down.
TTGATGAGCCCAATCTTGAAGGGGGTTGTTACTTCCAAAGGTAAAGCGCCCCTTAGCACAATGAGCAAAGCGTTTTCAGTTCAAAAAGTAAAGCGGCCTTGGCGCGACGATCAAAGTGATTCGGATCACATGAGTAAAGCGCCCCTTAGCACAACGAGCAAAGCACTTTAGGCCACACTTGTAAAGCGCCCTTGGCACGGAAATCAAAGCGCTTCAGTCCACATGAATAAAGCGCCCTTGGCACTGGAATCAAAGCGCATCAGTCCACATGAGTAAAGCACCCTTGGCACGGAAATCAAAGCGCTTCAGTCCACATGAGTAAAGCGCCTTTGGCACGGGAATCAAAGCGCTTCAGTCCACATGAGTTAAGCGCCATTGGCACGGCAATCAAAGCGCTTCAGTTCACATGAGTAAAGCGCCTTTGGCACGGGAATCAAAGCGCTTCAGTCCACATGAGTAAAGCGCCCTTGGCACGGCAATCAAAGCGCTTCAGTCCAAAGGAGTAAAAGCTTCCTTGGAACGGCAATCAAAGCACTTCAGTCCACACGAGTAAAGCGCCCTTGGCACAGCAATCAAAGCGCTTCAGTCCACATGAGTAAAGTGCCCTTGGCGCGGCAATCAAAGCTCTTCAGGCCACATGAGTAAAGCGCCCCTTAGCATAACGAGCGTAGCGCTTCAGACAAAGCAAGTAAAAACACTCTCGGGCATTTTGAACAAAGCGCTTCATGTATAACAAGCAAGGTGCTTCGGCCCAACGAACAAAGCGCTTCAAGTTCAATGAGTAAAACTTTCAGGCCTAGGTAGTTAATGTGAAAACGTTTAGGAGATAAGCAAATTATAGTTTCATTGTTTTTTTGGGAAGCATGATATGTGAGATACATATTTAAGTCTTTGACAGTATGTGAGATACATATTTAAATCTTTGAGAATATGTGAGATACATATTTGAGTCTTTGAGAATTTCTAGGCAGAGATCAAACGTTTATGTTTATGAATATATAGTGGTTCCATGATTGATATTCAGAGTATGTCCATAGTCCAAGGCTCTTGCCATCTCTAGGTTCAGAGGTTGCAGTTTGTTCTTGTTTCATGATTCAAAGAAGGGGCTACGCCCCACTCACAAAGGGCCTCAATCTGATATTACAGAGACGCCTTCATTCAAGAGTCTATTGGTGAGTTATACTGTTATGAATGAATATATGCATATTTGTTCTAACCTTTTCTTTTCAGATCTCTCTCCCTGCAGTTCCCTACCCTAATTTCCCGTCCCCCGCCTGGCTTCATCATAACTCTGTGCTATAATAGCTTTCTGAGTTGGTGACGCCGGGAGGTGGGCCTTTTGTTCAGCAGCGTGCAGATCCTGAGGAAAGGGCACAGTGACACCTGGGACTGGTTTCAGGGTATCACCCTTCGTCAGCCAGGCTAGCTTGAATATGGTGGCATAGCAAGCATGGGACCCACGTCTGGGCATACCCTTCCCACTTGGGGCACCAAATGCAAAAACAACAGATGATGGACGGAATGCATCACAGATCTGGGTTTAATCCATCAGTTTTTTTGCTTGCCATGCCATTCCAGTTTGGACCTAGCCATATGCAAATCAGTCTTGATCCTGTTCCCTATGGGAACAGTCCAGCGCGAACTGCCAGGCCAGGTCCTCCCTGAACCAGAATCAAGCATCCTGGGACTGGTTTCAGGGTATCACCCTTCATCAGCCAGGCTAGCTTGAATCTGGTGGCATAGCATGTCGACACAGTGTAGCTACACATGCACATATGCACATATGCACAAGGTATGAGTAATCGCATGACGCAGACTCATAAACAAACCTATAGGTTCAACATACCAATGTCACCCTAATTACATTGCTGGACAGTCACAGACATGTAGCCGTACTACATATACAACATTGTTGCACAGCCTTTGTGACATGCTAAGTGAATCAAGGTGTACTAAAAAACTACTATGCAAAAATCCATGCGTAAAATAAAATGACACAAACGCATCAACTCCACATTGCAACGTTAGTAAAATGAAACCTAAACCTAAGCCCTGGGCGGCAATTACATGTTCACACACCTCTTAACGGATCATGGTGGAAAATTTAAGCATGACCGTCATGCATCAAAGTTTTTCATGCATACGCATATACCATACGATACCCCTAAACTAAAAGAAGCCTAGCTCCTGAACATCTATTGCATGCCCACAGGCAATTTCATGCTAAAGATGAGAAAAACGACGCATGACTGGCATGTGTAAAAAAAAAAAAAACACATGACTGGAAACGTGACACACAAACCTAGGAATTAATGAAACAGGACATCCTGCCTGCAAACATGCTACAGTGAGTTCACTTTCATTTCACAGTCCTTTTGTCTGTGACTGTGTGAGGGTATATGGAGTTGTTGCTGTAGGAGGCTTGGAGTGTTTGTAGTGTTTATTGTGCTGTGTCCTGTAGTTGTTGTTCTTATTTGTTTTTGAACTTGTCTTTTGTATTGTAAGTGTACTGTATTTGACTCTGTATTGTGGGGTGTTTGTTTGGGGTAGTATAATTGTTGGAGTAGTTGGGTTAGGTATTTTTTATTTTTTTGTTTTGGGTGAACTGCATTTGCAGTATGTCTGGGAAAGGGAGGATGGTGTGGATGTCGGCTGAAGAGCTGGGAGGGTTTATCTGGCTTGTTCGGCACTACCTCCATATGATGCTGCAACTGGGTGGCCATGTTGTTCTTGGCTACCCCACAGAGGTATGGTGGCTATGGTGGGGCAAGGTGCTCTACCACCTCACACGGATCTTTGGCAGTGGAAGAAACAATTACCAACTCAAACTTTGCTGGGCAGATCTGGTTACAAGGGATCAGGATCTGCTGGATCATCTGGGTATATAAATTGGTGGAGCAGTTGGTAAGTCTCACATTTCCATACAAAGTCCTTACTTTTGCATGTGCATGACAGTTGCATTTATGGTTGAGTGTTGCACGTAATGCTTGTGGATCTGGACATGTCGTATGCTATCTGTCTGAAGAGTCCCAGCGCCACCTTCGGCCTGCAAGTCAGAAGAATAATAAAGCCAATGCTGGGCAGATGTACCATTTTCCCTGCACAACCATTACAAAGTGTTGTGATGCATGCATAGAGCAACTCTGTAATGAGCAGCACCAAATGACGCCTGTGCCATGCATCATGTATGGAAGGGGGTCCCAAAACCGGTTTGGGTGGCAAATGTATAAGCCACTGAGTAAGATGAGAAATCCCTTATTTCAATTTTTCAGGCACTCTGAATGGCCGCTGAGAGCAGGTGTGATATGGAGCCGCCCCAATGTACTCAGTAGAAGTTGTGATGATCTGTTGCAACTCCTGCTGAGTACATCATTTACCTACCCATAAATAGATGCAGTTGGATCCTACCTTCATCATGCTGTGCCTTAAATCTCATTCGGCGCACGCCTGGCGAGGGTTAAGGGGTGCACAGAGGGCCACAAGGACTATATAGATGCAATTGGTGCTGCTCCCCTGTTGTTTTATTGGCCCCTTTGTGTCATTGGGCAAGGCCATGTAAGAAAGCTTGACCATGCTCTGGGTCCAGACTACTAGCACTTCCCTGTTCCAGTTCCTTGTTTATCACATACTGGGGGTCATTCTGACCCTGGCGGTCGGTGATAAAGCGGCGGCCAACCCGCCAACAGGCTGGCGGTTCAAAAAATGGAATTCTGACCCTGGCGGGAACCGCCAACAGAGCCCGCCACATTACCACTCCGACCGCCACGGCGGGACAGACAAACAGCGCGGCGGTCACCGCCAACAGGCAGGCGGCAGACAATGTACCACCCACCCTATCACAACTCACCAATCCGCCACCTCATCCGGGGCGGGAGCCCCGCCGATAAAAACACGGCGGAAACAGACTACGAACGGGAAAACGCTCACCTCTATACACTCCACGAGGACGGAGGACAGCATGGAGCCCGAATTACACATCCTACCCGCTCTCGTCTACCTGCTCATCTACCACGAGTACGAACTCCGGCGCAGACGACAACGGTGAGTACCGCACCTACGACACAGGGGAGGGGGGGAGGAGGAAGGGTTACGGGCACACACATACGCATCACACCCACCCCCCAACTATCTACACACCAATGCAGAACCCCCCGGAATAACGAAAAGATATGATTCAAGTGAGAAACAACATTTATGTACAAAATAGGTTCATTGAAGACATGGCAAAATAGGAAAATGATGGAAAAAATTTCTAATGTAAACATTGCGTGACCGAGAAATAGAGGCAGAAAGTCCCGCACAGTCACATAAATTGCAAATGTCCGTGGGCCGAAGTGTATCAACACATGGGCAAAGCCCACACAGGAGACCTGAGTCCGTTGGAGAGAACACTGCAGGGGCATCACATGACAAAACTACAGGCACCTCAGGGGGAAGGGAAGGGGGGGCACCACAGCCACATGAGTCCACAACGCCAGATCCAAGAAGGGGCCACCATGCCCACCGTCCAATCCTGCAAAGCCACAGTCTCTCAAGTCTCTACAGTGGGTGGCTTGCCCACTGTCATATCCTGGGGAGTGCAAGGTCACAGTCCATCAAGTGGATAACAGTCTCCACAGGCAATGGAGGAGGCAGGGTGGGCCGAGTGCAGCGTGAACATTAGCATGACACAGAACCGGCACAGTCATTGGCCCAGCGGTGCTTGAGACGGCGGGGCCCAGCGGAGCGGTGCTTGACAGGAAGGGCCCAGCGGTGCGGTGCCTGACAGGAAGGGCCCAGCGGAGCGGTGCTTGAGACGGCGGGGCCCAGCAGAGCGGTGCTTGACAGGAAGGGCCCAGCGGAGCGGTGCTTGACAGGAAGGGCCCAGCGGAGCGGTGCTTGAGACGGCGGGGCCCAGCGGAGCGGTGCCTGAGGTGAAGGGCCCAGTGGAGCGGTGCTTGACAGGAAGGGCCCAGCGGAGCGGTGCTTGAGACGGCGGGGCCCAGCGGAGCGGTGCCTTAGATGAAGGGCCCAGCAGAGCGGTGCTTGACAGGAAGGGCCCTGCGGAGCGGTGCTTGAGACGGCTGGGCCCAGCGGAGCGGTACCTGAGATGAAGGGCCCAGCGGAGCGGTGCTTGACAGGAAGGGCCCAGTGGAGCGGTGCTTGACAGGAAGGGCCCAGCGGAGCGGTGCTTGACAGGAAGGGCCCAGCGGAGCGGTGCTTGAGACGGCGGGGCCCAGCGGAGCGGTGCCTGAGATGAAGGGCCCAGCGGAGCGGTGCTTGACAGGAAGGGCCCAGCGGATCGGTGCTTGAGACGGCGGGGCCCAGCGGAGCGGTGCCTGAGATGAAGGGCCCAGCGGAGCGGTGCTTGACAGGAAGGGCCCAGCGGAGCGGTGCTTGAGACGGCGGGGCCCAGCGGAGCGGTGCCTGAGATGAAGGGCCCAGCGGAGCGGTGCTTGACAGGAAGGGCCCAGCGGAGCGGTGCTTGACAGGAAGGGCCCAGCGGAGCGGTGCTTGAGACGGTGGGGCCCAGCGGAGCGGTGCCTGAGATGAAGGGCCCAGCGGAGTGGTGCTTGACAGGAAGGGCCCAGCGGAGCAGTGCTTGAGACGGCGGGGCCCAGCGGAGCGGTGCTTGACAGGAAGGGCCCAGCGGAGCGGTGCTTGACAGGAAAGGCCCAGCGGAGCGGTGCTTGGCAGGAAGGGCCCAGCGGAGCGGTGCTTGAGACGGCGGGGCCCAGCGGAGCGGTGCTTGACAGGAAGGGCCCAGCGGAGCGCTGCTTGACAGGAAGGGCCCAGCGGAGCGGGGCCTGTCTTGGCGGGGCCCTCTTCAGCGGTGCCTTTCTGGACGGCGGGCCCTCTTCAGCGGTGCCTTCCTGCACGGCGGGGTCCTCTTCAGCGGTGCCTTCCTGGACGGCGGGGCCCTCTTCAGCGGTGCCTTCCTGCACGGTGGGGCCCTCTTCAGCGGTGCCTTCCTGCACGGTGGGGCCCTCTTCAGCGGTGCCTTCCTGCACGGCGGGGCCCTCTTCAGCGGTGCCTTTCTGGACGGCAGGGCCCTCTTCAGCGGTGCCTTCCTGCACGGCGGGGCCCTCTTCAGCGGTGCCTTCCTGCACGGCGGGGCCCTCTTCAGCGGTGCCTTTCTGGACGGTGGGGCCCTCTTCAGCGGTGCCTTTCTGGACGGCGGGGCCCTCTTCAGCGGTGCCTTCCTGCACGGCGGGGCCCTCTTCAGCGGTGTTTGTCCTGTAATTCCAGGGAGTCTGACCTGGGCAGGACTCCCTGCTCAGTCGCCCTCCGACCGTGCAGTTACTGGACCCTTCGGTGATGGTGTCCTGGGCCCTTGGGTGTCCTCCCTCACACCCGGGATGGGGCTTGTGGGGCCCTCCTGGTCCGCGCTCCTGCTGCCTGACTTCTCCGCCCTGCTGCCCTTGCCCTCCTTCGCTGTGGCTCTCTGGGCCTTGCCTCCCCTGGATGTTTTGGCAGGTGAAGTGTCCGAACTTTGGTCCTTGGGGGCAGCCGTGGCACTCCTCCCGCGGCGGCCCCTCACTTTCCGGGTCCTCTTTCCAGGGGGGGGGCTGGCTGTCCCCTTGCTGCTGACCGATGTCTCACTGCTGGCAAAGGGGGGACTCCAAAATCCATGGACTAAGCTGACACGTGAACCCGGGCTGGTGGTGGCTGAGGTGCTCTTGGGACTCTTAGCAGATGGAGGGGGTGGGTCAGGTGAGGGAAAGAGGTCAAGATTGGAGAGGTATCACTTTTTAGGACCAAGGTAAAAGGTAGGTGCAATGGTTATGGGAGTGGAGGAAGAGGAGGTGGTTGTAGGAGAGTCAGGTGTGCTGTCCTTGGGTGAAGGTGCATGGGCTGCAGGCTGTCGTGAGGTGGTTGGCTGTTGGGTGAGTGGCTGCCTGCGTTTGTGTGTCTTGGAAGAGGGGGTGACAGACACAGTGGGAGAGGACACAGGGGACGTGTAAACGGCAGTGGGGGTGGTGACTGCACGTGTGCGGACTGTACTGGAGGGTGTGCTGGTGATGGGTGTACTGGCTGTTGGTGGTGTGCATGCAGGTGTGAGTGGAGACGTCACAGGGAGGGAGGAGGGAGACGAGGAGGTGGGGGACACAGAGGTGGTAGTGGCTGTTGGCATGTCTGCATCTGGGTGTTGCTTGGGTGAATGTTTGTGTGATCTGTGGTGCTTATGTCTGGATGAGCTGCCCTTGGGTGTTGAGGTGTGTGCAGGCTGGTCTGATGGTGTGGATGGGATAGGCAGAGGAACAGGAGACAGAGACAGGGTGGAGGCAGTTAGAAGAGGGAGGCTGGAAACAGGGACAATGGCTGCCGTCAGTGCTGAGGCCAGAGAATTGAACGATTGTTGATGGGCAGACTGACCCGAATGAATGCCCTCCAGGTATGCATTGCTCCGATGCACCTCCCTCTCTACCCCCTGGATGGCATTCAAAAGGGTAGTCTGCCCAACAATGATGGTCCTCAGGAGGTCAATGACCTCCTCACTGAGGGCAGCAGGGGTAACAGTGGCAGGGCCTGAGGTGCCTGGGGCGAAGGAGACGCCCGCCTTCTTGGGCGAGCCGGCACGGAGCGTAGGCTGAGGGGCTGCTGGGAGGGCGGAGCTGGTGCGCTGGGTGGCGGCTGTACCTGTAGAGGCGGGGGACACGGATGTTGCCACCACCGCTAGGGAGCTTCCTTCCGAGGACGTGTCGGTGTCGCTGGTTTCACCACGGCTCCACGTTGTGAAGCTCCCCTCGCCTTCCGTATCACTGGTGGCCTCGGTGTCTGTGCCATGGCCCACCGGGGCCTTGTGAGTCGCAGCTCCCTCGTGCTCCGGTGCCAAGTCTCCTCCGCCTGATGATGCTGAAGCACACATGCACAAGAAGATAAAGAAAAAGGGTGGGGGGAGACATAATAAAAGGTTGAGTACATGCATTGTCAACACCGTTGGCGGAGAGGACAGACACAGGAGCCTCATGCACTAAGCCGCGCAATCGGGGTACACTACTGAGTACTTGTGACTGGGCCAACAGGTCTAGGGACAACAAACGCGCACATGGGTGATGCAGGACCATGGCTAGCTGTACCTGGCACCGTACAAAGGTTGGGGGCGGGGGCACAGGGCCATGCCTAAAGGAGGGGACTACACTACAGAAAGCGCCCTGGCCTAATATCACCCACAGCCCTCCTCCCCCACCCAGACGCCTCCACTGCGTGTAAAGATAGCTGAATGTGCTGGTACTCACCCCCTTGTGTCTGCTGTGATGTCGTCACGCGCCCATCCAAATCGGGGTAGGCCACCGCCAGGATCCGGGACATCAGGGGGGTCAGGGTACGACTGGCACCCATCATAGGTTGGGAGGCCATCCCCAGCAGTGACTCGGCGGTCTTCCTGGTCCCGCGGCGGATGTCCTCCCACCTCTTGCGGCAGTGGGTGCCCCGTCTGTTGTGGACCCCCAGGTTCCGGACTTCCTTGGCGATGGCACGCCAAATGTCGATCTTCTGATGGGCGCTGACCTATTTGACATGTACAGGGTGGAAATTGAAATATCATCAATTTTCCGCATGATAGATGCGATTGGCCCCCCCTCCCCAACCTTGCCATGTGGCACATGCTCTCATCTGTCGTGCCTTGCACTCCTCATTCGCTCCCCACCCCACCATCTTACATCCACCATACACAACCCAGGCATAGCCCATTCAACGTGCACACAGTGTACTTACCTGTTGGTCTGGAGGACCGTAGAGTCGCGCATACTGGGGCAGGACCCCATCCACAAGTTTCTCCAACTCTTCTGTAGTGAAGGCAGGGGCCCTTTCCCCAGTCGCAGCAGCCATTGTATCTCCCAGACCGAGGTCACAGCAGCACTTGCAGTATAGGTCCTCGCCTGTGGATGATCAGGTCTCGAGTGATTAATCAGATAGAAAATGGCGGTCACGCCCGCGGCGGCGCGTACCGCCGCGGTGCGTTCCGCGACTGCCGGCGCAGCTAGTCATTGGCCCGTGAAACCCATAGGGTTCGATGTTAACCAATGCGGCTTTGCGCCGCGGTCTTCGACCGCCTACCGCCATGGTGTGTCACGCCAGCGCATTGACCTCACATCCCACTGTCACACATCTCAGGTCAGGCAGCCGCCATTACAAGGGACCACAGGGCTTAATTACTACTGCGTCACACAGGCCTAGGCCTTGCATTGCCACTCATACAAGCCATTCAATGCATTGACAATCATGTACTGTGCAAGCTGTAGTTACGTACCTGTGGGTTGTTTGACTCTGTGCTCCATGTTGTCCTTCCTAGGCACCGTCCGCTGGGACTTGCGAGGAGAAGGATGAATCATCCCGTGTACCGACCGCTGGTGGACCTGTCGACAATGGAGGAACGTCATATAATACTTCGATACTGACTTGACCGAGCCACTATACATGAACTGTGTGCCCAGCTGGAGCCAGCACTGATGTCCCCCATCCGCCAACCCACAGGAATTCCCCCTCTGGTGCAGGTTCTGTCAGTCATCCATTTCTTGGCAAGTGGGTCTTTTCAGACAACAGTGGCCATGTCATCAGGGATGTCTCAGCCTTTGTTTTCTAAGATTTTGTCCAGAGTGTTGTCTGCCCTGACGAAATACATGCGGAGCTACATAATTTTCCCTGAGGAGGGTGATTTGGCCACTGTGAAGGCTGACTTCTATGCCCTTGGACATATCCCCAACATCATTGGTGCCATTGATGGGACCCATGTGGCCTTAGTACCCCCAAAAGACGATGAGCAGGTGTACAGAAACAGGAAAAGTTACCATTCTATGAATGTCCAGGTGGTCTGTTTGGCTGACCAGTACATCTCCCATGTAAATGCCAAGTTCCCTGGGTCAGTGCATGACGCATATGTTATGCGAAATAGCAGCATCCCCTATGTGATGGAACAGCTACAGAGACACCGTCTGTGGTTAATTGGTGACTCTGGTTACCCCAACCTGCCGTGGCTACTGACCCCAGTGAGTAATCCCCGGACCAGGGCAGAGGAACGGTACAATGAGGCCCATGGGCGATCTAGGAGGATCATAGAAAGGACCTTCGGGGTCCTGAAGGCCAGGTTTAGGTGCCTGCATATGACAGGGGGATCCCTAATGTACTCACCCAAGAAGGTGTGCCAGATCATCGTGGCCTGCTGTATGCTTCACAATCTTGCATTGTGACGCCAGGTGCCTTTTCTGCTGGAGGATGGTCCAGATGGTGGTGTTGTAGCAGCTGTGGAGCCTGTGGAGAGTGAAGAGGAGGAAGACGACGAGGACGACACGGACAACAGGGACACGGTCATACAACAGTATTTTCAGTAGCACCCAGGTAAGAATCCCCCACGTCATTTTACATTTACTTCTGGCCTCCTGCATCTCTACTTTCTGTGTTTCCCCCCAGTTCCTTTCAACTGAATTGTGACTTTCCCTTGGCTTTTCAGAGCTGTATGACCCACTGCGTGACTTCTGGTTTGTTCGGCCATGGAGTAAAGCAAATTGACATTGGTATGTTGTCATCACAAAGTAACTGTACATTTTTGACCCGTTATGCATAATACATTTGTTAAGAATACAAGCAGACTCCTGAGTGTTTTATGTGCAATAAGTGATTTATTTAAAGTGCTACATATAGGTCCATGATAGTAAAACGGTGATGGGTGGGGGTGGAGTGATGTCCATGGCAGAGTCCAGTTCTCGGTCGCACAGGTGCATTGTCCATATGCCTGTGGAAGGATGGAGCAGGGGCAGTTCAAGGTTGGACAGGGTGACGATGTGGGACAGTGGAATGACATCCGGGGGGATCTTAGGCTGGCGGGGGTCTTGGCATCCTACTCTGTCTTCCTTTGTGATCTCAGGCTCCTCTTGCGGGGTGGTTGATCTTCAGCAGGAGGTGGGGTTCTGGTGGCCCGTCGTTGTGTAGGGGCCTCCTGTCCATTAGCACCGGCGGAGGTGGTAGGCTGTTCCTGGTCCGGGCTGGTGACAGGGGCCCTTTGGGGTGCCACATGGTCCCGCAATGTGGTGACTATTAGGTTCAGGGCCTGGACGATGTTCCTGAGCTCCTCTCTGTACTCCATGTACCGTTCCTCCTGCTGTGCCTGGATCTCCTGGAACCTGGCCATTACCGTCGCCATCGTCTCCTGGGAGCGGTGGTATGCTCCCATGATGGTGGTGAGGGCCTCTTGGAGAGTCGGTTCCCTGTGCCTGTCCTCCCCCCCCTGTCGCACTGCAGCCCTCCCAGTTGCCCTGTTTCCCCGGGCCTCTGTCCCCTGGACGGTGTGCCCACTACCACTGCCCCCAGGTCCCTGTTGTTGTTGGGGTGTTGGGTCAGCCTGGGTGCCCTGTAGTGGCGGACACACCGCTGATTGACCTGTCCTGGAGACAGAGGCATGGGCCCGCTGGGTGGGAGCGGTGCTGATATTCCCAGAGGGGGTTAGGTCTGCTGTGGCCTGTGTCTGTGTGTGGGGAACCGACTGTCCAGAGGTCCCCGATGGTCCGGGCTGGTCATCAGGTTCCAGGTCGACAGAGCTGCTGTCCTCACTGCGGGCCTGTTCTGGGGGTGGGATGGACATATCTGGACCCTCCTGGCCAGTGTGTTGGCATTCGGGCCCTGCAGGGGTGAAAGAGTATGGTTATTACTTCTGTGTGTTCCATGGTGTGCGATTTGTGGGTGCCCTTGTCCCCCAGTGCTGGCATCCCCTTGTGGCAGGAGTTGTGAGGGTGATTTGTGGGGGGGATGGGTATGTGCAGTGGTCATGCATAGGTGATGGGTGTCCATGGTTTGTGTTGGCATTCAGGGTTTGGTTTTGGGTTGGGTGGGTTGTGCTGGTGAGACATTGGCAGGGAGGCTGTGTGCTGGGGGGTTGGGGGTGAGGGTGGGGGTGTGGGTTGGCATGCTGGTGGTTGGGGGGGGTGAGTAGTTGAGACTAGACTTACCAGAGTCCATTCCTCCACCTACACCAGCGAGGCACGCAGGATGCAGGATGTTAAGGACCTCTTGCTCCCATGCTGTGAATTTGGGAGGGGTGGGTGGTGGTCCGCCGCCCGTCCTCTGCACAGCGATGTTGTGTCTGGAGACCATCGACCGTACCTTCCCCCAAAGGTCGTTCCAGCGCTTTCTGATGTCTTCCCGGTTTCTGGGATGCTGTCCCACAGCGTTGACCCTGTCGACAATCCTCTGCCATAGCTCCGCCTTCCTGGCTATTGTGGTGTGTTGCACCTGTGTGCCGAAGAGCTGGGGCTCTACCCTTATGATTTCCTCCACCATGACCCGGAGTTCTTGGTCAGAAAACCTGGGGTGTCTTTGGGGTGCCATGGGGTGGTGTGGATGAGGTGTGGGGTGGTGTTTGCGGTGATGTGAGTGGTGGTGTGTGGTGATGTGTGCATAGATGTGGTGTGGTTGATGATGTTGGGTTCCTGTGTGTGTTGGGGTTTTCGATTGCTGTTCTCTCTCTCTCTCTCTCTCTCTCTCTCTCGCTCTCTCTCGCCTTCTCTCCGATTTCCAACTAGTGGGGGTTTGTGGGTGATGTGGGTGTGTGTTTTATAGTTGCTTGGATGTGTGGGGGTGGTGTTTGTATGTGTATCAGGTGTGTGTATTTCAAATTGTCCAATGTGGCTGGGTTTTGGAGCCTGGGTGTGTATTTTGACCGCGGCGGTGTGTACCGCCAATGGAATACCGCGGCTGAAAGACAGCCGTGTGGATTGGTGGGTCGTAATGGCATGGGCGTGTTTGTGTTGGCGTGGCGGTGGAGGTTTGGTCATCTCCAGTTTATCGCTGCCCGCTGATGAGGCGGCCTTCCGTGGATGTCGGGTTTTTGGCGGCTTGGCAGTTGTTGGTCAGAATGACCGTGGCGGGTTTCCGCGGCCGTGGCGGAAGAATGGCGGTCTTCTGACCGGCGGTAAGAGCCTTTTACCACCGAGGTCAGAATGACCCCCACAGCCTATTGTATGTCTATTACCACACACATGTGCGGAGTCAGTTCCACAGGCTTGCCGCTTCTCACTGACAGTATGGGGCTGCCCTGCATCTGCTCCATCACTGGCACATCTCTCAGTAACCTGCACCAACAAAAATATACTCAGGCCACAGAGCACGTGTTTCTGTGTTGAGGCATATTTCTATGCCCATGTTCTTATCCCTCCCTGGACAAATAATGGTATACCGTGACAATAATGCCTGGCCACACACTATTAGCAATACATCCATGATTTCAATCAGTCAATGTGCAGGTAGGTACAACTATCTTCACATGAGTATACTCCCATAGCATTATTGCTCATGTGTGTTCCTTGTGATGGCACACACAATTATTTACTTCACTGAAAGATGCACCACGTCATTCCTCAACACCTTGGAATATCCACACAGCCCCTGGGCAGTAGTCTGTCAGTTTGCTGTGTCAATGAGGTAGATGTCTACAACATCTGAGGCAGGCTCAAATGCTATGGGTGTCACAATGGGTCAGCCACTGCAACAACCATTGCATGCCCCTCAGATGCAATATACAGTGTCAGGTAGTCCCATATGGTCATGGAGGTGTAAAGCTAACAGACACCTGCATGACATTGCCATGTATTAATGGTGCAGCAAGAAGAACCACACGAGTGTCGGGGACAGTGATAGTTTGTAGGTTTGTGTGTCTATATTGTCTGAGACTATGGCCCTCATTACAACCCTGGCGGTAAATGCCACCTACTGCTGTGCTGACGGCCGCCAACATACCGTGAGCGTGGCGGTAATCCCCCACGGGTATTATGACCCACACATAGAATTCCACCACTATACAGACACCCACACAAGTCCGCCACACCAAAGGTCAGTGATAAACTGGCGATAGCAAAACCCACACCGTTACGCCAACAGGAATACGCCCACAGTACCACGACCCACAAAATACACACACTCAAACAAAACAACACCACATTGGACAATTCAAAATACACACACCTGACACACACATACACACACCACACCCACACACCCAAACCACTATAAAACACCCACCCACAATACCCACAACCCTTACGTCAAAAACAAACGAGGCCAAGCACAGAGAAACAAGCAAGGAGCACCCACTGAATCAGAGGCACAGAACACCATCACCCATACACCATTCACACACATCACAGCATACACCACAACACATCACTGCACACATCACCCCACACATCCTCACACAGATCACTCACACCACATCCATGGCACCCCAAAGACACCCCAGGTTTTCATAGGAGGAGCTAAGGGTAATGGTGGAGGAAATCATCCGGGTAGAGACACAGCTTTTCGGATCACAGGTGCAGCAGACGTCCATTGCAAGGAAGATGGACCTATGGCGGAGAATAATGGACAAGGTCCCAAGAACCAGGGATGACATCAGGAAGAGGTGGAACGACCTACGGGGGAAGGTGCGTTCTGTGGTATCAAGACACCATATTGCTGTACAGAGGACTGGCGGTGGACCCCCACCTCCTCCCCCACAACTAACAACATGGGAGGAGCAAGTCTTGGCGATCATACATCCTGAGGGCCTCGCAGGAGTAGCAGGAGGACTGGTCTCTGGTAAGTCAAATCTATACTACTATATCCCCCACCCTACTTGCATGCCTTCACAAACTCCTACCCCTACCCTCACCCCCATCACTCCGCCAACTCACATATACCCCACTATCACAGCCCACCCATCCCAATACCAAACCTTGCATGCAACAACAGTGCATGCACGCCCATCACAGACCTGTATGGACACACAAAATCACCACTCACACAAGGGCAAGCCGACAGGGACATCAGAATCATAGATGGAAACACACCCATTCACAATATGGCCCACGCAGATACATTAACAATGCATTTGCATCCCAACAGGACCCCTACTCAACGTCACTGGAGAGGAGGTTCCAGCTACATCCAAGCCCCCCTGAAGAGGCCCACAGTGACAACAGCAGCTCTGCACACCTGGATCACGATGACCAACCTGGCCCATCAGGGGCCTCTGGACAGTCGGTTCCCCTGCCACAGTCCCAAACCACCACAGAGCCTCCCCCTCAGGAAACTCCAGCACAGCACCCACCCAGCTGGCCCATGCCACTGTCCCCAGGACACGTCAATCAGCGGTGTGTCCACCACTACAGGGTCCCCAGGCAACCACACAAACCCAGGACGATCAGGGACCTGGGGTCAGTGGCAGTGGGCACACGGTTCAGGGGACAGAGGCACAGGACAAGAGGGAAGCTGGGAGGACTGCTGTGCGACAGGGGGAGGACAGACGCAGGGAACCCACTCTCAATGAGGCACTCTCCAACATCCTGGGAGCATACCACCATTCCCAGGAGACGACGGGCCAGATACTGGCCAAGTTGCAGGAGACCCAGCTGCTGCAGGAGGGACAGTACCTGGGGATCAGGGATGATCTAACAAAAATCTACACCATCCTGGCCACCATTGCAGGGGTGCTGGCTGACATGGGCAACACCATGAGGGAGGCAGTGGCACAACAAAGGGCGCCTGACACTAGCCAAACTCAGGAACAGCCTTCCACCTCCACCGGTGCTAGTGGACAGGAGGCCCCGCCACAGGAACAACAGACCACCAGCACCCCACCCCCTGCAGAAAGAGAACCACCCCGCAAACGGTCCCTGCGATCCAGGCATAAGACAGAGAACATTGCCAGGAACCCCACCTGGAAATAGGACTCTCCTGATTGTCACCCTTCTGTCCCACTCTGTTACCCTGTCCACCTTTAACTGCCATTGCTCCCTTTCCCATGCCCCCTTGGACAATGCACCTGTGATACCAAGAGACTGGACTCTACCATGGACTTTCCTCTACCATCACCCCAGCCCCTTGCACATACCCCTATACATATTAGCACCTAAATAAATACCCTTGAAACAAATAACAATCTGGAGTCAGTCTAATGATTCACAAATGTATTAGTACAACATTATCAAAGCATTGCAATGTATATGTACAGTGAAATATACTACAGGATGACCTTTGCTGGGCAGCAGTACATATAGCAGGAGCCAAAATGGAGCACAGTGATCTGAAAATAGAGATTCCAAAGGGAACAGTCAGTGGCCATAGACATAGGGAAACAGGCTGCCATGTACAATGTCCAACAGAAAACTAAAATGTAAAGTGAACTTACACTGTCTTACCTGTGTGTCACTGGAAGTACTGCTGTATTATGTTTGTTCTGTTGTCCACATCTTCTTCCTCTGCCTCCTCTTCATCACTGTCCACAGGCTCCACCACTGCCACAAGACCATCTCCAGGCACATCCTCCTGCAGAAAAGGCACCTGGCGTCTCAAGGCCAAGTTGTGCAACATACAGCATACCACGATGATCTGGCACACTTTCTTGGGTGAGTAGTACAGGGATCCACCTGTCAGATGGAGGCACCGGAACCTGGCCTTCAGAAGGTCGAAGGTCCTTTCTATAATCCTCCTTGTACACCCATGTGCTTCATTGTAACGTTCCTCTGCCCTTGTCCTAGCATTCCTCACTGGGGTCAGTAGCCATGAGAGGTTGGGGTAACCAGAGTCACCTGCAGATTTCGAGGGACAACTGTTAGACACACACTAACCCTTAGGGGCAATCCCATACCCAGACATCAGCATATACTCAGATGGAGACCTTTGGCTCACCTAGTAGCCACACCAGGTGCCCCTGGAGTTGGGCCATCACATATGGCATGCTGCTATTCCTCAATATATAGGCATCATGCACAGAGCCAGGATATTGGCATTCACATAGGAGATGTACTGGTCCGCCAAACACACCATCTGCACATTCATCGAGTGCTAGCTTTTTCTATTCCTATAAACCTGTTCATTTCTCCGGGGAGGGGGGCAAATGCTACATGTATACCATCAATGGCACCAATGATGTTGAGGATATATCCCAGGGCATAAAAGTCAGCTTTCACTGTGGCCAGATCCTCCACCTGGGGGAATACAATGTAGATGTGCATGTGTTTCAACAGGACTGACAACACTCTGGTCAACACGTTGGAGAACATTGGCTGAGACATCCCTGATCTCATGGCCACTGTTGTTTGGAAGGAACCACTTGCCAGGAAATGGAGCACTGACAGGACCTGCACTCAAGGAGGGATTCCTGTGGGCTGGCGGATAGCTGACATCAGGTCTGGCTCCAATTGGGCACACAGTTCTAGGATTGTGGCATGATCAAGTCTGCATGTGATGATAATGTGTCTGTCCTCCATTGTCGCAAGGTCCACCAGGGGTCTGTACACTGGAGGATGCCGCCATCTCATATGCTGCCTCAGCGGTTGAAGCCTATGGAAGAGAACGGTGAGCAGAGGTTCATATTTCCACATCTATTGCACTAATGTCGATTTTTTTACTTTACAGAAGCAGTATGTGAATTTGAGAGTCAGTTGATGTGCCAATGTCTGCTGTGACGCAGTTAGGTGCCATGCCCTGTGCCCCCCTGAAATGGCGGCTCCCTGACCTGTGAGGAGGGACAGGTGGAAATGAGATAATTGTGCTGGCGTTGTGCGCCATCGCAGATGGTGGTCGATGACCGCTGCGCAACTTCTCATTGGTTATCATTGGGCCCTATGGGTTCCATGAGCCAATGGCCATGTATGCCGGCGGTGACGCTACACACCGCCGTGGACGTGACCGCCATTTTCTAACTATTCACTCAGTTGCTACCTGACCTTCAACAGGAGAGGACCTACACTGCAAGTGCTGCTGTGACCTGTGTTTGGAAGGGACAATGGCTCATGTGTCTGGGGAAAGGGCCCCTGCCTTCTCTGCGGAGGAGTTGGAGAAACTGGTGGATGGGGTCCTACCCCAGTACACATTACTCTACGGTCCTCCAGACAAACAGGTGAGTACACTGTGAGCATGATGCGTGGGCCATGAATGTATGGAGTGCTGTGGATGTATGCCACATGTTGGGGGGTGCTGAAGAGTCCTGGCCAGAGTGCAGCATGTAAGGTGGTCTGTGTATGTGCGTCAGGGCATGGGCGGCGACTGGTGGTCAATGAGTATGACGGTCCGGACGGGTGAGTGATTTCCATTTCTGCTGTATTTTCCCTCCCGGTCAGCGCCCATCAGAAAAAGGGTATTTGGTGTGCCATCGCCAAGGAGGTGCGGGACATGGGGGTCTTTCACAGGCGCAGCACCCACTGCTGCAAGAGATGGGAGGACCTGCGCCACTGGTCAAAGAAGACGGCGGAGGCCCAACTGGGGCTGGCTTCCCAACGTGGAAGGGGTGCCCGTCGCACCATGACCCCCTAATGTTCCGCGTCCTGGCGGTTGCCTATCTGAAGTTAGAGGGGCGCTTGAGGGCATCACAGCAGCCACAAGAGGGTGAGCACAGATTCAGAGTCATGACTTTGCGTGCGTTTATAGTGTTACCTGGGTTGGGGATGTGGGCTGTGGGTGCCCCTAGGCCAGGGCGAACATGGCAGTGCAGGTCCCTTGTTGGGCAGGCTCTGAAGCTCTCCTACCCCAATAGTGTAAGTGGCCATCTACTACTGGGCAGGGTCCTGTGGGTTTCTGGTGTGCAGATGCTGGCGTTAGGCAATGTACCCCATGGGCTGGTGACTAGCTGTGTAACTTCTGGTGCATGGCCCAGTGAATAGGACAGCTCCCTGTGTGTTGTGTACGCCAACGGTGGTGTTGTTGCTGGAATTGACCAAGTGTATCCTCTGTCTCTTCCCTCTCCTTTTTGTTTTGTCACCCTGTGCTTGTGTGCATTAGCATCATCTGGGGAGGAGCAGAGGCACCGGAGACGGAGGGAGCTGCATCCCACATGGGCCATGAGGCCGAATCCACCGAGGGTGAAGGCACTAGTGGGGCGGAGGGCGAGGGGAGCACTACGACGGGGACAGGAGGAGAGACAGACAGCGACTCCTCCTCCGATGGAAGCTCCCTGGTGGTGGGGACACCTCTGTGCCCATCCCAACAACAGGTACAGCCGCCACCCACCCTACCAGCACCGCCCTCCCAGCAGCCCCTCAGCGTGTTTCCTGTGCCCGCTCACCCAGGAGGGTGGGCATCTTCTTCGCCCCAGGCACCTCAGGCCCTGCCCCTGTCAGCCCGGCGGCCCTCATTGAGGAGGCTATTGACCTCCTGAGATCCCTCTCTGTTGGGCAGTCAACCATTCTGAATGTCATCCAGGGTGTCGAGAGGCATTTACAACAAACAAATGCATACCGGGAGGGCATTCACTCTAACGTGGCAGCCCAACAGAGAGCATTTCAGGATCTGGCCTCAGCACTGATGGCAGCCATTGTCCCTGTGTCTAGCCTCCCCCCTCCAATTTCCTCTACCCAGTCCCAATCCCCTCAACCTCAGCCTATCCCAAGCACACCTTCAGACCAGCATTCACCCAAATCAACACACAAAAGTGGCTCAGGCAAACATAAGCAACACATCTTCATCTCACAGGCACTCACACAAGCACCAAGCCCATGCAGACACACCAACATCCACTGCCTCCGCTGTGTCCCCCTTCTCTCTTCGTCCACCTTCCTCCCGGATCGTCTCCACTCACACCTGCATGCACTACATCCTCATCCACTACCTCCATCACCAGCACGCCCATCACAAAACACCCCTCACTGGCAGTCACCACCCCCACAACCATGTACACATCCCCTCTGTCCTCTCCCAGTGTGTCTGTGACCCCTCCTCCCAAAGTACATAAACTCAAGCACCCACCCACCCAACAGCCATCCTCCTCACAACACCATCCAGCCCTTGCACCTTCACCCAAACTCAGCAGACGGACACCTCCTACAACCACTCCCTCTTCCTCCACTCCCAAACCCTCTCCATCTTCCTGTCCCAGTGTGTCTAAAAAAAAAACTTTTCCTGGCTAACGTTGACCTGTTCCCTACCCCTCCCTCCCATCCTTCCCCTCGGGCCAGGGTGTCCAGATCCCAGGCCAGCACCTAAGCTACCAAGTCGGCGTCCGCTGTGGTCACTGCAGCTCCCAGAGGATAAAAGGGGGCACCCATCAGGCCAGGCAGTGTGCCATCAACCGCTGCAAAGGAGCAACCCATTCCGCCACCTGCCAAGGTGAAGAAGGGGCCAGCATGCAGCACGGGTAAGGAGCATGACCCACCCAGCAAGGCCTCCCCCAAAACTCAAGCTGCCAGTGCCAAAGTCCCAGCAGCATCTGCGAAGGTGAGGAAGGGGCAGAAAAGCCAAGGAAAGGCACTTCAGGCCTCGGCGGCACCAGGTGAGGGCCTGGTGCCCACCATCAGAACCAACAGCCCACCACCTGTACCACCCAAGTGCAGCATCACTGGGCACCAAGCCCCCTCCAGTACCAGTGGAGAAATGCATCCACTCCCCCTATCCTTGGCAGGATGAAGCAGACTGGGCACAAAGCCCCCTCCAGAACCAGTGGAGAAAGGCACCCACTCACCCAATCCTTGGAAGGATGAAGCAGACTGGGCACAAAGCCCCATCCAGAACCATTAGAGATATGCATCCACTCCCCCTATCCTTGGCAGGATGAGGCAGACTGGGCACAAAGCCCCCTCCAGAACCAGTGGAAGAAGCCATCCACTCACCCTATCCTTGGCAGGATGAGCAGACTGGGCACAATACCCCCTCCGGAACCAGTGGAAATGCCACCCCTTTGAGAGACTGTGGCTTTGCACGCCCCAGGACCAAGCAGTGGGCAAACCACCCACTTGAGAGACTTGAGAGACTGTGGCTTTGCACTCCACAGGAGCAAGTAGTGGGCAACCCGCCCACTTGGGAGACTGTGGCTTTGCACTCCCCAGTAGGCATGGAGCCCCCTCGAGGAGCAGTGGAGTAGTACCATCTTCTGGCTGAGGTGCCCACCCCTTCCCCATCCCCCTGAGGTGCCTGTGTGTTTTTGACCTGATGCCCCTGCAGTGTTCTCTCTGTATTGAGAGGCTTTGCCCATGATTTTTGGCCCAGTGGGCCACGGACATTTACAATGGACAATGTACGGCCTTCTGTACATATTGTAAATAATTGTATATCCTGTTTTTCGATTCGTTAAGTATATCTGCCCATTTCTAACATATAACTGATTTGACTCCATTCCTTTTGTCCTTGCGTCCTTCTAGGGGGCTACGGGGTGTATATGTAATGTTGTTGCATGTTTTTGTGTGCATGGTGTTGTGGGTGAGGGTGGGGGTGTTGCGTTTTGTGTGTGTGCGTCACTCTCTTTTCCCCCCTGTGTGCTAGGTGCAGTACTCACCGTGGTCGTCGCCGCCACCTCCTGCGATATTCCTCGTGTATGAGGAGGTAGACCAGCATGGGTAGGACCTGCAGCTCGGGCTCCATGGCGTCCTGGTTCTTTGCTGATTGTCGAGAGGTGAGTGGTTTCCCTTCCAAGTCCTGTTTCTGATGTGCTTTTGATGGCGTTGGTACCGCCCCGGAAAAGCTGGCGGATTGGTGGGTTGTGATGTTGTGGGCGGTACATTGTCTTCCGCCTGTCGGTTGGTGGTGACTGCCGTGGTGTTTGTTGCTACCACCGTGGCGGTCGGTGTGTTAAAGTGGCTGTCTGTGTTGGTGGTTTCCGGTGTGGTCGTGATTCCATTTTTTTTACCGTCTGCCTGTTGGCGGTATTACCGCCACTTTAACAGCGACCGCCAGGGTTGTAATGAGGGCCTATGTGTGATTGACTGATCATAGATGTTTGTCAGTTGCTCTGCTCTACCACTAAGATGACTTGCTCACTCAGTCTAACAAGTTAACAGTATACAATGTCGTCCATTAACTGTTATGTACAAATTACACTAAGCAACGTTTTCCATCCATGTTTTGCAGGTGGACCTGCGCCCTACACTGTAGGAGAGGTTGCACGATATGAAGATCCCAATGCATCCAGTAAGTGTCATCTTGTGCATCATGGGTGCTAATCCAGGGTTTGGTGTGAGTCAGTCTGAAGTGTGGAATGCTATGAAATACGGTTTTGCCTGACCAATGATCTGATATCATTGGAAGATGGATGGTGACATCATGTATGTTGGAATGTTGTGCAATGAGAATGGCTTGCATGTAGTTCAAGGGGCAACATATGCAGGCATGGAATTGTGTGAAATGGGGATTGTTATGGCTGGCCAGTTATTATTGGTGTCTACCATGATAGGTCTCAGGTGAGCTGTTCATGTACATACCATGCCTGTTTACAACCACTTTGTCACAGCACCATTGTCAGCACAGTGTGCCACACATAGCTTATACTTACTGACAATACGGTACAGATGTGGGTTATATCTGCAGAGGTCTCTAGGGGACTTATATAGGAGACACGTTCCCCACAGGTGCCTCAGTACCCTTCAGATATAATGAGTCTGTAGTACTGCAAGGAGCCATATTGTGGTGCACAACAATCAGTAGTGTACACAATTAATAGACAACTAACTTCCTGATGGTTGTGTGAAAAGTCTATGATTCTTCCCACACCAGATCTCATTCAGTTTTCACAACATGGTCCTACCATCAGGATATTTGTGAGTAATGTAGGTCACATCACATATGCATATGATGTGAATGCTGTGTGTACCTGGTACTTTGATGATGTCTGACATGCATGTGCAAATGATGTACAATGTTTCTGGATACTGTTGTAGCACCCACTGCAGTGCCATACTCACCGTGGGCCTAAGGGCACCCATACAGCCACCATCTGTGTGCCGCCTAACACATGTAGCACTACATAGCACAGGGTAGGGGGCTTCAGCTCTGTAATGTGTTTACAACTTTGATGTGAAGCTCAGGCTAAAGGCCAACATTTCTGGGAAGATTACATCAGTTGTACATGTGGGCAGATCATGGGCAATGGCGTGCCCCCTTGTAATGTATGCTCAGGACATGTCTTACACCAGGACACATTAATGTTGATTTATCAAACCTTAGAAAAGCAGGTGGGAAGTTATCAGACCCCTAATCATATGGTCCACACCTTGCCTCCATGATGACTGGGCAAGCCTTGATGTTTCACCAAGTGTGTCGAGGTGATGGATTGCATGCACAGCCCCCCTTATGCACAGGACACAGGAAATCCAGACTTGTTGAGGCACGTAATCCTCACAACTTAAAAGACACAAATATTGATCATGGACAATTTTGTCCAATCAGCTCTGGGCCCTATTGTTTTAAAATAGATTTCCATCATCCCAGTGACGTGTACATGATACTGTTGATGGCTGGTAGGAAATAATCATAGATGAGGAATAAGTCATTGTTGAGGAATGTGTGTTGGACTGTATGTTATCTGCAGTTGTAGTGTACATTACATGTCTGTACAACCTCCACGCAATGCTGATACTGATGCTTGCTTCTCCTAATTTTTCAGCCGCCAACATGACAGAAGTACAGAGGCGGGCATTCCACA